>NC_090444.1:461641624-461949713 GCF_031143425.1 Pleurodeles waltl
CGATCAGTTTCATCAAAAATCAATAATCAATAACGAACATAAGCAACACCTTGATCAACATAACACTTAACAATTAGTCCAGAATACATTTCGGCGAACCCTGACCTTTCAGTCAGGAATAACCACACCAGTTTATTCAAAGTTAGTGAATTTTATTTCCCTATATTAACAAAGCTAGCACAATATAGATGTGTCTCAACACCAAATGATAAACATATATGAACATTAATAGCTGTCCATAACGGCGAAACAAGTGTAATCTATGTAGCATTTGAATCACAAGGCATTCGATAATGGCAATGCAAATCACTAATACGATAATCTGTAATGCACTAATAGCATACATTTAGTCAGCATAACAAGATCTCAAATTGCATCGTGCAACATGTGGAATCCTCGTCTAACCTCAAATTAGCATCTGCATGTGGGACTTCATGCAAAAACAATTTAGCAACATTAATTTAGAAAAAACTCTTAACTAGGGATCTTACCAAAATCAGCAGGTGGTTACCTAAAAGAAACACAATGCAATTTTACAATTTCCTTTCATATTTACCAGTTACGATCAGCATACAAGGAAGTCTTCGTCTCACAGGTACCGTTCTTCGGTCAGCATGGGTACCGTTTCTCGATCAGCATAGGACGGGACAAAAGGGGCAGGGGTGGACGGGGCGATTGCCTCACTGCGGCAAGGTAAACTACTACTTCATGCAAAGGGATCAGAGTTAAAGTCTCTAGGGCAAGAATCATTTAAAGTCTCTTTCTCTCGATTAGAGAAAGCATCAAAGTCTCTCAAAATGGCGCCGCAGCAAAGTGGGCCATAATTGCTACGAAGTCTAAATGGCGGGATGTCCAATGATAGAGAGTTTCCTCTCGTGCACCTGGGTTTTATAGACAACAGTTCAAGTCCAGTAGGGTCTTCCATTGGAGGGTTCATAGGTTAGCTTTAAATTGACCAATCAAAACGACAGTTCTCAAGCTTTTACTTAAGCATACATTATCCTTGGAGATGGGTACGCAAGTTGCAACATTGTCTACCAATTAGCTCACTTTCAGAGCCTCCATTGTCCGCACCTGCAAATCGACCTTGAAGTAAGGAGAAAATATGCTAGGCTGGCACGAAACCTTAAGATAAGCATGTGAACAGTTTCTGTGGAAAAGTACAGCTTCAAGCAAAAATACACGTTTATTAGCACAGTGGAAAAATACGAGCATCTAAACCGTGAGACCAGGCAACTAGGCCAAAGCCTCCGCTAAAGTAATGCTAAGCTAAAGCATTTCAAACAAGCAAATCGTAGCACACGTTTATGATTATGTCGGATTAGTGCAATTCTAATACACCACGTTATATAAAGCACGCATATAAATGATGGCAAACTACTCTGAGGGCACATTTTGTCCCCGTACAATCTTTATTAGTTTGGTTAAAGTCACACATGATTATTTCACACTACGTTTATGCGTTAATAAATCAAAACCTTCATTTTCTGCTTCATCAGCTCCTACTAAATAAAGCACTGCCAATCGTTGAACATTGAGACAGAGGATATTTTTAAAGACAGACGGTGTTAAAATGGCAGAGCAAGTGTTGAACTTTGAATGTGAACGATCAGGAAATGTCATAAGAAATCTGGTAGCAGCTGGTGCTGTGTAACTGAAGTACTGTGCCAAGGTTGCACTCGTTAACAAAGCATATGGAATTGTAAAAGGGAGTCGAGGTTGTAGTTGAGGTGCGTACGTCATTTGTTATCTTTTGACATCGACATGTAAGGGTGTGATATTAGAGGGACCATTGATTCTATAGCAGCTGAGGCTCCATTTGGATGTGGCAGGGATAACATTTCAAGAGATACTCTCCTACCAAACAGAATACACTGAAAAAATTTAGGGCACCCACAGCCAAAGGAACACAAGCAACAAACTATGCTAGATGTCAAAGAAAAACAAGCATTGGCAAAGCCATTAGGTCTTGCCTTTGTGAGAGCTACTATGTTTGTCAATGTGCTTTAGCCAGTTTGTGCGGAAGCATGGCTATTGTACAGTAGCGGTTGCTGCCAGGAAGAAGTGGGGGGACAGAGCACTGGGCAATAAAAAAACACAAACTTACCTGCCGCCTCAGTGTTCCACCACTCCTGCCACTTAAGTGAAATGTTCTCTTCTTCCTCCCTTCTCCTGCCCATTAAATGCCAATGCTCCTCTCATGCTGTTACTCAGCATGAGAGAAGCACTGGGATTGGCCTGAGTGGGTAGAAATGCCACTCAGGGAGGGAGTGGGAGACTGTGCTTGGTCTCCACCCTGCTGTGCAACACAGCCAGGTGGAGAGTTCTATGTGCACATGTCAGTTTGGCCGGCCTTAGACGGCGAGTCAAACTGACATGTGCACTTAGAAGTTCACATACCACTCCTCCCTTTGCTGACACGGAGGATGCTGGCCCCGCCCTAAGAAAGCAGAAAAATAAAGTGACAGTGAAGCAACTTTTATTATCATTTATTTTTCTGCTTTCAGCAGCAGGGCGGTGCTCCTCCGCTTTACCAGAGGGGCTGCCCATGCTATTGTGCAGAATGTCTAAAAGTTAGCGAAAAAAGCTATATAAAGTGGCCACATGATTTTTTCTGGTGGGGACAGGGCAAGCAAAATCACGGGAGGATGTGGGGGGACACGGTAAAGGCGCAACACAGGGCAGAGAATACAGGGTAAAGCAAAACAACAGGGAGGTAGGAAGAATGGGCAAGCACCAACGGGGCAAGAAACAATGGAAGAGGGGCGGGAAGCGCTAACAACAGGATGGTGTCAGGAAGGACAGGGCAAGCAACTACCATGAGGCAATCAACAATGTTCAGTAGGACATGGGGGAGATTGCCTACAAACAGATGCACTCTTATGGTGTGCTCCAACTATTAGAAAAAAAAGTTGCTCTTAAAGCATGAGCAGTGAAAGGCCACTGGGCAAGGAAGCAGTACTTAGACCATGATCTATGGAAAGGACAAACACATGAAGAGAAAATTAAGCCAACACACATCTTGCAGAGGGTGTGACCTATCCAAACCCAGTGTATTTTCAGGATTTCTTCATGAGCAGGGAGTTAGAAAGTCTACTGCCATAGGACTGTGCAACTATGTCACACCAAAATTATAATAATTTTGTAAGCCTTTTTTAAAGTAATAATAGCTTGTTTATTTATTTTGCCGAGTTTTTATTACCACACTTCTGTGTTTTGTAAATAATCGAAAACTTTATTAGGAAAATAGTTTACCTACCCTGGAAGAATGGAAGGTAGAGTCTCTTATGCCAGGATTCAAAATCATGATGTCTCAACCACAACATACACCAGCAGTAAATGTCCAACTCACTGAGACATTCCAAAGCTGTAACCATTTCAGAAGCAGGGGTAATGTTACTGCTAGCGTGCCTGGTCCTTAGTAAGTAAACTTACAAGGGGACGCGTATAGGCCGATGAACCTTTTGGATCGCATGGAGTATCCTAGCTATGTAGTAATCGATGAACATCAATTATCAATGTAATCAATCAACAGTCACTAAGAGAATCATTAAGCATGAGACAATATATCAACATTTCATGAATAACCACAACTCAATTATACGTTTTATCAATCTGATTTCCCTATTAGTTACAATACTAAGTCATAAGGTTAATTCAAACTTTATTCGATCAGCTCAGAATTAGTTCATTAATGACCACCAATAACATAATCTAATCAGAACTTGAGAAAACATGCTTCAGCATGAGCCAACAAAGATGAATATAACAGCATTAATAGCAGAGTTCCGCAATCAGTCTGTCAATCACTGTCACTGTCAGAGGCACCCAAAGAATTCTTACCTAACCCAGATTAGCATTAGCATGTGGGACTTCATGCAAAAACAATTTATAATCATGAATATGGAAAACATCTAACTAAGAGAAAAACTATTAAACAGCGCAGTTGGTATCTAGAAAGAAAGGCACAAAAAATTAATCAGTCACATTGTCATAGCTACCTATCCACGGAAATGGATTAGCAACAAAGTCAGTCTTTGTCCTCAGGTCATCAATCAATCAGCAATGCATCAGGCTCTCAAGAGTATGAGTCCAAGACATAATCTTGAATCGCGTCTTCTGGCATCAGTTTTTCACCGCTCGCATCTGAAGTTTTAGCCCTTTGTCATGACTTTTTATTAGAGTTTTCCAGTCCATCCCCCTAATTCTAAATTGGTCAGTCAATCGGCAGATATGACTCTAACCTATAATATTAATTTTACAAATCTATGAGTTCTAATATTTCCCCATCCACAATTATTTGATTGGTTCGATGTACGATGTCCTCGCCACCCGGCTCATCAGGTATCGAAAATGTTGCATCTTCTTCTCCAGTCAGTGCTTCTATTGTTCGAGTCCTGGGAAAGTACATCAAGTCTATGCTACACATAATTGTTTCAATTTGATTCCATCATCTCCTGTCTGCCAGTACATTGCAGAAAATTCTAGCCAAGCAAACTTTAACATCGAGTGGTTCAAGGTCAGTTTAGCATCTCAACTTCACTCCAGCATGCTCTAATAATTCAGCTTCTGCATGAGGCGTGGCAAAACTAGGCCACAACTTCGGCTAAGTTAATTCTACAACATAATGCAAAACATAGATTATACTTCTCAATATGACATTTTACTACATTATTGTTATACATTTTCATCATTTTACAAATTTTTTAGTCCTTTTAGTACAAGTTCGTATAAGTGGCTGACATACCCCGTCGGCACATTTTCAAACATGCACTTTAATTTTTCTCTACAATTAATTTCTCTATGAACTTTTATAAACCATAACATATAAGCATTTATTAGTATTTTCTAATTAGCATATCTGAGTCAACAGTCCCTCTTCTGATGACTAATAATTTGACTAATGATTTGATTTTATGCCAATGCGAAAATCCACCCAGTATGCCCAGCTGAATTTAAGTCAACACGTACACAAGTTACCAAAGAGATATTTCACTTGAAGCTGTTAAATATAATACACAAACTAGGGAACGAACACCATGCAAATAATAAAAAATTTTCACAGCCACGCTCTCCCTCTAGTTGGGGTTCTTGTGACTAAATATTGGCCCCAAAAAAACAAAGTTAACTGACTACCAATGTTCTCTTGGTTGTCCAATTTAATAGCCCTCACTGACTATCCTGCTTAATGGTTCTAACCAATTTGTCTTCTAGTACTACAGAAAGGGTAAGCTTCATTTCCTCTGGGTTGTGACGATGTGACTGCACAAGAGGTATACAATGAAAAAGTGACTGGGGATCTTACTCTCTGACGTCATCCCGCCTATGGCTCAGAGCTTTTCAGGGTAACATCAATACGTGCAAAAGAAAAGGTCTGAAGGTGAAAGTAATGCCACTAAGTGGCTTAAATATGCATCTTGGTTTACATGCACAAAAACATACTTTAAAGGTCCTTAAGCATAAGCAGGACATACTTCATTACAATTCTGTGATTAACTGTGAATGACCCCAAGCAAATAATATGTCTGTGCATTCAGTAAAGATGACTAGCACAATGGTCAATTGCATTGCATTTGGCTTAATGGTGACGATTCACAATAGGAAAGTCCATGGCATAAGTCATTCACACCAGATACCAGTACTAATAATACAGGGCCAAGAGTTTTGGATTGCTCCAAAAATTGCGATTAAATTGTAAATAGCAGATGCGCATATTAAAGAAAGGTGTTTGGAAGGATAACCTAGTGAGGCATTGTTAATTCAGCTCATTTTACCAATTGTTGCAAGGAGATGATGCTCATTGTTATTCTTAGTTCCATGGAAATGAGTTCCATAGAAAAACTCAACCTGAAATAACCAGAAGAATGCTTGAATATTCTACTAAGCTGGCTGTTGTGACGTCATGATGGAAAGTGCTCACTGACCTTTTTCTCCACTGCTTTGCCCTGTCTCTAGAGACCTGAGTGCTGCAGTGGAATGGTAGCTGTTGATGCCATTAATCTTTTTTCAGCTCTTGCAGGTCTCCACTGAGAAAGCATTGTAAATGGGTGGTGCTGTGCCTATGTCAACCTCTTTCTCCAGTACGCACTTGTTTTTGCAGATCTGCAGTGACAGAACAAAACAACCCACCTTGAAAAGTTTCTCACACATAGCTGCTATCAGTGAGATGCAGGCTTTCTGTTCTTAATGTGAGAGTGGAAAGGAGGGCTTTGGGTAGGGATGGGACAGTTTGGTACAGAGGGTAGTTGTGGTGAGTGGTAGGCAGATAGATACTTATTATAATTGATCTGGGCGGCATGCCTGGTGTTCTGGGGTGACAGGAGACAGGTATTTAGGGAGCAGGTATATGTATATTTCCAGGTTGGTGAAGATCAGATGCAAGACACCCCTCCATATATGTTGGAAGAAGGGGCATGTGATTTGGTGGGTGGCATAGAGTATTTTGGTACGGCTATTTACCTGCCCGTCTGGTAAATAGTGAATTTTCACTGCTATTTACTAGGCCACTGGAAAATAGTAGAAATTATTTATTAATTTGCTTTGAAAATAGCAGAGAAATGCCGCTATTTACTCAGCCGCTGGCTAAATAGCAGAAATTCTCAACCACTTGGCCGGAAACCATGCAAATAACTGAAAAACATTACTATTTACCCAAACACTGCCTAAAATGTAGAGATTCTGCACTGTTCAGCCGGCCGCCATGCAAACAACAGAAAAACTTCACTATTTACCCAGCTGCTGGCTAAATAATAGAGATTCTGCACTGTTTGGCTGTTGTTTGTGCAAGTATCAGAAAAACTTACTTCTGGTGATGGTCCAACTGGCCTTGGTTTCTATAGCCCTCTGATTTCGCTGGTCCTCCTGCCCCATCCTAGTCCTGCTAGTCCTCCTGGTCTCTTGGGTTGCCTGTTCTACGTTGTTCTTGTACATTTTGCCATGGTCCCCTCTATTATGGTCTTCTTAGTAATGGTCCTCCTGCATCTGGTCTCCCTCATCCCTATGGCACAGGTCCTCCTAGATCCCATATTGCAGGTCACACTGATTTAGGATCCCTGTGAGGCTTACTCTCATAGACATTCCGATTCTAGTTTCACTGTGTCTGGACTTCCTGGTCCTTTATATCTATGCTGGGCAGTCTGATCTAGAGTCTCCTGGTCCTGCTAGTCATAGTCTTTTCCAGTTGTGGTCTTCTTGATCCTGGTCCATTCGCTTCTGACCTTTTGGTTTTGACCATTCTGTGTCTGATCCTTCTTTCCATTGGTCTCCTAGTACTTGTCCTCTTTGGTCTGTCTATGTGGGTCTGCTAGTCCTAGCCCAGGCTGTCCTCATTCCTCTGTTCCTGGTCAGTGCCCTCAGGCTCTCCTAGCACTCTTGTTCTTATGGAGAAGGGCCTTCTGTTTTGCACAAAGTATTGTACATTTGTATATACAGAATATATGTTGGAACAACGACCGCCGGAACAACGCATGCCGGAACAACGAGGTCGGAACAACGACCTCGTTGTTACCACTAATGCCTTTACCACGAATGCCTTAACAACGATTTTTCGTTGTAAATGCATTCCTGGTAAAGGCATTAGTGAACAGCATGCATGGTTCCAGCATGCGTCCGCCCTGGCCCCCCACCCCTAACAATTACTGCGACTCCCCCCACCCCCACCCCTATAACCACCCCAACCCCCACCCCTAAAATTACAGCAAACCCCTCACCCCGCCCCTAAAACCTAAAACCACCCCAACCCCCCCACCCCTAAAACCTAAAGCACTCCAACCCCCCCACCCCACCCCTAAAACCTAAACCACCCCAACCCCCACCCCAAATACTAAAAATACCCGACCCCCCACCCCGCCCCTAAAACTAAAAATGCCCCAACCCCCCTCCCCTAAACCACCCCGACCCCCCACCCCTAAAACTAAAAATACCTCGACCCCGCCCCTAAAACAAAAAATACCCCTCCACAAACCTAAACCGCCCGACCCCCACCCCTAAAACAAAAAATACCTCAACCCCCATCCCGCCCCTAAAACAAAAAATACCCCGACCCCCCTTCTCCCGCCCCTAAACCTAAACCGCCCCTAAAAATAACCCGATCCCCCCTCCCCTAAACCACCCCGACCCCGAAAACTAAAAATACCCGACCCCCCACCCCGCCCCTAAAGCCTAAACTACCCCAATCCCCCACTCCCAAAAAGTAGAAATACCCTGACCCCCCACCCCGACCCATAAACCTAAACTACCCCAACCCCCACTCCCAAAAAGTAAAAATACCCTGACCCCCCACCCCGCCCCTAAAACCTAAACTACCCAATCCCCCACTCCCAAAAAGTAGAAATACCCTGACCCCCCACCCCGACCCATAAACCTAAACTACCCCAACCCCCACTCCCAAAAAGTAAAAATACCCCGGACCCCCCACCCCGCCCCCTAAAACTAAAAATACCCCGACCCCCCTACCCCACCCCTAAAACTAAAAATGCCCCGACCTCCCCTCCCCTGCCCCTAAACCACCCCAACCTCCACCCCCAAAAACTCAAAATGCCCCGACCTCCCACCCCGCCCCTAAAATAAAAAATGGCCGACCCCCCCGCCCTTAAAACAGCCCCAGTCCCAGCCCCACTTACCTCCTCCTTGATCGCGTTGTCGTCCTCATCCGACTCCCTTCTTCCTTCTTCTGTGCCTTAACCACGCATGTGCGTTGTTCAGCACATGCGTGGTTAAGGCACAAAACAACGAAGTCGTGGATAACGAAAGCGTTGTTCCGCTTTCGTTGTTCACGACGTCGTTGTTCCGGCGTCGTGGTTGGGGGTGTTTCCCGTATATACACTTACTTTCAAATTCTTCATACATGTTGCATCTCTGTTACAAGATGACAATCAACCTACCATTTCCTGGAGTCCCTTTTTCTTCATGGCTGACCTCCTTCATACTATGTGTCTGGCTGCTGGTCAAATTGTACATCATCTCTATTATTTAGCCTGTGACCAGCTAAACAGCAGAAATTATGTACTCCTTTGCCAGCCACTGGGTAAATAGCAGAGATTATGTACTATTTGGCTGGCAGCCTTGTAAATAGGCACTTGCTAAAATTATAAATCATTGAAATGTGAAAAATGGGGATATTTTTCCCCTCGTTGCTTTGAGTAACAATAACCCGAGCTTCACTTTCATTTTTTGATGTCACACAGAACCTCTCAGTGAAAAAAATCCTTACTTTTCACAGCTATCCATCTCATCTATAATTGTACATATATCGCTCTACGGGATAAACATGGTCCAAGAGGAAGCTTATAATTCTTCTTAAAAAGTAAGATTATCTGCCCTGATCCCATGATTCCCCAAACTGTAAGCAACGTTTTCCTTGATCACTTCTTTCCCAGAAACTCTACCATTTGATGACATGGATGGCAATCGCCTTTCAGTGTTTTTTATTATCAATCCTCAATGTTCAACCATGGAATTGTGGAGTAAATCATGAAGCAAGTTGAATAGCCTTTTCTTGGTTCCTTAGCTCTGTCTAGTTCGTGAAACAGAATCGGTAAAAATCCACAACCCCATGTGCCCCTTCACTGCCCATGCCAAGTGCATGGGCCATGGGCAGTGCAGGGGCTCCCATGGGGTCTCAGATGCCCCCTTTCCGCCAGCCTTTGCATGGTGGTCTGACCCCCATGCAAAGGCTGGTGGAAAGAGGACTCATAATCTGGAGCAGCACTGCCCTGGCGGATTATGACCGCCAGGTTGTCGACTGGCGGCAACGTAGCGGTTCTGGCAGTCGGACCATGGTGGCTGTGCCACAGTCATAATGTGTACTCGTAATGAGGGCCCTGATGATTACATAGTTCAACTTTAGAAAAATTGAAATAGCTACAAATATTTATATTTCGTAACACAAAACAATATCTGTGTGATTTTTACGGCTGAACTGCTGCAATTCAGTCTACTGAGCACTCATACTTCCCCGATGAAGGCCAAATCCACTCTATTGTCACATGAATAATTCATAAATATTTTAAGAACGTTTATCCAGCAGAACTGTGATCTGAGTTGCACTCTTACAATACTTGTAGAGACCTTCATCCTCTATTTACTAAGCCCACTTCCTTGACCAGCTGTCACCACAGCATCAACTCTGTATTATGGAACAAGATTCCAAAATTAAACACATAATTCATCACAAATATAGCAAAATCCTAAAGTAGGTAGGCACACTTACCAGTTTCTCCTATCAGCTATGTCGTTTCTTCAAAGTGGTCTCTTTCATTGCTTAAGTGCTCACAATCATTCTTGAGGTATTGCGACGATATACAGATGTCATGTTAATCTGGTCTATTAAATCAAGCTTTAAATGATACACCATGAAAAAGAACGGTCCAATAAGGCACAGCATAATTTATAGGGAATGTTCAGAAATGTACAAGGGAAGATATTTGGTTTACGACATCACGCAAACCCCAAGGCATCTAGCATCAAAGATCTGCTTTGTATGTTTGCACCATCCCTGCATTCACTCATGGCTCTCCCCAGACATTCAGACAATCTGTGAAATAACAACATTCTGTTTCTAGTCGGGAAACGTTTCAATATAAGGGTACTTTGTGAATGATAAGTGGGTTCCTTTGGCAAATATATGACCATCTTGAAGCACAAGGCCTCTGTAGCCCTTCCCTTTCTCTTTATGACTAATTTTTGTCAGCCTACCTCAAGAAAGTAAAAGAGTAGATGGCCAACAGTACCCCTTATTAAATAAAGCTAAGTTGTTTATAGATAAAAAAAACAGGAAAATCAGTATTGAATAAAAACATTTATCTTATCCTCCTTTTGATTTTTTTTTTGGGGTGTTCCCTTGGAAGACCTTATGCTAGCTTGGATAGAGCCAGAGCTAAATTTGTGCTGGTGGGTGCAAGTGGGAGCCACCCACACTCATGATGGGAACTAGCACTTATTCTTCCTCAAGAGAATTTCGCCCAGAGCAAGAGGGAGAAAAACACAAACGGGGATAAGAAAGAAGAAATCACAGGCTTATTGGTTTTCAGATTAAGCATTTAATGGATGCAAGCCAAATCCTATTTCTTCTTATATGAACCATCTATCAGCTGTTCACAGCAGTCACATTCCTTAACTTTAAACAATCTCCAGAAAAAAAAAATCTGATTTTGCTATTACCTAGTCATCGCAAATAAGTCCTGTTGTCAAAAATCGTGTTTTAAACTCGAAAATCGCGAGCCAATAAGCGATTTTTGGACCAGAAAAAATGTAACTTAATTATTGAGCTGATCAGATTTCATGTGTATTTCTGCTTCTAGAGAGAGCCCATAATGCTACTATTCACCTGGTTACAGGCTCAAAAATAAGAGAAAAAAACCCTACCTCTGTAGCAACCTACATCAATTGCTAATCAATTGCAAAAACATTTTTTACACTACGCATCTTGACCTTTAAACTTTCTGTGGTATGGCTGGTTAAAAGCACTACCTGTTCTGCATTCTTCAGAAATGGATCCTTTTCCTGCTGAGATCAATCCATTTCATACTATCCACTAAAGGGAGATGGAGTTTTATTGTGACCTTTGATCTTTGCACTCATGTTAGTCCATTTATGATTGCTTTATAGTTCATTGAAAGGTATATAGTGTGTCTAACAGTTTTTAATGCAGATTCAGTGTATATGCAGTACTGCATGTTACTTTCATATATATCAATGCACAAATTATTCAAAATTCATACATTTATTATTGCCTGGTAATTAGATTAATTTAGGCCATATGCAGCACGTTTGCAAAGCACAGTTTATTAGGCTTACACAGCTGACTTATTAAAATGACCTTGAGTTCAAGTGTTATCCCTTTAATGCTTTTGAATGAATTTCAAAGTTGTAATATAATTTTATTGATTTGTGAATGGGGACTTCCTAGAGCAAAGATCATAAAAGCATATTAGGCCCAATACCTGCGTCTAAAGTTGGAGATGTGAGAGATCGGGAGATCAAACACATGCTCCAGACGTTGCTATTGGCATTGTGCTCCGAAAAAGGAGAACAGGATAAAACTATGTGAAAGCTTGACACACTATTAGAATATGACATATTGGTAATACAGGATATTAGCATAATTGTTTACATCATTTTAGAAGTGTTTTTGCTATTTCTTTTTAATGTTTCCCTGTGCCACTGTTAGACTCGTCCTTTATAAATGCTCACTGGCAGATGAGGTAGGTCACTTTTTGGTCCTAATAAAATTGGTTCCTGATAAAATTTAAAACAAGCTCTGGCAATGCCAGTAGACCTCGCCTATTCAAGGGCAATCGAATTTGCCAATATTGTTTAAACTTGTTGTGCATCACAGTGGCAGCAGGAATTAGGCACAGACAAAGGGGGTGGGGAAATAAGCAACATGGACAATGGGAGGGTGGAGGGGTAGAGGAGGAAATAAGCAACACGGGCAGTGGGGGGGTGGGTAGGGAAGAAGCAACATGGACAATGGAAGGGGCGTGGGAGGAGAGAAGAAGCACAAGAGTAAGAAAAAAAAACTAGTACACAGCAGAAGAAGGGTATACAAAAGAAGTGAAGTCCCACTCTGGAGGTTCATGAGATTGTGAAAGTACAGATTAGTTTTATTATTGTGCAGGCATTATAGTCCCAAAACTGCAACAAGTCACTGGTTAATAGGACAGAGTGCAAGATCCAAAATCCAAATATGATGACCAAAGGAGAAGAGAAGATCAGCCAGGCATTATAGTCCCAGATTTGCAACAAGTCACTGGTTAATAGGACAACGTACAAGATCCAAAATCCAAATGTGATGACCAAAGGAGAAGAGAAGATCAGCCAACACGTGTTTCGCCCCCTCTGGCTATATGTAAGCCGGGGCTTTCTCAAGGCTGGAAATAAACAGAAATAGAGATATCAAGTTGCAAGTGGAGTTATTCATGTAGGCAGGGAAGATGTCATCAAAGGCACCATCAAGAGAGTCAGCAGAAAGGAAATCCCATGCAAAGGTCGTAGAAGGTGTAATAATCCAATATGTGAAATGGTTGTGACCAAATACTTAACAAGAAAGTGATAAGTAAATGTAATAAGTGAATACAATCAAACCCAAATGCATTGAGAGTCCAAGGAAAACGAGAAACAACCAGTGGCATGTCATTCATGCTCCCAAGGTAAAGTAATGATAGAGAGGGTGGTGGGGTGTAGAAAGAGAGTTGATTAAAAGGAAAAAAGTCAGCTGTTACTTCCAGTATCCCCAATTCCAGATTAAGTTAAGGAATCTCCTAGATGAGCTTGTGCTCGAAAATGAAGAGTAGGAGTGCTAAGATGCTAACAAACATACCACGGGAAATGAGGCAGACATATATCAGATATAAACTGAAATAGTCCTTTTCTGTAAGAGAACAATAGGCTATAGGTTGGAACATTCAGGATTTTCCAAGGGTATAAAAGAGAGTATTGTAAGGCTTGTTTCTAGTCATATAGACTAATAAAGCATATAATAGAACAAATTAAGGGGTGCATACAAATTATTGTGCAACAAGTTGAACAAAACAATAGTCATGCATAGGTTAACTGAGAGAAACCACCATATAGCTGATAAATAAATAAGAAATTTAAAGGTTCGGAAGGGAAAACTAAACTGGGGAGCTAGATCAAATGAGCGGGAATGCTGCATAGTTATGGTGGGGGTCGCGTAACTAGTTAGCATGGAGGAGTCTCGTTCGTTATCGGAATTAACCAGACAAATCGCTCCACCAACTAAGAACGGCCATGCACCAGCAGAAGAAGGGCCTGTTAGACGTGACAGTATTAGGGTGGTCACCCCTAACTTTTTGTCTGCCTCCCTCCACTTTTTTGACACTGTTTTTGCTGGTTTTAGGACTCTGCACACCTTACCACTTCTAACCAGTGCTAAAGTGCATATGCTCTTAAAACATGGTGACATTGGTTCATACCCAATTGGCTTATTTAATCTACTTGTAAGACCCCAGTGCCTGCAGCACTGATTGTGCCACCCACATAAGTAGCCTCTTAACCATGCCTCAGGCCTGCCATTGCAAGGCCCGTGTGTGCAGTTTCACTGCCACTTAGACGTGGCATTTAAAAGTACTTGCCAAGCCTTAAACTCCCTTTTTTCTACATATAAGTCACCCCTAAGGTAGGCCCTAGGTAACCCATAGGGCAGGGTGCTATGTAGATATAAGTCAGGAAACGTACCTATGCAGTTTACATGTCCTGGTAGCGTAAAAATCACCGCAAGCTGAACCGGATCGACGCAGTCCGTGTTCCCAAAGAGGAGAACGATGGAGCATGAGCGTTGTGACCGGAAATTCGACGCACAGAGAGATCCTGAGAGTAATCGATGCATCGCCTGCTGTGCTGCAGACATTTCCACACATCGCCCACCGGATCGACACAGCCCCTGTGACTTCATCCTGCACGCCCAGGATTTCAACGCATCATCCCTGGGGCGTCCGAAAACCCCACAACCCGAAGAGGATCCCACTCTACGCACCGGAAATCGACGCAAAGCCTGCACTGTGTGAAAACTCACCAACACATCACCTGTGTGCGCCAGGAAAATCGACGCACACCTTCCTGTTTTCCACGCATCTCCTCCTCCGCGGTCCCTTGCAGAGAATTTGAACGCAAACCAGGTACTTTGTGCTTGCAAGAGACATTTGTTGCTTTTAAGAACTACATATCATTTTATAAGTGATATTTCAATGTGTACTTATTGAATCTTAATCGTTTTGACCTGCATTTAACCAGATTAATATTATATATGTTTCTAAAAACTGTGTGGTGTATTTTTGTGGTGCTATGCTGTGTTATTGCATGAGTTATTGCACAAATACTTCACACATTGCCTTATAAGTTAAGCATGTCTGCTCAGTGCCAAGCTACCAGAGGGTGGGCATAGGATAATTTGGATTTTGTGTGTGACTTAGCCTGACTAGAGTGAGGGTCCATGCTTGGACAGAGGGTAACCTGACTGCCAACCAAAGACCCCATTGCTAACAGGGCCCGAATCAAGATAAAGCAGTCAGTACTTGGTTCATGTGCCATACAAAAGAAAATGAAGCGAAGCCAGCATCTGCTAGCCGATTGCAAGGTAGAAAATAAGAATGACGCTGAAGCCAATGAATACTAAGCAGTGGGCAGGCTCTAAGCCCCTTGCAGAAACATCATAATACAAACATTTGCACTGGTCATCCCGGTGAAAACATCATTATACGACAAGGGGTGAGGCCACCTGTATGACAGCAGCCTCACCCCTGCAGGCTTGATGGTATGACAATCACACTCCCGAACTCTTAATGAGCCCCTAAATAATTCTTCACTATCAGAGCATACTGGGAGTGTTATGCTGTAAGCTACTGGGTCAGGACTGGTTCATATAGCTTTATCTAGAAGAGAGATCAACATTGCCTGACATTCCTGGTATGCTGAGCTAATGCAAAGGATGGATGGTGAGGCCTCAAGCATGCTGGAGGCACAGGTTGTTACAGGTACATTGCTGCTGAAAACTGGAATCCACATGCAGAACATGGCAACAGCGGAAATGTCTTCCACTACAGAAAAAGGCCAATAAAAATGCTCTTCTTTTTATTTAGTGAGGGTGTGGGAGTAGTCACCTTGATATTTGGTCTCAACAATTCAGGATTGCTTACTTGTATGGCATTCCAATACAATCCTAATATGGAAGAACAATATGAAAAACAAGGATGGTTTATTATGTAGGCTCTATTCTTTGTAAGGTTCTTCTGCAGTTTGATATATATGCCTGCGTCAAAAGTGTGGTCCATTATAGGTTCTCAGCTTTGCTGTTCTTGGGTATGAAACACAGATCAACAAATGGGCTGTTCAGCCTCATAGCTAGTGGTTGGTGTTTTGATAAAATATTAAAAAAAATATCTTGATACAAAAATATTGTATCAAGAACACTGAGACATCAGTCATTTTCTGAGGACTTTGGTAGGTTCCCTTTTAGTTCATAGTATGCTTTGGCTGTCATTCCTAAATAATCTGATTTATGAATAGCTTGACTTTGAATTGTAACATGTCATGAATTCTTTTAGTTTGTATGCTAAATTTAGGGCCAATTTTGCTAACAGATTATTCCATTCATAATTCTTGGGTTTCTCTTTTTGTAATGCTTCTATACATTTGTATAGTGTAGGTTGGGTTCTGCCTAGAATTGGAACGCATTGTGCCATCCTCCCACCGCATTGTTTTTTTTGGCATCCTGTGCCAAGGTGCTGTCATAGACATTCCACCATGGTATTTGGAATTTGAGCTAGCGTCTGTGTCCGGAGTGATGTAGTCTACCAACCAAGGGGCATATTTACAAGCGCCTAGGGCCACCGGATTGTCACTTTTTGTGATGCTCCGGTGGCCCTGTGCACTGAGCCATATTTATAAGGCGGCATTAAGCCACTTTTTGTGTCTCAACATCACCTTGTAGATACGGCCCCTTAACACACAGCACTTTGCGTGTGAGAGGAGTGCAATGGGTGTTGCTCTGTGCATTCCACAGCTACACCCATTACATTTTGATGCTACCCCAGATTTACAAGATTTCATAAACCTGAGACAGATCCAAAATCTAACACCACCCTGGGGTGGAGTTAGCATGGCACAAGAAGGAAAAATGCTTTAATTTTCCTAATTTTTTGCTCTTTCTGTGTGTGCTGCATAAAAGGAGCTAATAGCCATTAAAGATTGTTTTTATGCAGAAAGGTGTCCCTTCCTGCACAAAAAACAGTCTCCTCAGCAACACAGCCATCCTTCCACCATGGCACAAGGGTGACTGTATTTGCGCTTGGCAGCTAATTTAGCGCTGGTGCAGGAAGAAACACAGGGATGTGCAGTATTCTTTTAAATACGGTGCATCCCTGCATTTCAGAAGTGACGCAGCCATGCTGCACCACTTCTAGTAAATATGCTCCCAAGTGTCTTTGAAATAGTCCATTAGGGGAATAAGTTTGTCTTCATTCTGTTGGTAGAAAGGGTGTTCTATTCATAAATTGGAGTGGTTGGCTACCTCTATGACAGGGACATAGGCTAGTGCTATCATTGTTTATATTTCAAAGGAAAATTGGCTATTTGTGTAATATTCTACAATGAGTGCAGATTTATGTCACCATATACTGTGATCGAAATGATAGTAACAGCCTTGTATTGCTGTGTGGAAGCATATTTTTAGAATGGTTTGAATAATGGCTTCCTCAAAGTCTATGATTTTTTTTGGGGGGTGATGGTTGTTTGTTTTATGTTTTATATGGTTTAAAAATTCAAAGTAAGTACATCCTTGTTTATTTGGTAGTAGGGCATATATGAAAAGGGATATTTGTGTTTTGATATTCACCATATATAATGTATATCTGAATGAATGGATTGAGACACATTTTGAAGGTCCCAGCTATCATCCAGGTTTGACATTGCCTAAGTTTCATTAAGGTGTTTGCTGGGGAGAATATTAGGATTTGTGCCTCATTATTTAGATTTTCATGTAAAAGGAAAGGTTCAGCACTGTTAAACGTTCAAGTATGTTTATGTCTTGATATTTTTTATGAGCAGGTGGGGAATCACTGGTGATTTTTCTTTGTTTGTGCAAATAAATTATTTTAAAGTGGGTATGGATGGTAGTTGCCCTGTTCGGAGTTTGAGGAGTCTAAGTCGCACATCTTTCAGGGTTTTGCTTGTGGGTTTCTGGGAGCTAGTGCTTGTCTCTCTTACGTCCTGCAATATTTCTCTTACATCTATTTCTTTCACATTTGGGGGTGGTTGTGCTCTCTTACTTGAATTAAAACATCATTTTTTGTAGTTGATCTTCCACAGCAATATTTAGAATAATATTTAGCACATTTCCGGTTTGTATTTTCTGATGATGCATTTTCTTGGCTATAGGTGCAGCTGATGTGAATTAGCAACTACTTTACTTTCTGTGAAGTGATAAACTTGGCTGCTTCTGTGTCTGTAAGTAGTGTAATAGTATACATATATGTTATATATTAGCTTTTGCATTATTTAGCAGTATTACATACGTTGTTATGTAGTTTTTGAGATTTATATATTTCTTGTTTGATGGTTTGTTCAGAGAACCTGGCAGAGTTCCCTCATCTTGCAGCGTATGTCATTGTAAAAGTATTTAGTGGTTAAATTAGTGTGCATTTTATATTGCTGATTTAATTGTTTTTTTATTTTATCGGTTAAAGATGTTTATAGTTTAAATTTACTGGTCGGTGCATTATAATTTGAATTGTTTTTATCAGTTGAGTCCTTCTATTGTAAATGCTACTTCAGGTTTTATTTTTGATGTCTCACATATAGTAGGATTTTTGAAACATAAATGTATTCACACATTTTTATATATATTTATATTTAGGTTGGTATTCCAATGTTTGTAGTTAATAGTATTTGTTTCGTAGTTTAACTGTATGTATTTTAGACACATACATTTTTTGCAGTGAATGGTAAATACTTTGTTGATTTAATATATTTTTATTCAATTTAAATATGTGTATAACACATTTTGGGTTTATTTGAAGTAATTGTTTTATGTGAAAGCTCTTTTGATGTTTTTAGTGTTGTTCATTTAATTATTTTGGTGATAATATTGTGATTGATATTATGTGAACATCTATTTTTGACATATTATGTTTATTTAAAGGTAACAATACTGTTGTTTCTGATATATTTGTTTTTGATATGCCTAAAAATTGAAACTTTTAACAACGATATTAGTGCACGTAATAGTTTTGGTTTTTATAGTCAAGTATACGGACTTGATATTTATGTTATTGCTATTTAATTTCTGATATTTTTGTGCTTCGATGTTTTGTCAATCAATCAGTCTTTCTTAAAATGCAACACTATCACCCTTAGGGGTATCTGGGTGGTGAGGTTGCTCTGTCTGCATTGAAAACAGGGTTCTTGAGTTGCTTTCTGAAGTCTGCCAGGGAGGCTGCCATTCGGAGGTGGGCGTGAAGGTCATTCCAGGGTCCGGCGGTGATGTAGGAGTTGGTGCTGCTCCCGCTGCGGGTGCGATGGATGTGGGGGAAGGTTCAAGGTTGTCTTGAGGGAAGATGGAAGTTCAGGTGGTGGTTGATGTAGGGAGGTCCTTGATTGAGAGGGCTTTGTATGTGTGTGTGTGAGCGTCTTCAACAGGCATCTTTTCTGGACAGAGAGCCAGTGGAGTTTTCTGAGTTGACGAGTGATGTGGGCATGCATGGGGAGGTCCAGGATGAGTCTGGCCCCTGAGTTCTGTATTGCCTGCAGTGGTCTGAGGAGCTGGGAGGAGATTATTAATCTAATACAAGCAATGAGTCTTTCTCTAGCTAATGACCAACATGGGAACACACCTCACACCTGCAAAAGGAAGGAAAAAACATATTAACAAGGTTAAAATACATATTTCAATTAGGGCCAAAAGTCAGGCTAAGTTAACTCAAAAGTTAAAACGAGCTTCAGTTTTATATATATATATATATATATATATATATATATATATATATATATATATATGTATATATATATATGTATATACATATATATATATATATACACACATATATATATATGTATACGTATACATATATGTATATGTATCTAGGTATATATATGTATGTATATATATATATATATATATATATATATATATATATATATATATATATATATATATATACATATATATATATATACACACACAACAAAAGGCTCTACTCCAGAGCCAACAGGAGCACTCTACGGATTCACAGCCACATTTATTTCATTTCCTCAGCAAGACGCATTTCAGCAACTTGCATTTTTCAAATGCCGGTAGTTAAAAGCCATTCACACACAGGTGTTTAAGTACGTTTCCTTCATTGCTTTTAATCATTGTGCTCGTAAGTGAAACAGGACTTGCATTTCCCATAATTCAAATTGCTAAAAGTGTCGCCATCATGACATGTATTATCAGTTGTTTCATAGTCCCAGGTATGATTTCTCTCTAGTAGATTTTAACATCCAAATTGTTCTGGGCACATCACTGTAACCATTATAACAGGCGCACTTTCAGCCTTAATCCTTTACGTAGTTGTTAATTGTTATATTTTAAAACATGCAAATGTCACTTTATGAATAATTACGCTGAGCCATGTCATCAAACTGTATTTTGCCTACAGTTTCTCTCAATACCTGAAAGCGTTAGTCTGGTGACTGACGCTAATTTATGTAGTCAAAGGGAATACATGCTAAATGTAAATATAAAGGAAACATGACTACATTGGTCAATTAATTGATTTGATACACTTATGTATAGATTATTAATGACAACAATGATTGCATTTTATTAATTGATTTAGATACATCATGCACATGTTAATAAAGTTGAGTTAAACATTGAATATAAACATCATTTTTGAATATATGTGAATGTTTTTGACATATAAAGGGTGAAGTCTCAATTACCCTGCTCCACATCTGCGATAAACCATATGTTGTGGTGCAGTGCTAGACAGACTGCTAAATAATGGAATGTAAGTCTGTAAGTAGCGATGGCCCAGCTCAGAAGGCTTTTTAATTGGAAATGTTGCAATGTGATGCCTACCCTGGGGCCATGTAGCTTATAATGAATAAAGACCTTGCAGGTACCTTCATATTCAAAGGTTCAATCTTGGATCTGTGCTGATCAGACACGGGGGGAAGTGAAACTTAGAGGGATGGTCTAGTATAATATTTGGAGATGCACACATTGTGGCATGTACCATATTGCCTTTGAGTAAAGTTGAAGGAAAACACTGAAATTAAAAATTAAAAAGAAATGTGGCTGTATGGGGAGGCCACAGTGGGATTGACCAGTTGTCTCTCTGTATGTAGGTAGGTACTGCATGCTTACCATAACCACAAACGTAGTGTAATATCACGTAATGGCACATTCTTGTGTGGTCTATGAAAATGTCCCATCCTGAAATAGCACTGTGGTCTTTGGGAAGTTAGCCCATATCAAGTCTCATTAGTTGCATTCTTTGTTCTGTTACACGAGTGTAAAGGCAATGCATGAGCTGCATGTGGTGTTCTCAAGCATACATCATCCTACTGCAGTCACTTTATTAGGAGAAGGACTATTGAGATAATTTTGTCCAGTGACTAATAAAAAAGACACAACCCATGAACTTGAAGGGGATCTAGGAAGTAAGTATACACAGAATTGGTGACCACAGTAATGCTTAGATAAACAAAACAACAAGAGAAGAAATAATTTATAGAGCAAAAGCTGCTTCACTTAAGCAGCAAACTTAAAAAAAGCTTTCCTACTTCCAAACTACGGAGTAGAGTCGAGAGTGGAGAGGGAAAATGACCATGCTGTAGCCCTCAAGTGCTTGCAGTAATCGTGTACTGCTGATATGTGTAATACAACTGTATAAGTGGGGACTGACACTGCCGTGGTCTCTAGTAAGTACTTAATATGAGTAGATTGTGCCAAGACTCAGACTCAGGGCCCACTTTAGAGTATTTATTGTTTGATGGTCAGATGGTTGTTCATTGCAAGAGAGATAAGATGCTGCTGAGCAGCATCACTAATTGTGAGAGGCATGCACAAATTATTATTTAAAAAATGGTGTAGCTACCATGGCAAATCAGAACTGGCCTCAGTGGCATGTGATCACACTCCAGTGCCCTTTGAAACTGCAGCAGGGAAAGCCAATGATTCACCTACCCATGGATGAGTTTTGCCAGAGTAGTCCAGGTAAGCATTGGTCTTATAATGCACCTGCCACCAAACCACTCTCAGATGAGGGAGGATGGCTGGCTAGTCTGACATTGGTATTGCCAGATGCATATTTTGATTAAGAACCCACATCAAATATTTGGCATTCATGTAAACTCCTCAGATATGTGTTAATTAAAATCTGAATCTAATACTTCAAGTCTGTTTTACATTTTAAAGTTTGAAAAACAAACATGAGAAGGCAGAGGAACATTGATCTGCCCAACATAAACCAATTAAGGAACAGCACAGGATCAATACAACTGTATACATGTGGAAAACTGCAGTTTTCCAATAATATAAATAATGTATCTATAAACAAACACACACACACACATATATATATGTATATATATATATATATACACACACACACACACATATATTCACATGATATAGTTATAGTTATTTCAAGTAACTATAACTTACGCCCTAAGGTTACTATAGCTCGCGCCCCCATGATGCACAGTTATCTGATCAATAATTTTACTGCATATGTTACAAAAACATTATCATTTATGTTATCAAAGATGCTATGAGTGCTGTAATTTGTGGGGTAATTAGCAGCACATGACGAGGGCACAAGTTATAATTACCTCAGGGCACGAGTTATAGTTACTTGAAATAACTATAACGTGAATTTCTATGGTTTTTTACATATAAAATAAGAGACAAACTATAACTTCCCGCAACCTTGGGTTTTTTAAGTGAATTTCTATGTTTTTTCAATTCTATTTCCTAACTATAATGTTCCTGTAACCTTTGTTTTTTTCAGTGAATGTCTACATTTTTTTAGCATAAAGAAATTTTCATTACTAAACTTTAATACAACCACCACTGCAGCGGTTGGCCGAAGGGCCTGGCCGCAGGCTAGGCCCTGTGGCTAACCTGTATAACCACCAGACCCTGTGCTGCACAGGGCCTTTGGCTGTGCGCAGTCGGGGTTGGCTGCAGGGCTTGTGGCCAACTACTATAACAACCCAACCCTGACTGCGGCCAGGCCCTGCAGCCAACCCCTATAACAACCCAACTCTGTGCTCCATGTGGTCTTTGGCTGCAGCCAGGCCCTGATGCCTACCCGTATAACCACCCAACTCTTTAATCCATCCAATCCTGCACTGTGCATGCCCTGCAGCCGTGCATAGTAGGGGTTGGCCACAGGGCCTGGCATTCAGTAAGACCCTGCAGCCAACCCCTATAACCACCCAACCCTGCACTGTGCATGGCCTTTGGCTGTGCGCAGTAAGAACCCAACCCTGTGTTGCTCACAACTTTTGGCAATACGCAGCAGAGGTTGGTCGCAGGTCCCCTTGCCCCCCTCCACTGACTGATTTTGGCCCGAGGACACCATGCCACGCGACCTGGCCTTCTAAAATTTTATTTTTTGGGGGAGGGAGCCATGTGGCCCACCTCTCCATGCCATTTGTGGTCCTGGGGACCCCGTCCTCCAGGGCTCAGTGTAAACTTTTAATTATTTTTGGGGGAAGGGGCCACAGGGCCCCCATGCCCAGGCCACTGTTGGCCCTGGGGACCCATCTCCAGGGCCCGTTATAAAGATTTTTTTGGGGGGAGGGGGCCAAACGGCCCACCAGGCCAATCTCGGCCCCAGGGACCACATCCTCTGGAGCCCGGCCTAAACATATTTAATTTTTTGGGGGGCATGGGGGTCCTGCGGCATCCCTCCCCAGGCTGATCTCGGCCCTTGGGATCCTATCCTCCAGGGCCCAGTCTATCAATTTATTTTTTGGGGGGAGAGGGGGACTGTGTAGTCCCCCTCCCCAAGTCAATCTTAGCCCCCTGACTCTATCCCCTGGGTCCCGGCCATGTCAACTGGGTGCCCCCCAGGGCACCTATTTGCAATGTTGGGGACCGTGGGGGAGCCTGAAGGACCTGCGGTCCCAGCCATCTCCCCATTTTCTGTGCAATCCGGTATTGCTGTCACAGAGCAACTCCATCTCTGTCAGAGCACTATTTCCTTTGTTTCCCTGCCTGCATCTGTGTAGGCAGGGAAACAGAGGAAACCTACGCTTGCAGGAAGAGAGAGCTTTTTTTTATAGGCCCCTAGGTAGGCCAGGCCCTGACGGCATAACATTTTTTGTGTGGGGTGGCTCCTGGCACCCCACAGCCCTGGGTACCACCACCTCCCCGGAGCTTTAATTTTTACATATATGGGGGCCCACGGCCCCCCTTGTGCCCTGGGGGCGACCACCCCTGGGGCACCTATTATATCATATGCGGGGGGCCACAGCACCCCTGCACCATGGGGACCACCACCCCCCAGGGACCACCACCCCGGGGTTTCATTCTAAATATATGCCGGGGACCTGTGGCACCCCCCACACCATGGGGACCACCACCCCCAGGCCAAAGAGAAAAAAGTGACAGGAGTCCATTTTGGACCCCTATTAGTCCCAGGGTCCACCAGCCGCAGGCTATCTTCACGTTGGAGGGGCCGGTGCGCTCCCCCCAGGGTGCCCACCCCTGGGACATAGCTGTTTTCTGTGGCTTGGCAGCAGCACTGCAGCCAATCCACAGCAAACACTTTGGTTTTTGACAGTGGGACTCTAAAAGCAGGCACCGCTGTCAAAATCCAAAGTTTCATCTCTGCCCCCTGCATGCATGCAGAGGACAGAGATTAAATGCTTCAGAAAGCAGGGACCTGCTGTCAAAGCAGCTCCCTGCTTGCTGAAGCAATGACACTGTGAGGGAAGCCTTAAGGCTTCCCCACAGTGCCAAGTAGCCCATAAGGGCATTTTGATACATTAAAAAAAAATTATAATAATAATAATTAAAGAAATATGTAGGGACCGCAGGGAGCCTCGTACCTTAGGGAACGAGTTATAGTTGCTTGAAAGAACTATAACTGCTGCATTTCGATGGTTTTGCACAAGTAAATTCGGAACCTAACTATAGCATCCCTGTAACCTTTAATTTGTTTTCAGCAAAATTTCTACGTTTTGTTTAACGTAAAGTAATTTTCATTACTATACGTTAATCCAACCACCAACAGGCTGTTTTGATTATATGCGGGGGGCTACCACCCTGCATTCTCCAGGACTGCCACCTCCCCCGGGTAAAAGAAATAGTGAATGCGGGTGTCGCATGGCCCCTGTGGCCTCGGGACCACCACGTCCCAGGGAAAAATGGTTTAGTTGAAATTGGGGATGTCATGTAGACTCCCCTGTGACCTGGGGACTGCAACCTCCCAGGGAGCTGTTTTGATTATATGTGAGGTGCACAGGGTCCCCCTCCTAGAGTGCCAGAGATACTGCAATTTCCCCAGGGCAAATATTGAATTATATGTGGGGCGTGATGCCCCTGCATCCACGGGGACTGCTACCTCCCTGGGGCAAATATTGAATTATATGCAGAGGCTTTGTAACCCCCCCCCCCCAGAGCCCTGGGAACCACCAACTCCCTGGGGCACATATTTAATTACATGTGGAGAGTTTACAGGCCCCCACAGTCTCACGGACCGCAACCTCCTCAGGGCTGAAATGAAAGAATGAAGGGGGGCCCTAGGGACCACGACGTCCCTGGGGCAGATATAACATTGGAGGGGGTTGCATGGCCCCTCTCGAGTAGCCATAGAACCACCAATCAGGGATGGCTCCTGCTATGTCCCTGGGTGCCCACCCAGGACATAGCTGTTTGCTCTGATTTGTCAGGAGCTGACAGCTCCTGCCAAGTCATAGCAAACACTCTGCTTTCAGCAAGTGAGAGCTGTCAAACAGCTCTCACTTGCTGTGAGTGGAGGTTTCCTCTGTTTCCCAAAATTGGCCCGGAGAGACAAGACGTGCAGGCCCCTCCCTCAAAAATGTTTTTCTAAGCCTGGGCTCTGGGGGATGGGATCTCCAAGGTCAAAATTAGCCAGGGAAGTGGGTGGCATAGATCCCCTCTTCCATTTAATGAAGGCTAGGCTGTGGGTGATGTGATCCCAGGGGCTGAAATTAGCCCAATTAGGGGGGCTGTGCTGGCCTATCTTCCCCACACTGGCCATTCACCAAATGAGGTAGCACCTACTAACTAACCCACAGAAAGTGATCACTCTTACACCCAATCTCACACCCACATAGACCCTCTAACACCCACTATCACACCCAGACAGACACTCTCACAACCACTGTCACACCCAGAGACACACTCTCACACCTATTCTCACACCTAGAGAGACAGGTGCTGTGGCCAAATCCCACTGCAACATGGCCAAATGCTGTGTGCAGTGTGGACTTGGGTGGTTAGGGGGGTTGGCCGCCACAGGGACAGACTCTGTGGCCAACCCCCGCTGCGCACAGCTGAAGGTTGTGCACAGCATTGGTTGCATGGTTATAGGGAGTTGGGCTAAGCATTAGGGCCAACCCCCTTTGGCTGTGTGTGGCAGTGGTTGGAATAACATATAGGCCCTAATTATGACTTTGGAGGTCAGCTGACTGCAACGCTGGTGATGGCAGTAATACCGCCACAGGGGTGACGGTGAAGACTGCCATATTTTGGCCTACAGCAGTGATCCCTTCTATGTACAGCCAATGGACCGCTTGAACCGCCAGTGTGGTCTGGCCACCAACTACGGCGGTTGCCATCATCAGCCCGGAGGAACACCATTCACCTCCCACCATATTAAGACATAGCAGACCACTGGGATTTCCAGGGCGGGACCTCCGCCAGGAAAAGCCTAGCTGTAACGACCAATATAAAAGAAGACATTCACCTTCAGGGACACAGAGGAGTCCGCGACCGCCATGGAACCCGAACTGGAAGTCCTGCCGATGCTGTACCACGCGATGGAAGTCCAGGAGACACCGACGATGAGTACAGTCACTTAGCACACAAGGCAGGGAGGGGGGACTGACACACCCACACCCACAACACACACCATACACACAAACCACACACGGAGAACAATCCACTGAAAAATGAAACATCCATATAAGCCATAAGACAAGAAAGTCAGGACAAATTCTTGTGAGGCACCCACTGTATTTGGCTGGGAATATCGCCCACTACATTACACAACAGGTAAACAAAGGGCCATTGGCTAGTCTAAAAATGTCCATGCCACTACACAGGGCAACATGAGAGGTCCAACGTGACTCCTGACAGCCAAAGTGACTCCACTGGGCATGGACGTCAATGTTGGAGGCAGGCACCTGAGTGGGCAGGGTGTTTGGTGGCTGGTGCTTTAATTTGGAAGGGGGTCCTTGGACTTGGGTTTGGGAGGGGGTGTGCTCTTGCTCCTCTGTTTGGGGGACAGGGGAGTGGGTCTGGAGCAGCGACTGGCTGCCTTGTGTCCGGGAGTCGAAGCCTTCTTAGCGGGGGTGGGACATTGGAAGAACTAGGGGGGGCATAGGAGGACTGGGAGCTGGAGGAACTGGACTAGGGGAGCGGGACCTTTAGTTTTGGAACAACACAAGGTGGGTTAGGAGGACTGAAGAGGTCAAGGCGGGCAAGGAAAAGTTTCTTAGGTACACTGGGGCAGACTGTGGGAGGAGGTTTGGGAGTGGAGGTAGAGGGTGTGGTCATAGGACGTGTAGGTGTGCTGGCATGGGTTGTAGGAGCATGAAAAGTGTGTGTGTGTGAGTTGGATGACTGCTGAGTGTCTGAGTGGGAGTGTTTTAGTGTTTTAGGAGGAGGGTGGGAAGAGAGGGAGGGAGAGAACAACAAGTAGTGTGCATGTATGTTGGTGTGGTGTTTGCAAGTGAGGGGGGTGAGCTGCATGTGCTTGTGATGGCGGTGGTGGTGACTGCGCATGTGGTGAATTGGGTACTAGTCTGCATGTCTGCTGTTGTGGTGAATGTGCACGGCTGAACAGGTGGCAGGATCTTGGAATGAGGGTGCAGTGCTTGCAGGTGTGAGTGCTAATGTGACTGTGATGGAGAAGGTGGAGGGGGAAACAGTAGAGGCAGTGGCAGTTGTGTGTGCTTCTGTGTGTTGGCTGTGTGTATGCTTGTGGAATGATATGAGGTGCTTCTGCTTGTCTTTGCGAGTCCTATCTGTTGTCTTGAGTGCAAGCTCATCTGAATGTGTGCTTGGGATGGGTGGGGGAGAGGGCTCTGGGAGTGGGTACCGGTAGTTTGAGGGGGGATGGAAGAACTAGGAACACTGGCTGCCGTCAAAGAGGAGGCCAGAGCCTGAAACAATCTCTGTAGGGCAGCCAAGCCAACGTGAATGCCCTCCAGTTAGGCATTGCATTGCTGCATCTGGGATGCCAGTCCCTGGGTGGCATTCACTATGGATGACTGTCCTAAAGAAATGGATCTCAGGAGGTCAATACCCTCCTCAGTGAGGGCAGCAGGGCTGACTGGGACAAGGGCTGAGGTGCCCGGAACGAAGGAGACTCCTACTCTCCTGGGTGAGTGGGCAACTGGTTGGGGGGCTACTGGAAGTGCGGTGCTGGAATGGGGCTGGCAGAAGATGATGTAGCCAGGGCGGTCTCAGAGGGGTCCGCCACCACCAGCGAGCTCCCATCAGAGGAGGAATCAGAGTCAGTAGTATCAGTTCCTGTCTCCTCCATGGTGCTCCCCTCGCCCTCCAACCCACTGGTTCCCTCAGCATCACTGGACACTGCCTCCTGGATCCCATGGGCTGCAGCTTCCCCACTCACCGGTGACCCTGCTCCTTCATTAGATGATGCTAATGCACGCAAGGACAGGAAAAGAAAAAGAGGGAGGGTAGTGGAGAAAGAAAAGGAGCACAGGGTCAATGACAGCAATAACAGCATATATGGCATACACATCACAATAACTCACTGGTAAATAACACTGTGCAGTGACAAGCACAATACCACACCATTGCCTGGGATCAACAGCTGTAAAGAACTCAGAAGAAGCTACCATCTGCACACCTACTGTGCACTAATCCATATCTGCCTGTTGATAAAGGCACAGCTACACTTACTCCGTTATAGTGTCTGCATAACTTGCAATTGCCAGGTCACACCACATAGGCAGTGGACAGCAGAGCATCACTCCAACAGTGGTGAGTCAGGATGTAGGCCCTTACTGAAGCAGAAATCCCAGCAAATGACTGATACTAATTGTACATGGCACTCACTATTGCAATGCAGATCTATAGTGAAATACCTACAAGGGCATACTGAGGCATACACTGACTATTACCTTGCAAAGACCATGGCAGGCATTAGGAAACAAATGTACACATTGAGTACTCACCAACTTGTGGCTGCTGCGCTGCACTCATGCGCCCATCCAACTCTTGGTTGGCCACTTCCAGTATGCGGGCCATTAGGGGTGTCAGGGTCCGACGGGCACCCCTCCCTTATTGGGAGGACTTTCCCCTCTGGGCCTACGCAGTCACCCTGGCCCAGCATCTGAGGTCCTCCCACCTCTTTCTGTAGTGGGTGCTGCGCTGGTTATGGACCACCAGGGTCCGCACCTCCTTGCTGATGGCACGCCATAACCCTTTCTTCTGATGGGCACGGACCTGCATAGGAAACACTGACGGAAGGCCACCATTAATTACCCACTACATACACTTACAGCAATGGACTATACACTACATTGATCCCACAATTATCTTACACATCACTCTTACCTCTCAATCAATCAATCAGTGAATTTATAAAGCGCGCCATGTACCTCTGTGTCCATAATGCTTGCAGCAAACAACACTCCTAAAGGTCACACTGCATGCACACACATCCATCAACATACAGCCATGTTGCATCCAAATTACCTAAAAGATAATCACCTGGAAGCCCATACAACTGTCCATACAGGGGTAGGATCCCATCCACAGTTCTTCGGATGTGAAGACTGGGGCCATATCCCCTGTAACATGGGCCATTGTGGGTACCAGACACAGGACACAGCATCTCACGCAGTGAAGTTGGAGTTCTTGATAGGGTGAAGTCAGGAGTCAAGTGACATGGGCTCCTGAAAATGGCGGTAACGCCCACGCCGGTAATCACCGTCACTGCCTTTGATCATCATTGGCCCCTGTGCTCCATAGACTTCAATGTTAACCAATGAGGAGTTGCACTGCAATTCAGACTGCCCTCCGCCATGACGTCAAACACTGGTGGAGTGAGGTCACTTCCGCCTGTACTCTCCATGCAGGGCAGGCGGCTGCCATTTCTTGAGGATTGTAATCATGTTAGTCAAAAAAAATTGCATCATAGGTACTGATGGTACATACTAAGGCAATTCCTCCATGTCAACATTTTACATTTGCTAATAGAATCTGGCTCTTCAAAGAGAGCTCATACCAGTACACTGCTTGCAGAAGAGTAGTTGACAAAACATATAAAATGTGATGGTAGTTATCACATCTCACAACTGTGACGAAATTTGTGAAGCAGTATGACAAATGATTGAGAATGTATGGTATCAGAAGTCTGTTTGCATGTAGAATTCACCAGAGCAGATCCCAATCATTGGTTGGCAGAAATGTATGAGACAGCTCAATTTACTGTGATGATGTATGTTACTATCCTTCCTGCTTTGACACACTTGTGATGTTTTGTGTGTACAGTTATCAACCACTGCGGAGCAGGAGGCATGCACAGGTGTACAGACCCCTTGTTGGCTTGGCTACATTGGAGGAATGCCACATACTACTCACCTATTGTCTGGACAGGGCCACAATTACTGAACTGTGTCAACAATTGGAGCCATATCTCACTCCTGCTCTTCATAGTCCTACTGCTATTCCCCTGCAGTACAGGTGCTATCAGTGCTCCAGTTCCTGGCCAGTAGATAATTTCAAGTGACAGTGGGCTTGGCTGCAGGTATGTCACAGCCAATGTTTTCTAATGTGCTGAGTAGTTTTGACAGCCTTGCTGAACCCCGAGTAGCTATATTACATTCCCCCAAAGTGATGATTTACCTACTGCTAAGGTTGCTTTCTTTTCAATGGGAGACATTCCACATGTAATTGGGCCCATTGACAGGACCCATATGGCTTTGGTCCCTCCCAGGATAAATGAGCAGGTGTTCCGAAATAGAAAGAGTTATCATTCGATAAACGTGCAGATGGTGTGCCTTGCTGATCAATAGATTTCCCACGTTACTGCCAAGTTTTCAGGATCTGTACATGATGCCTACGTTATGAGGAACAGCAGTGTCCCACAGATGATGACACAACTACAGAGAGAGAGAGTCTGGCTCATTGGTGAGCATGATGTTTCACACAATGTATGTCACGGTATGTTACCTGGAGTTGTCCTCTGTGCTATTGTACACATGTAATGTGAGTTTCTCACTATTTCCAGGTGACTCTGGCTACCCAAACCTATCCTGGTTGTTGACACCAGTGAGGAATCAGAGGACAAGGGCAGATAATCAATACAATGCGACACATGGATGGATCAGAAGAGTCATTGAAAGATCTTTTGAGCTACTTAAAGTCAGGTTCAGATCCCTCCATATTTCAGGTGGATTTCTACTCTACTCCCCTGGAAAAGTCTGCCAGATAATAGTGGCCTGCTGCATGCTTCACAATTTGCAGACAGTGATGGAGATGAGGAGGAGGAGGAGGATGTGGACAACAGGACATATCTGATACACCAGTACTTCCAATGACAGTCAGGTAAGACTGTAGTTCTGTCCATTCCACCACGCCAATAAAGAGATGTGTGGCAGCTATGATGTACCAAGCTCAAATGTGTGTAATCTGTACCCTACCCTTTGACACTGTACCATCTGTGGTAAATCGTGCCAGTGGAAATAGCTGATTCAGCCTCTGCACTGTGTCAGCTGTTTAGCAGTTTCAAATACATGCAATGTCAAACTGTATAATCATTCCATACAGTACTTTTCATTTGTTACTGGGTAGTGTGAGTTTCAATGTGCGTACACAAAGTGTGACTTCATTGTCCCTGACAGCTTGGCCTGGACTAGGTATACCAGAGGAGGGATTGGCATACTGACAACATGGCATGGAGAAAACTGTGGTGTTTTGTCTGCAGCCTTTACACCAGTTGTTTCTTGTCACTACTAGCGTATGGAGTCAATTGCAGTACAAAATATCAAGTTGATGTAACCAGATGGCATATGACTTATGTTACAGGGGCTCATGTTGCTTTCCTTCCCTTTACTGCTCATTTGTATGTGACAAATGTTTTTCCTTTTTACAGATGTTGGTATGGTCACTACAGTGAACTAATGTAATGACTACAGACTGCTTTCACACTGTTTGATGGATGGTGACTTGTTACATGCACTTACTCTGGTAATGTGTACCCCAAGCTGTTTGTTTATTGGATGGATTCACACTTTACATTTGCACAGGATTATAAGGGTCAATACACTGCATATTGATTATATAAAAGCACAAAAATTTCAGTTGTGTATAATTGTGTTTATTGTGATTACAAATATGAAGGGATAGTGCAATAGGGTGGGGTGATGGTGGATGAAGTCTTCAGTGTAGTGGCCCAGTTAATTTGTAGCACAGGTCCAGTATCCATGGAGCCATGAGACAGAGGAGCAGTGGCAGTCCAAAGTGTACAAGGTGTCTCATTGGCATGCATGGGAGACATGTTGTTGAGGCTCACTTCCTGGCAGTGTTTTTGGTCTTGGCTACAGTCTCATGTGGATGTCTGGCTCGCAGGGAACATTTGCGGAGTAGTTCTTTAGCTGCAGAGGGAGGGGTGCTGGTGGTCTGTGAGTCCTGTGGCAGGACCTCCTGTCCACTAGCTGGGCCAAATGTGGAGGGCTGGTCAGTACACTGGCTAGTGGAAGGGGCCCGCTGGTGTGTTGTGTACTCATGCATGATGGTAGCCATATCACTGTCCACCCCCACAATGGAGGCCATGGTGGCATTGTAAGCCTGCAACTGCTGCATGGCCTCCTGGTGGTGTTCCCCCTGCAGCCTCTGTTTTCCTGAAAAATTATAAGTACCTGTCCCGTCCTGTCCCGTGATTTCTTGTATGCTCTCGGTACATTTGACAGTCCCTCCTGGGCAGTCGGTTCCCTGGGTTGGCCCATCCCTTGCCACACAGATATCCTCCCACTGTCCCTGGCCCCCTTTGCCTGTGTCCCCTGAACTGTGTGCCCACTCCCACTGACACCAGGCTCTTCTACATCTTGCCTGTGAGGTGCTACCTCGGGTCCCTGTATAGGTGGGCACACTGTTGATTGACGTGTCCTGGGGACAGAGGTTTGAGGATGTTGGGTGGCTGCTGTGGTAGTGGAATCTGATGTAGGGTGCTCCTGGTTGGACTGGGTGTTGCCTGTGGTGTCTGACTGACCAGTGGTTCCAGATGGGCCAGGGAGATCTTCCAGATCCAGACATCCAGAGTTGCTGTCATTACTGGGGCCTTCTTCTAGTGGAGGACTGGGATTATGTGGCACATGCTGGCAGCTGACACTGGCTGGGGTACCTGTGGACATGTATGATTTTTGATAATTTCATTCTCAGATACATTTTCAGCATCTATGGGTTTCCCTATGGGATGGCTGTGGTTTTTCCACCTTTGGTTTGTGTATGATGATGTATTGTGGTATTGGTAGTACTTCATGCTGACCATGCATTACTCAGATGTGTGACTGATGACCTTGGAGAGGTGTGATTTAAGTGGGTTGAGCATGCAGGGGAAGATTGTTGAGGGTTGTTATGGGGGTGAGTCTAGGTTTGGGATGAGTGGGTTGAATGGAGATAGGGTGATGGGGAGACATGCCATGCAGGTGTACGAGGTGGTAGGGAAATAATGGTGATTTACCAGTGTCCAGCCTTCCAGTAATTCCAGTTAGAGGCTCAGGATGCGGGACAGCCAAGACCTTTTCCTCCCATGTTGTCAACTTTGGGGGAGGTGATGGGTGTCCTCCACCAGTCTTCATGACGGCAATGTGGTACCTGGACGCCATTGCACGCACCTTTCCCATAGGTCATTCCACCTCTCCCTTATCTTGTCCCTTGTGCGTGGATAGGTTCCCACTGAGTTCACCTTGTCCATGATTCTTCGCCGTAGCTCCATCTTCCTGGCATTGGAGATCTGCTACACCTATGCAGTGAACAGCTGTGGCTCTACCCTAACGATTTCATCTACCATGACCCGCAACTCCTCATCAGTGGAACAGGGGTTCTATTGTGGGGACATGCCGATTGTGTAGTGTGTGTGTGGATTGTTTGGTGGGGGTGCAGGGTGTGTGAGTATGTGGGATGCTGTGATGTACTGATTGAGTGCAGTGGTATTGTGTGTGGTTGGTGTAATGGTATGATGTGTGGTGTATGATGCATGTAGGGTGTATAAGTGGCTGTGGTTTGTGTGTGCAGTTCTGGCAATATGTGGGGTGGCAACATGTTGCAGATTTTTGGCTTTTGCAAAGAATTGTCGGTTGTGTTGGGGGTGTTTTATAGTGCTGTTGGTGGGTGTGTATGGTGTGTGTATCTGTATCAGGTGTGGGTTTTTCAATTTGGCCAATGTTTGCTTCGGTTGTTGGGGAGTGTTCAAATTGACCGCGGCGGTCCGCACCGCCAATGGTTTGCCACAGTTGAGGGACCGCTATGGTGATTAGTGGGACGTAATTTGGAGGACGTTTTCTTGTAGGCGTAGCGGTGTGGGTGGTGTGACCGACTACCTCCCGCCTTCGTTGGCTCTGGCGGTGTTGTACTTATGGCTGCTTTGTGGCGGTTTTGTCACCTTCACCACGGCAGTCTTTGGTAAAGACTGCCAAAGTCATAATGAGGGCCATAGTTTATAAAATTGCTTTACATTAAAACAAACAACAGAAAAATTCAGGGTATAAACAAAGGTTACAGGGACATTATAGTTAGAAAATAGAATTTAAAAAAGCTTGAAAATTCACTTAAAAACAACAAAGGTTACAGGGACGTTATAGTTAGGCTCACATTTCACATGCCCAAAACCATAGAAATTTTGCAGTTATAATTATCTGAGCTATTTATAACGTGTGCCCCTATAATGCACTGCTTATGACTTCACATATTACATCACTTATGACATGGTCAGTGACCACACTGATGACATCTCAAATTACATCACTGATGACATAATTGATATATCATCTGGTCAGTGTAAGTGGCATGGTCGCAGGATGAGGACCTCGGTCTTGTCCGAGTTGGGCTTACGGCAGCTGTCTTTCATCCAGATGGCAACGGCTTCTATCCTGTTGTGAAAATTCTTCTTGGCAGTAGTGGAATTTTCTGTCAGTAAAATGATTAGCTGGGTATTGACGATTTAGGAGACGATGTTCAGTCCATGATCCTTGACGACGGATGTGAACAGGGCCATGTAGATGTTAAAGAGTGTGAGGTTCAGGGAGGAGCCCTGTGGAACTCTGCAGCTGATCTTCACAGGTTCTGACAGGTAAGGCGGGAGTCTGACTTTCTGTGTTTGGCCAGACAGGAAGGAGCATATCTATTGTAGGGCCTTTCCACAGATGATGGCTGTGTGGAGCCTTGTGCAGAAGGTGAGGTGTGACACCATGTTAGAGGTGGCCTATATGTCCAGTAGTATGGGGGCTGCTGTATGCCCGCGGTCGAGGAGCAAGTGGATGTCATCTGTGGTGACAAAGAAGGCAGTCTCCATGCTGTGATCGCTCCTGAAGCCTGAATGGTGGTGTCCTGGGTGTGGTTGTCCTCAATGTACGTACGGAGCTTAGCATTGATGGTCTTTTCCATAATCTTGGCTGGGAAAGGCAGTAGAGCAATCAGGCGGTAATTCTTGAGGTCCAGGGCATCAGCCGTGGGCTTCTTTAAGAGCGGGCGGATCACGGAGTGCTTCCAGTCCTCTGGGAAAGTGTCTGTCTCTATGGGACAGTTGAGGGTGTGTCAGAGCTCGGGTGCAATGGATGTCTTGGGCTTGTTGCAAATATGGTGAGGACAGGGGTCCATAGGGGCTGCCTGGTAGATGCTGCTCATGATGGTGCAGGTCTTGTCTGTGGTGAGGGTGGTCCAGCAGTGTAGAGTCTGTGGAGGTTCAATAGGCTGGATCTCAGGGGTTGTTGTATGGCTCGGAGGGATCTGGAGCTGTCTTAAATGTATCTGATTTTCTGGTGGAAGAAGTTGGCTAGCCTGTCGCAGAGGTCTTGAGATGGAGGGATGCTTCCTGTTTCTGCCTGGGGGTTGGCAAACTCTTTGACCATGGTGAGGAGCTCTTTGGTGTTGTGAGTGGTGGCGCTGACGAGGTCCTGCAAGGCGGCTTCCCTGGTGACTCTGATGAGGTGGTGGTGGGATTGGGTGGCCACTTTGAAAGCTTCAAAGTCTTCGGGAGACTTGCTGTTCCTCCATCTTTAATCTGACTGTCTGCAGGTGTGCCTGAAGTCCTGGAGTGTGGGGGGAACTAGCTGGCCTTCTTGAGGCGGTGTTTGGCTGAGGTCTTACGAAGAGGTGCTAGGGTGTTGGCACATTCAGAGATACATTGGTGGAAGTTCCATGATGAGATGTTAGCATCAGTGGTGAGGGGTGGAAGAGACTTGATGAGAGTGTTGGAGAGCTGTTCTTCGTTGATCCGGTTCCATTTTCTGCTTGGGGCTCAGAGTGTGTGAAGGTGGATGGTAGGTGAGATGTTGGTGAAATGGATGCAGTGGTGGTTGGTCCAGTGAAGTGTGGAGCTGTTGTCGACAGTGATGTTTCTGGTGAAAAAGATGGTGTTGAGCGTGTGTCCTGCGAAGTGTGATGGCAAGGTGACCAGTTGTTTAAGTCCTATTGTGGCGAGGTTGTCAGGCAGGAAAGCAGTGTTGGTGACATCACTGCTGTCAATGTGGTAGTTGAGGTCGCTAAGGTGGAAGTAGGTCGAGGAGGCGAGAGGGTGAGGAGAAATGATGTCGTCAATGGAGTCGCTAAAGGCTGGACGGGGCTAGGTAGCCTGTAGATGAGGATGCCATGGAAGGTTGACTTGGATGTGGCGTGTACCTGGAAATGGAGGTGCTCCATGGAGTTGAGTGTTCTTCGGCATTGGTTGTTAAGTAGAGGGAAGATTTGTGTATGATGGCCAGGTCAATGCCTGAGCGAGAAGGCCAGTCATTTGTGGAGCAGTTTGTAGTCACTGGGGATGGCGATGTTAGGTGCAGATGCTGGGTTTGTCCATGTTTCAGTGAGGAAGGTGATGTTCAGGGGCTGCAGTTCAGTACGTCCCAGAGTTCTATGGCGTATTTGTGGAGGGAGCGGATGTTGAGGAGGATGCAGCTGAGACATTCAGGGATGGTTCCGCAGAGGGAGGGTCTGGTGTTTGGTGTTGGGTGAGGGTGCGGTGGCAGTGGAGGCAGGAGAACGGTCCGTGGGTGTCTCTGGGTGATGTGAGACAGCAGACGGTGGATCATCTTGTGAGTTCAGCATGTGGAGGGTCTTTGCGTTGTAGCGATGGAAGGTCAGAGGGCCAGGGATCATGGAGCTGGGCACGATCCAGGCATGGATGGGTGCAGAAAGGCTTACTTCAGCGTGACAGCCTCGTGCCCGCTCTGCGGGGCTGCCATTAAGAATGGGAGGTAGGAGGGGAGTCTGGTCAGCTGGGAGGCAGGAGTGCTGGGAAAAGCTTCACAGGGAGTGTGGGGGTGGGCTACAGGGGCAAAAGCGGCATGGGAAAACACAGGGAGAGTGAAAGGACCGGGCAAGAGACAGGAAAGAAAGAAAAGCAAAATGACAGGAAAATGACAAAAAAATAAGCAGAAATAAAAACAGACATAAAAAAGCAGAATTAAAACAGGAGTAAAGAGAGACAGCGAGATACTTACATGCAGATGGCCACAAGACCACCAGGGATGAGGCACAGGCCTGCAGGTGGAGGTGGACCTCGAACTGAGAGTCAGGCAGGCTCTCAGTTCGCTTGCAGCAGAGGCAGCAGCAGCAGCAAACAGGTGGAGCTGCACAGAGGAGCGCGAACAGCCACTGACCAGGTCAGTGGATCCACCCACGGGGATCTGAAAATTTTGGGGAAAAGCAAGGTCCTGATTGGCTGGCCGCAACCTGCAAGGTAGGTTGCAACTGCCATTTGTCTGCAATTTGAGCAAGGGGAGGGAAAAAAGGTGTGAAAACACCTATGGGGTCAGGATACAGGTAGAGGACCCCTCATCGGCAAGAATTTATTTTTTAACCAATCCATGGATCTGCCACATTGCTAAGCAGGCTTAACAGTGTTCCACTACTGTATGAAAGGACTTAAACAATGGCTTAATACCAACTCACTTAAGTTCAATAGGGGCAAGACAGAGCTGCTGTGCTGCCCACGTCGGAAGGGACCATCTGGTCTCCCTTGGAACTTCTGTTCTTTTCCATCTGACGGTAACATAATTCCGGTGGATTCAGTTCAGAATCTGGGAGTTTTGGTTGACAGCAAGCTTAGTTTAGAGAGCCATGTAAATAGAACCGTAGGTATCTGTTTTGGATTGCTGAGAGCTTTTTAAAAGATTCTCCGCCACAGTCAGGGCTTTGGTAAGATGTAGTGTTATTCTTAGTCATCTGGATTATTGCAATTCATTATTGCTTGGCACTCTAGACTATCTGTTACATCGACTTCCTATGATTGAAATCCCGGCAGCAAAACTAGAACTGATTAGACAAAGAAGGGATTCAGCAACTGCAGCCTTGAAGGAGCTACACTGGCTGCCTATTAAACAGAGAATTAATTTCAAGTGCCTATGTATTGTGTTTCGTGCCTTGCATAGGGAGAGGGCCTGCCTCTCTATGTGGTAACCTGAGGAGATATTCCCCTGCCAGGGACCTCCGTTCCTCCACAGCAAATTTGATTGAGCTAGTAAGATTTGAGAAGGCCAGACAAGGGAGGGGGTTACATCTTTATGGTGCAGCAGATTGGTCAACAGAACCAGTGTTCAAAATGTTTATTTCAATCCCGTTGAAAGTGCTGTGAGGAATATTATGGTAAGGCTTTAAAAATGCATAATATTGGCCTCTGTGGCTTGCCATAAAATTCAGATTTTCCACAGCAGGGATAGATAGAAAATCATAATTTTATTAAAGACATAGAAGGTGATATTATCCCACCCACAGTTGTATTCACCCTGTAATAAATTGTAACCTTCTTCAGGAGGAAATGATTGCAGGAAGTAATTAATAGAAGAGAAGTTTCTGGATGAACATTCTACGTCTGGGTGTTCGACGGTAATGAGAAATTTTGACCTGACAGTTCACAGCAGAAGGAAGGAAGATGGCTGCCTGACTTGGGTTTATATAATCGAGTGGAATGTTGAAGATTCATGTTCTAATTTCTAAATGTTTATTTCAAGTTGCTGCTGTGAGTTTCCAATAAAGGGGGTATGTATAATATCGGTCTCCGCGTCTTGCCATACCATTTTGTTGGAATTGTTGCAGTGACATTATCAATGATTCCACAGAGGATGTTATGACTGCTATAATATGTGGGGTAATAATGTTGGTTAATTTCATTCAGCAACATTAGTGCAACTTTGTAATTTACAAAGATCAGACATCAACAATTAAAACTATGGCTTCCGATTTGGAAGCGAGAAGGAAAGAGACCTCTAAGAAGTTATTCTTTGGCAATACTGCTGGGATATTCAACACCAAGACTACAAGTAGGGAGGGCATCCAGACCAAGGTTTTATTTGACAAACTTGAGACGTTACATAAGAAAGAACTAGCCAAGTGGTGGGAGGCGGAGTTCCTCCAACAATACATTGATGTAGACAGGGTACCAAGAGGATTGAGGATATTTGTGGTACCCACCTATGATGAACCTGACCCCGTCATGCTGCAAGAGTGGGCTGACAATTCCAAGAACTGTTCTATAACTATGATGCAAATTTTGGTCAAATATGCACTAAGGGATCATGCCGAGTTACTTGATGAGATTAAAAAACTGACACAAGTAGTAAATAAAACTGTGCCAAAAACAACTAGTTGATGAGTTTATCAAGTAACACAAGAGTGGCTAGCTAAAACTGAAAATGAAATCACTAGTAAAAAAGAAAGAAAAGTCATAAGGGTTTTCAAAGATTTCAATCAGATAGAATTTTAGCCTTTCACAGAAAATACAATCACTTGTATAGCAAGTCTAACTCAAGCCAGCCAGTACTCACTCATGACATGGACTAGCAACTGGAATTGGAGGAGAGTGGCCTCTTTGATAGTAATGTGTCTTTTGTGTCTGAGACAACCTGGGCACGTAGTAAACAAGTGGAGACCATCCAAAGGAATTTTTTTAAAGCAATGCTTACTGTTAAATTAGGGGAAGGCAGAAATGAATGCAGAGCTAAATTTCCAGAGAGGCAGAGGATCGAGAGGAAGAGCAAGAGGAATAAACAGGCAAAAACAAGATCCAAGAAAGAAACTCTCAGCGCCCGTGGAACAAGAACAAGGGGCAGATAACGACCCAATGAATGTGGTAAATCTCCCAGAACATCCACTCTCCAAAGAGGAGAAAGATGATCTCTTTTTAGGTTCATCCTTCTGTCCGACTGCTAATATGAAGTATGTACAGGCCAAAACAGATTTATTTCATTTCATAAGGAAACTGAAATCTCAAGAAATGTTTTTCACACAATCTACACAAACCTTGCAGTGAAACAATTCACCTGCTTTGAGTAATGTATGCATTAATTACAACAATTTGCCACACACTGTCTTTGTTAGATGAAACCATGAGTAGTCATGAAGATCCAGTACTTAACCGCCTTAACTTTGAGATTGATGTTAGTGCCCATTGTGCCAGCCATATAAACCTAAATGTATATATTTCTGCCACAGATACATTGTTAAGCTTTGAAAATATTTGAGAAAGGTGTCTTAGGAGAGTTGAAAAGTACAAGATTCAAACAAAATAGTGCAGTTAGTCACAACCTTACACCAGGACAATGCCTAGCCCTAGATAGGCTGAAATCGGACCCCATAAATGTGGTGTAGCAGTCCGATAAAGGTGGGAATGTGGTGGTCATGTCTAAGGAAAAATATCTAGTGGAAGGTTTGAAACAATTGAATTATGCTGTGTGTTATATTTGGTCCAGTTTCAATGAAATGACGAATGCCAACAGACGATATTGGGAAATGGAGGGTCATTGGAGACACAGAGGGCTTTTAGAGTGGGAGGAATATTTATTTTTGAAGTGTGAACACCCTAGAATTCCCATTCTGTACCTCCCACCTAAGTTACTTAAGGATTCTATCACTCCACCTGGGAGACCCATAGTATTAGCTATAGGTTCATTCCTAGAAAAAACATCTAAATTCATTGATCATTATCTAAGGTCATTTGTTAAAGCTTTCCCTTGAGGATACAACTAATTTTCTGACCATAAGTTATGGTATTTGTAGGAAGCTGGCCTGGTGTGTGGTGGACACCTATGGTGTTTGCACTTTATACCAGGTCCAGGCAACCCCTATTAGTGAGTGATGCAGTATCTAGGAAACCAGGGCTTTCAAAGGGCAGCTGTGGTGAGCAGCCGAGACTTATGTAGGAGGAGTGTAAAGTACTTGCAATATCACAGTAGTCAAACAGCAACTTATCTCACTTGAAAGGAACCACACAGTGTTGCATAAATAAAGCTACTTTATTACAGTAAAAAAGAACCAGATTAATTATAGACAGTCCCCCAACTGGAGGTAAGTATACAATATACACAGTAAGTATTAGGAATTAGCATAGAAAAATAACAAGCATTGGCAAGAAATGGCAGAAAATAGCTAGGGCTCTATAGGGGGACCAAACCATATACTAAAATAGTGAAATGCAAAGTGAGGTCCGCCACCCAAGGATGTGGAATTGTTCGGAGGGAGAAGGGAGGACTTGGAACCCCTGAAGGTGAGTACCTAGATGAACCCTAGTGACCAGGAGAGCAGAGGTAAGTTAGTTACCTGGTCTTCCCAAAGACTAACAAGGGGACTTGGAAAAGGAATTTTGCAAGAGCAGGACCAGCCCAGTGGAACCCAACAGTGGATTCCAAAGGAAGAGGGCATGCAAAAGAAGGTGAGAGAGTCCAGTCCATGCAGGAGTGTCCAGGTCGACAGGAGCCACTGCCCACCCTTCTGTGGGTGATGATCCGGGTTGACAGTGGAAGATGAAGATCAGCTGTGGTGCACAGGGGTTGCAGAGGAGTCCCTGACATTGTGCAGAAGGTGCCTCACACCGGTCACTGGGTCGCAGATGGGTCAGTAGTCAGGACGACTACCAACAAGCCTTGGCAAGTGTAAATATGGATAGAAGAGGATTTGCGGAGTAGAAGAGGACCAGCAAGGTCCAGGGGACTGGACCCTTGAAGGGGAGTCCGGGGTGACCATCAGTCATCAGCAGAGCCAGCAAAAGCAGTCATAACCCCCACAGGCAACCCACTGGTAGAAGGCACAGTAAGTTGCAGTGAGGCCCAGTCAGTACATCTGGAGGGGAGTCCCACGTCACTGCAGCAATAGAGGAGAGACTGTCCGTACAAGGATGAAGTGCTGGAGGCTGGGGCTGCTTGGGCCCTGAAGATCCCTTGGAGCAGGAGTCAACAAGCCTTGGTGGCTGCAAGAGTTGCGGTGCACAGGGATTCTGTCCTGCAAGGAGAAGCAAGGGCTCACTGTCTCTCAAGTTGGACAGAAAGCAGAGAAGACCAAGAGGGCAACTCAGAACCACCACCTGTGTTGGAGGATCCACGCAGTTCCAGTGGAGAGCAGATCCCAGCAGCCAGACGGCATTGCTTTATGGGTCTGTGGATGCAGGGGAGTGACTCCGTCACTCCAAGAAAGAGTCCCTCTTGCTTCTTTGGTGCAGCTGAAATTTTACTGACCCCAGAGGATGCACAGCCATGGAACTGGTGCAATTTCTAGAAGGAGCCAAAGAAACAATGTTGTAAGGCAAGGTTGTCATGGGGGTTGCAGGCCTGTTTGCTTCCTGTGAAGTTCAGCAGCGGATATGGTGGCCTGGAGCAGAAGTGGTCAATGCAGAGGAGTCCCAGTGGACTCTTGCATGCTGAATCTGGGGACCCACCCACAAGGGAGTTCCTAAATAGCCCTAACAGGGGTCTTGGTCACTCTGCAGGGTGACCACCTATCAGAGGGGGTCACTGACATCAGTCACCTGTCCTGACCAACCAGATGCTCCCAGGAGACATATGAAGTACTGTGAATTGGAAATTGAGTTCATAGAGGTACCTCTGCTCATGCAGGGGTGCCCTCGCACACAGGAGCCTGCACCCTGCCCTTTGGGCTGAAAGGGCCTACCATAGGGGTGACTTACAGTGACCTGGTGTACTGACCAGCAGTGAAATGGTACATGCACCTTTTCACACAGGTTGCAATGGCAGGCCTGCAGACACAGTTTGCATGGGCTCCCATGGGTGGCATAATACATACTGCAGCCCGTGGGGGACCCCTGGTGTACCAATGCTCTGCGTACCTAAGTGCTATATACTAGGGACTTACAGGGGTACACCAGTATGCTGATTGTGGGGTGCAAAGGGTACCAAAGCAACCAAATTTAGAAGAGAGAGCACCATCACTGGTTAGCAGGATCCCAGTGAAAACAGCCTGAGCACACTGATAAACAGGCAAAAAGTTGGGGTAACCATGCCGAAAAGAGTTTCCTGCAGTATTTCTTGGGAGAAAGGCTATTTTGTGATGACTCTTGATGTAACCAGCCTCTATACCAGCATTAAAAATGAATTAGGCATCCAAGCTATCAGACATTTTTTTGGGGCTAGATTCATCTCACTCTTAGTACATTCTGAAATGTTAATAGATATGATTTACTTTTGCTGAACCAACACTTTCTTTTCGTTTGAGAATCAAATCTACAGATAACTTCAGGGAACTGCAATGGGCTTTGCCCCCAACTATGCAAATTAATTTCTGGGCTGGTGGGAGGAACAGGTGTCCAGTAACTTAGTCATCTATGAGGAGCGTTTTATTGTAGACATGTTTTATTGATTATATTTTCATCCTTTGGGAGGGTGATGTCAAATCCACTGGGGAGTTAATTAATGAATTGAAGAGAAATTAATAGAATCTACATTTCACAGGCCACATCAAAAAGTCTAACATTGAATTATTTCTAGATCTAAAAATCATGGTCCATAGGAATAAACTGAATACTAGAATGTTCTGAAAGAAAATAGCAAGCAGTAGTTTATTCTTTGCTACTAGTGCAAACGTTAATAGTCTTATTTTTGGGTCCCTTATGGGGAACTAGTTAGAGCTAAGCGTATTAGCAGCACTACTGAGGATTTTGAGAGTGAACAGGAAATCATGAGATAGAGATTCAGGGAAAGGGGCTATAATGAGAAAACTATAGGACAAGCTGTTGCCCAGGTTGACTTGGTGAGTAGAGCCGAGTTATTACATCCTAAGGAGAAGAACACTGAGGATACGGAGACTGTGTGATTCATTACCTACTTCTCTAATCAAGCACCCCAAATTTGCAAGGTATTTAAAAAAGCATTAGCATGACAGACAACGTTATAGCTAAATTTATACATGACACACCATGGATTACATTTCGTAGAAGTTCATCTTTGCGGTATAAACTCAGCAAAAATATGGTGATTAGACAGATGATGCAGGTGTCTGATCGGACAGCTAGTGGGGTTTACTGCTGCATGAAATACAAAGCTTGCACTTACAATACCAAAAGGGATAGATTATGGATTCCAGCTATATCAAGACATCACATGATTAGGAAGTTATATGTCTGTAATATGGAATTTTGTGTCTACTGTTTCATTTGCCAATGTGGTAAATTGTATGTTGGAAGTACCATACACAAAGCTAGAAAAAGAGTTCTTGAACACATGAGGGCCATAATACATCAGGGCAAGTCATATTGTGTAGGTACTTGAAAACTTGATGCTGTACAACCAGACATGGGGAGGGGGGGCAGGGAGAAAAAAATGGTTATCCGTGTACATCATTGATTTTGAAACCCTGATACCAAGAGATTTGAATTCAAATGAAGAATTAGCAGTCCCTTTTGGGCAATGAGGTGTCTAGTGTGTCCAGTACTGATATAAAGTCATGCACAGTTTTCTCATCAATAATTTTGTTGGAAATATTGATGTGACATTATCAATTTTGACATAGAAGATGCTGTGACTGATGTAATGTGTGGGGTAATTAGCAGTGCATGGCGAGAGTGCAAGTTATAGTTACCTTAGGGCAAGAGTTACAGTTACTTGAGGTAAGTATAACTACAAATGCTGAATTTCTATGTTTTGCATGTGTAAAATCTGAACCTAACTATAATGTCCCTGTAAACTTTGTTTTTTTTAATTGAATTTCTAAGTTTTAAAAAAACAAATCCATTACCTAAATGTAACATCCCTGTAACCTCTGACTTTTTTAATGAATTTCCAGGGTTTTTTCAACGTAAAGTGATATTTTAATTACGTATGTTAATTCAACCACAACTTGCACAGGAGAAGGCCAGTCCCCAGGCATGCAGCCAAACCTCAGGACCCCTCCTCAGGCTGCATTTAGTCTTAGGATCCCCATTTTGAGGGGCCTGATGTATTGTTTGGTGGGGTGGGCGTGGAGCCCACCCTTCCCAGAACACTTTTGGCCCATGGACCCCATGTCCCGGGACCCACCATTATATTTATGGGAAAGTAGGGATGCAGCCCCCCTAATAGGGTTGGTTTTCGCCCAAGGGCCCGGCCATGTTTAAAAGAGGAGGAGGGCATGCAGCCCCTCTTCCTGGGATGATTTCAGCCCGGGGACTCCATTCCCTGGGCCTGGCACATTTTGTAGGGGAGGGAGGCATGTGTCCCCTTCCCTGGGCTGATTTTGGCCCTGGGGAACACATCCCCGGGGCCCAGCACATTTTGTTTAGGGAAGGAGGTATGTAGCTCTCCTCCCCGGGCTGTTTTTGGCCCCAGGTACTCCATCCCCCTGGTCCCACCTTTAGATTTATGGGGGAGGGGGCTCCCCCTGGCTGACTCTGGCCCTGGGGACCCCATATCTCTGGGCCCCACCTTATTAAAATGTGGGAGGAGGCATGCAGTCCCCCTGCTGAAATGATTTTAGTTCCAAGCACCCCATCCCCTGGGATCTGGTCAAAGTTCATAAGGGAGAGGGGACTTGAAGCCCCCTCCCAGGGCCCATTTAGTCCCTGATGACCTCAGCCCCTGGGTCCGGCCTATTACTAAAGGGGGAGGTGGGGCCACATAATCTCCTTCCCAGGTCAATTTTAGCCCAGGGGACCCCATCTTCCAGGGCCCGGCCAACAAAGAGTGGGTGCCCTGATGCCCACACATGGCACCTACCATGTCCTCATTGGGGGCTGCAGGAGGACCGCAAACCCTCCCAATGCCCCAGCCAGCTCCCCGCATCCAGCGGGAGCCAACATTGCTCCGGTCTGCAGGGAGCAGATAGAAATGCTACTCCCTATGAGCGTGAGTAATATTCAGATCTGTTTCTCTGACCACCTCACTTCGGGAAGGAAACCAGATCTGAAGTGTGCTCCCACCTGGTGGGAGCTTTGAAATCCTCCTGCTTATCTGTAAGGACAGGCTTGGAGGGGATGAGGCCCTCTGGGCCCAAATCAGCCCAGTGAGGGGGGCCCCGTGCACCCCCTCACCCAAATCTATGTATTTCCCCTAGGACCTGGCCCACCCAGGGATGGGGACATAAAAAAAATGGGAATCTGCACTTGTTTTTTTTTTTTTTATATTTCCATGGCAACCTTTAAAAAAAATGTTTCCCACCACCAAGCCTAGGGTCCAGGGTATTCCTTTTTCTTTGGACTCCCAAATTTTGCCGAAAGCTAGATCTTAGTCCAGAAAGAGTGCTTTTTGTGATTTAGTGAAAATCCATTCACAAATTTTGTAGCTTTTAACAGAAAAAGAAATATAGATATTTAGGGATGCAGATCCACTTGGTGAGGATATGTGGATCAAGGGAAAAAACAAGGCCCTTACTGGCTGGTCGCAACCTGAGAGGAAAGTTGCAGATCTCTTTTTCTTTCTGACATAAGGGGTCAGGATAGAGGTATCCTGGACCCATAGGCCAGATGGAGGGATCTCTGAGTGACCCGTCTGGGAAAAAAAATGCCCAATTATTTTTTTGGGGCTGATACGCAGATCCACCATATGTATGTATGTATGTATATCGTATTTGTAGAGCGCATTCCGACTCACAAAGAACCTCGAAGCGCTAGTGTAGAAGGTGAAAAAAGAGGGAAAAGACAAGGAGCCAAGACACCCCCCCAAAAGAACAAAACGATCGAAAGCGAGAAAACTTACTTAAAAAACAAACCGCCATAGAGATCAGCTCAACCCACAGTGTAAATCCACGAGGGATCTGTGGATTCAAAATCCACTGGAAAAAAATACAGCCACTCTCCTACCAAAACCTCCTTCGCATAGCGAAAGGGCTGAGCATGGCATTAGGTTGGATGGATGTGGCGGATTTGGGCCCCCATCGCTCACTGCCAAAGGCGATGCGTGGCTGTGGTTGTTTTAACTTATCATAATTATATATTAATTTTCGTTAAAAAAGCATACAAATTCATTGAAAAACCAAAGGTTATAGAGACGTTATATTCAGGTTGACTTTTTACCAAACCATAGAAATTCATCAGTTATAGTTATACTATCTGAAGAAGCTTTGGGGCAGATTTAGGAGCCACTTGCGCCACTTTAGCACAGCCTTAGCATCATTTTTTTGACGGCAATATTTACAAACATGCATTGGGTCATTTTATAACCCCTTGTGCCACATTATGCCTGCGCTAGGCATAATGAACGCAAGGGTGGCGTCCCCCTGTTAGGAGGCCTGATAAAATGGCACAGTGAAACATAAAAGATTTCACTGAGCCTTTTTGTCCATCAATTTAATGCCTGCTGAAAGCGGGTGTTAAAATGACGCACCCATTTAAATCAATGGGCCTCCTGGCACTTTGCTACACTAGCATCAACATTTTTGACCCTAGTGTAGCAAAGCTCCACAATAGCGTCAAAAATATCTTAAATACTGCGCACAGCTGGTGGCATTAGGGGGCTGCAAGAAAAGTGCCACTGCATTGGATTTAGCGCAACATTTCTTAAATTCGTCCCTATAACTCGTGCACATATACTATTGATATTAGTGTGGCACTGCATACATTTTGTTGTCTGCCAATGGAGTGTTGTTACGCATGGAAATTGGAGCGACACAGTAACTGCGTCAGTGAAAGGAATAGACGGATAACTGGCAGCGCTTGGCAGTTTGAGCAGGCAGTGCAGCTGTGCAAAAAGCAGGCAGCACGCGGTTAAGAAAAACTTTACTTACTGATCCGTTTTAAGACTTCCTGTATTTCCTTGTACCACTGTCAATTGTGATAGATCTTTCCACTGCTGCCTCTGCTTGTGCTGTACCTCTTGTATGTAAGGAAGCTTGTGATGTGTATGAGAAACACTTGCACTGCTGTCTCCAGTAACCCGCCACATTTTTCTTTTTTAGCCGTCATATATAGCACAAACCTGCCCCAAGGACATGACTGTTTTACAAGAGATGCAGACGTTACACAATTTTAGGGAGAGCTCTATACCAATACTCACAGGATATTGAACCGAGGGCGTGATTCCAACCTAGTTACCCAGTTTCAAGGTCGGTAGCTGTAGCTACTAGGCCACATCTCCTTCACTAGTGTGTGGAGGAGGCTTGTAATGCTGCTCTCCATGCTGTACCATTTTCGGGGTGTGATAAAACTGAGAAAGCCTTTTCACTTACTGTAAGGAAATGGCTCCCTGTTGCAATTACCCCCCACTTTTTGCCTGATACTGATGCTGACTTGACTGAGAAGTGTGCTGGGACCCTGCTAACCAGGCCCTAGCACCAGTGTTCTTTCACCTAAAATGTACCATTGTCTCCACAATTGGCACAACCCTGGCACCCAGGTAAGTCCTTTGTAACTGGTACCCCCGGGAACCAAGGGCCCTAATGCCAGGGAAGGTCTCTAAGGGCTGCAGCATGTCTTATGCCACCCTAGGGACCCCTCACTCAGCACAGAGACACACTGCTTGCCAGCTTGTGTGTGCTGGTGGTGAGAAAATGACTAAGTCGACATGGCACTCCCCTCAGGGTGCCATGCCAACCTCACACTGCCTGTGGCATAGGTAGGTCACCCCTCTAGCATGCCTTACAGCCCTAAGGAAGGGTGCACTATACCACAGGTGAGGGCATAGGTGCATGAGCACTATGCCCCTACAGTGTCTAAGCAAAACCTTAGACATTGTAAGTGTAGGGTAGCCATAAGAGTATATGGTCTGGGAGTCTGTCAGAAACGAACTCCACAGCTCCATAATGGCTACACTGAATACTGGGAAGTTTGGTATCAAACTTCTCAGAATAATAAACCCACACTGATGCCAGTGTTGGATTTATTAAAAAAATGCACACATAGGGCATCCCCCTGTATTTTACCCAATTGTTCAGTGCAGGACTGACTGGTCTGTGCCAGCCTGCTGCTGAGAGACGAGTTTCTGACCCCATGTGGTGAGGGCCTTTGTGCTCTCTGAGGACAGAAACAAAAGCCTGCTCTGGGTGGAGGTGCTTCACACCTCCCCCTGCAGGAACTGTAACACTTAGCAGTGAGCCTCAAAGGCTCAGGCTTCGTGTTACAATGCCCCACGGCACTCCACCTAGTGGAGATGCCCGCCCCCTGGACACAGCCTCCAATTTTGGCGGCAAGTCCAGGGGAGATAATGAGAAAAACAAGGAGGAGTCACCCACCAGTCAGGACAGCCCCTAAGGTGTCCTGAGCTGAGGTGACCCCTGCCTTTAGAAATCCTCCATCTTGCTTTTAGAGGATTCCCCCAATAGGAATAGGGATGTGCCCCCCTGCCCTCAGGGAGGAGGCACAAGGAGGGTGTAGCCACCCTCAAGGAGAGTAGCCATTGGCTACTGCCCTCCCAGACCTAAACACACCCCTAAATTCAGTATTTAAGGGCTCCCCAGAACCTAGGAAACTAGATTCCTGCAACCTAAGACAAAGAAGGACTGCTGAGCTGAAAAACCTGCAGAGAAGACGGAGACACCAACTGCTTTGGCCCCAGCTCTACCAGCCTGTCTCCCCACTTCAAAAGAACTGCTCCAGCGATGCGTTCCACAGGGTCCAGCAACCTCTGCAGCCTCAGAGGACTACCCTGCATCTAAAAGGACCAAGAACTCCCGAGGACAGCGGCTCTGCTCCAAGAAAGAAGCATCTTTGCAACAAAGAAGCAACTTTGAAAGAACACACGTTTCCCGCCGGAAGCGTGAGACTTTGCACTCTGCACCCGATGCCCCCGGCTCGACTTGTGGAGAAACAACGCTACAGGGAGGACTCCCCGGCGACTGCGAGCCCGTGAGTAGCCAGAGTTGACCCCCCTGAACCCCCACAGCGACGCCTGCAGAGGGAATCCCGAGGCTCCCCCTGACCGCGACTGCCTGCTTCAAAGACCCGGCGCCTGGTAAGGACACTGAAACCGCAGCCCCCAGGACCTGAAGGATCCGACCTCCAGTGCAGGAGCGACCCCCAGGTGGCCCTCTCCCTTGCCCAGGTGGTGGTTACCCCGAGGAGCCCCCTCCCTTGCCCGCCTGCATCGCTGAAGAGACCCCTAGGTCTCCCATTGAACTCCATTTCAAACCCGATGCCTGTTTGCACACTGCACCCGGCCGCCCCCGTGCCGCTGAGGGTGTACTTTTTGTGCTGACTTGTGTCCCCTCCGATGCCCTACAAAACCCCCCTGGTCTGCCCTCCGAAGACGCGGGTACTTACCTGCTGGCAGACTGGAACCGGTGCACCCCCTTCGCCATTGAAGCCTATGTGTTCTGGGCACCACTTTGACCTCTGCACTTGACCGGCCATGAGCTGCTGGTGTGGTAACTTTGGGGTTGCTCTGAACCCCCAACGGTGGGCTACCTTGGACCCAACTTTGAACCCTGTAGGTGGTTTACTTACCTGCAAAACTAACAAACACTTACCTCCCCCAGGAACTGTTGAAAATTGCAGTGTCTAGTTTTAAAATAGCTTATTGCCATTTGTGTGAAAACTGTATATGCTATTTTGCTAATTCAAAGTTCCTAAAGTTCCTAAGTGAAATACCTTTCATTAAAAGTATTGTTTGTAAATCTTGAACCTGTGGTTCTTAAAATAAACTAAGGAAATATATTTTTCTATATAAAAACCTATTGGCCTGGAATTGTCTTTGAGTGTGTGTTCCCCATTTATTGCCTGTGTGTGTACAACAAATGCTTAACACAACCCTCTGATAAGCCTACTGCTCGACCACACTACCACAAAATAGAGCATTAGAATTATCTCTTTTTGCCACTATCTTACCTCTAAGGGGAACCCTTGGACTCTGTGCATGCTATTTCTTACTTTGAAATAGTACATACAGAGCCAACTTCCTACACTTACAAATGCTAAAAATGTTGCTTTTGTCAAAGCTTGTTTCGTTATTGCCTCCATCCTCTCTGCCTAGCAAGATTCTTTTCTCTTTGTCCTGCCATACACTTTAAATCACAGTGTTCCCAGTTACGTCTGCAGTAAATGCATGCAGTTCTGGTTTTGCTCTTTTAGTGGATAATTCCTAGTGTTTAATGAGATCAGAGAATGAAGTCAGGCATGAGTTCTAAAAGGTCACCATGTGTGCTCACAGCTATATTATTTGCTGGGAGAGCTGATGTCACTATACATTCTCTACAATAAAATTAGACAGCATGCAGTAAACACGTTCCTCGGTGGTATGTTGCAAACACCCTCTGTAATAAAGAAAATAGAAATCTGAGAAACGTTGAAGGAATCGAAGGAATCTTCTCAGGTAGGACATTCTGCTGGGTTAGCACTGGACTGCCGTTAATGTTAACAGGGAAATAAATGGAAAGTTCAGATGAAGAAGCAGGGTGTCTCAATATTGTCTCAGAGAGGCACAGAAATAAGTACTGTACTGAACACAGATTTGTTACCACAGCTAAAATGTTTTTACGATACCAGACAAGGTGAATGTGCACACTATTTATATATTTCTTGTATTGTGTTTAGATAGATAGTATTTCAAATATTTTATTCAGTATGCCATTTAAACCTTACAGGTATCATTTTTTTCTTTTCAACGTTTAATACAAACAAAAGTAAAACGATCTCTGATTCAAACATATGGCCTGTTAGTAAAATAGTCTATCATAGTAAAGATGTGATGAAATAAGGAAAAACAATAACTATAATGAGGTTAATAATGACTATTTGCATTTAACACTCACATTAATCTGCTGTACTGATTTCAACAACCTTTAAAGGCTTCAGTGGTGATTACGGACTGTTAGAATTCAAAAGTTGGAGATGGAGCTCGGTGGGAAATTATTCAACTTGTTTGAGCTATCTGGTGGCACTTTAAAGAAATAAGCCATGTTACCAATAAATATCTCCAGGGCTTGACTCACAAAAATTGAGATATTTACTCACCTGGAGGGCTATGAGTTCAGACATATAATGAACAACTCAAAATTTACCTTTATAAATGATAGATTGATTTTTGTGTGCCTGAATCTGTGAATGTAGGGTCCAATTTTGCAAGATCTTTTGCAGACACATAGCTAGTGAGTCCAAAAATCTGTGGCTTTGCAACTGCAAAAGTACAAATCTGAAAAGACTAAGGTGCATATTTAACAAAATTGACCTGCACCCAGTCCAGCGCCACTTTCCCTGCGCCCCTTAGCGCCCCACTAACGTTACCATGTGTGCACCATATTAAACATAGGGAACTAGCGTCAAAAACTTTGATGCTGGTTTGGCATTTTGCAGGATAGCATAAAAAAATGTTGACGCTAATCCTGCAAAGCACTTAGGGGGCTATTGAAAACAATGAGAGCGTCATTTAAACGCCTACTCTGTGCAGGCGTTAAAAATGCTGGAACATTGTGACATTTTTCGGCCCTCCTGATGGGGGAACGCCCCTTTTGCATATGCCTGGAGCAGTGGTGCAAGGGTTTACAAAGTGGCACAATGCATGCATTGCCCCACTTTGTAAATATAGCATGTGGCAAAGTCCACTTTAGTGCCGCCTGAGTGTAAAATAAATGACACTATGGCAGTGCTAAGGTGGCACTAAGGGCTCTTAAATATGCCTCTAAGGGCCTAATTATGAGGCTGGTGATCCAAAAACTGCCAGCCTTGCGGTCACGGTTGGACTGCCGCCACTGTGGTGATCCGACCACCACATTACAACCCTGGCTGGCAGACCCACCAGGAGGCCACAGTCCCCTCTGGGAACATGGGGCCAGATGTATGAAATTATTTTGCACTCGCAAACGGTAAAATCGGCCATTTGCGAGTGCAAAACCGTGGTCTGCGATGCATGAAATGCATTCGCAGACCACAACTAAGAAATCGCTAAAATAGCAATTTCTTGCGTTGCGACCTGGAAATTGCGAGTCGCAATTTGAGATTCGCAATTTCCAGGTCGCAAGGCTATTCTGGAAAAAATCGCAAATTGCGATTTTTCCTAAAATGGCATTTTGCACTTGCAAAATACCATGCTTTGCAACCAGGTGGTAACCTGGTGCAAAGTTTAAAAATGCAGTTAAACTGCATTTTTAACTTCAACATCTAAAGCACACATGCCCTTTTGGCATGTGTGTACCTTACATGTTGAAGAAACTGTTTTTGAGGTTCAGGAGAGGGGGCCTTAGGCCCCCAGCACCCTGGCCTTTTGCATTTCCAAAATTGCGATTTCTGCTTCAGAAATCGCAATTTTGGAAATGCAAAATATTCGCAGCTATGGGCCAACAGGCCCATAGCTGGGAATGGGGCCGGTATTGCAATTTGCGATTCGGTAATAGCATTTGCGATTTTTAAGAAATCGCTATTACCGAATCGCAATGGGCCGTGATGGTACATCTGGCCCATGGTTCCCAACAGTCTGACGGCGGTCTGAGCTGTACTCAGCCAGAGCAGCCCTGAGTTTAGTACCGCCTGACTGACTACAACTCTACTTACCACCAACCTTTCCATGGCGGACCAATATTGTAGCACTCTTCCTGTGGGGCACCCTGGCAGGAACCTCGTAATACAATGTTCCAGCCAGTCAGCCCGGGAAGAACATTGTAATATGGTAGGGGGGAGTGCCACAACCTCCCCGTGAGTTTGACGGTCGGCTTGCCTGACCGCCAAACTCATAATGAGGGCCTAAGGGCCTGATTTAAAGTTTGGCAGAGGGGATCACTTCGTCACAAATGTGACAGGTATCCCGTCCACCGTATTACAATCTCCATTGGCTCTAATAAGATTGTTATATGGCAGACGGGATAACCGTCATGTGTGTGACAGAGTAACCCGCTCCGCCAAACTCCAAATCAAGACCTAAGTCTTTCAGAAAAGTCTTTTGTGACACAATCACAATAGCAAAGAGGAACGGATTTGAAAGGGGAAGCCCCCCTTGAAATGAAAGTGATAATGATGTATATCAATACTTTGTCACCACAAACGTAGTGACTTACTACTGACAGGTTACCAACTTCCTACAAGGGGTGCTAACCCATTTGCAAAAAGGAAGCTGACCCTCTGCAGAGAAGGAAATCTGGTGTCTCTCACAGGTGTACAACCCTGCATTTACAGGTATTCACAAGGAGTACAGGAAGCCTCCTGTGCTTATTAATGAGGCTGGAGCTTTTGTGACCTTCTGAGAGTGTTTTTTTTGTAATGTGACAGATTAGTACATTAGCACATCACAAAATTAGATGAAGGTAAAGGTCACAAACCAGTGTGCGTAAACACAAGCTGGTTGGGAACCTGTTATTTTTACATCAGGCCTATGTTGTTACAATTCAAATATTTTTGAGAAAACATTTATGCATATATAACTTTGCAAATTCAAAGGGTGAGGCTGCATGTAGTATTATGCATGTGCTTCACAAACAGAACATTCCACTATGCAACTGTACTTTGTACATCATTGCAAGTGGTGAGCATGGAAAATCATTCTCATTTGAGCTTTGCATGACATGAAAGCAGTTACTCGAGAAAATGTATTAAAAGATGAATCCACAAACAAAGGTGTCCAGAGATGTTATCACTGGCTGTATCAACACATGGCAACCACTCTACTATTTGTGAGTAATTTAAAGTGAAGCAATTTTTTACTCCATCTGCCACAATGCATCTGATAGAACTAGTGCTATTATAAAAAAACAGCTTGAGTCCCTACCCCTTGATTGCTGGATTCCTCCTGGAACATTTGTGCTGATGAAGTCTGTGGGATGAACCCACAAGACATTGAGCAGCATTTCAAACACCTTCAATCAACCTGTCACTATCTGCTAACAACACACAAAAATACAGAAGCACATATGTCTAGCAGTGTCCTTCCCTTCCTTCTGCCCTCTCATAAATAGCTGCTTTTCTCTCCAACGGCACAGTATTCCTGAGACACCAACTGAAGATAGAGGCTATGTCAATGAAAAGGATGAGAAACTTCACTGAGGAGAAGACACTGTACTCTACTATGTGGATTAACACTATAGGAAACGTTTCTTTCAGCCTTCACATACCGTTAGTGCAGCAGACAATGGGCCTTGTGGCAAAAGCTGATTGGGATGGCGAATACAGTGGTGGTGAAAATGGTCTCTGGGGGAGATCACAAAGAAAAATCAGATGACAAGAAATGTTGAAGAAGTACACTGGGAGATAGTTGCACTGATTGGTGGCAGACTTGAACCATGTGTTGACTTACCTCCATGAAGCAGCATGTGATCCATATAATTTTCTTCTAAATCCTGCATAGCACATCTGTACGAGAGATCAAATTCATTCGGGTGGGTGAGGACCATCACAAAGTTCAGTCACTAAGCCTTGTATGTGTGCCCTCTGCCATCTCAAACCATCACAAGGACAGGCTGACTAAGCTGTCTGTTCTGGATTTTTCAAGTCAACATTCTGAGAACATTGTTAACATCCTAAATCCAGCTTGCACATGTCTGTCAACACCAGTACAGCAATCAATACAGCCATGTGTCCTTCATCTTTAAAGGTCTATAGTTATCGTTGCCACTCATGGTAATAATGAATGCAGGGTGTTGCAATATTTCAAATTCAGTAACCATACATCCCACCTCTGTGGCACAGTCATATATTTCACTGTACCCATGACATCACCCATATTGTCTCTCCTGTAGACCACCCACCACCAACTTACATCATCACTTCCCAATGCCTATTGAAATGTGCCTGCTTGTGGAGTACACATAGTCTGCACTTCCTTTTCGGCTGCTTCAAATGTGAACAGGATCTACCCATATCTTTCCCATTTTGCGGCTAATCTTGCAATATCTCTTGCTTCTTGCCTACACCACAAGAGGAGACAGCAAAAAGGCACAATTCAGCTAAGCCTTAAACTACTGCAGCAGAGCCAGGTAGTGACCTCTCTCCCATCTTAGTTATAATACTCCTACTTCCACACTTCTCTTACTATGTTTATGTCTATTTCTCAAACCCAGGTAGTGTCCAAATTGGATTCACAACTGCATAAATTGTGACCGGTGCATAGCCCCTGTATCAGTACCTCTATTTCTCTCATATTGCAGTTCCAGTTTTGCAATACCTCTGTATCGTGCCACAATGACCAGTGGAGTTTCCTTGATCAGACCACTGAGACATGCCATGCAACTAACTCCTGTGGCAAAACGTGAGAGGTATCTTTAGTCATGTTAACATATGTAACATACACATTTCTCACAATCTGCTTTCCCCTTACCGCATGCAACCCTTCAATACTGCTTGCATGAGCCATCACTCCTTAGTCTCCATTGTAATATCCCTATGAGGTATTGGAGGTATATGTGGCCCACACTTCCATCCTGCCTGCATACCATTTGAATAGCACATATGACTACATCTGCATGATTTAGTATGTTCAATATTTCATAACTCTGTGTTTCCTTCCCACACACCAGTGGGGTAGTTCCAAGGGTATCACACTTAGAGGCAGACAGGCCACCTCCTTAGCACAACCGGGTAGGTGTCTTGGATCCTGTATTCAGCCACACTCTATCCGGTTAACACTCTTCCTTCCAATCAACATCTCCCTAAATGGCACACACATGTTGTGGCTAATGTGTATTATTATCCCTTCTCCACTCTGTTCTGCATATAGAGGCTGGATAGCCATGTTCTATGCATCCTAGTGGAAGGGGGCATTAACTCACCCCTGTTTTACAATTCAGCACTCCCCTTGCAACATCTACCTACTACTGACACTAAGGTCCGTATTTATACTTTTTTAGCACCGCATATGCGTCATTTTTTTACTCAAAAGCAGCACAAACTTACAAAATGCAAAATTGTATAAATATCGGTCTAGATATGGTGTCACAGCTCCCCAACTGGGATTGGTCATATTGCCAATGTTTGTTCTACATTTGAATGAAATAACAATACAAGTACCCATCTCACCTATTCAGGAATCACCTGTTGACCCTGTGACTCTTTCCAACTTGCCTTGACCCCATATGCTGCATACACTTTCCCCATTCGCTATATTGCAACTCCATTTAATCAGTTCAACATTGCTCATGCTGTAGTCCTCTTGACAGGTATGGATATCCCAGCTGCTCACAACCGCTTCAATCCCTATGGCAACTAGGGAGCATAGACTGGTGTGTGGGGCGAGGGTAGATGTGCACCATGAAAGGAAGATTTTTACCAAAACTAGGTTGCTTTGAGGCTTGGTCAGGTGTTGTGGAGTGGATGGCCATCAGCATCAGTGCACAATTACGTCACAATTTGCTTCCTTCACTTTCATGCCCACCATAGGGGCAGTGATTTATGGGGCTTTCCAGTCTACAGCTACATTCAAATTCTGATTTCAAGCCTGTTGGACAGCAGTCTTAAATGCCTGTTCATTTGAGATCCAAGTTGGGTTTTGTGACAGTCAGCATGCTATTGCTTCAAAGATTTTTTTTTAGAAAGCTTGAATTTGCGGTGTATTCTAATTTTGATCTAGAGCTTACTGAAAATGTTCTGGATTTAACTCACTTTCTAGATCCTTTCGGGGGGGGGGTTTGGAACCTTGTATTCTTTTCCTGTCAAAGCCTCTATAACAGAAATTGGGTCTCTAGTTGGCAGAGGTTTGTACTCTGTCCAAGTACGGACCACCATCTTAGTCAGGGAAAGTAAGATACACAATAAAGGTTTACCTGTGTGCTCACCCTCGGGTAGCTTGGCACAGGGCAGTCAGGCTAAACTAAAGAAGCAATGCGTAAAGTATTTGTGTGCACACACACTATTACAGTGAAAACACTTCAAAAGGACTCCACATCAGTTTAGAAAAATAGCCAATATTTACAAAAGTGAAAAATACGTACGTTGCTATGAATTTTCAAAGAAGAAATAAATATGCAGTGCTCAGAAGGCAATAGCTCCAACCAGAGCTACCTGGCCGCGTTGGACGGGGATAAAACCAAAAGTGCAGTCCAAACACGATGGAGCATGGGCCGGGTACAGGAGTCACGCAGGCCTGCTGACAGTACATTTGTTGCGTCAATGCTCGGTGACGATGCATTGGTCCAGAGGAGGGGATGCATTGCACTTGCAGATGATGTATCATTTTCTGATTGGGCAATGTCGTTGATTCATCAATGTCCAGAAGCGATGAGTACTAGTTCTGGTGCATCAGCATTGCATTAGGCAAGCCGGGGCTGTGTTCTAAGTTGGGGGTCGTTGTGCCACTCATTTGGTGAGTGGTGTCTGCAGCTTCAGTGCAGAAAGTGGCATTTCTGCAGCAGGATGTATCATCTCCAAGTGATGCGCCAGTGTCATTGTGTTAGTTCTTGTGTTGCAGCACCACACTCACCCCCAACAGCCCAGGATTGGAATTGGCACCATGTGGCAGAGAAGGATTCACAGAAGAGAAGCCTAGGCGCTGGTAGCAAGATGCAAGTGAAGTCTTTGATATCCCTGAGACTTCAGAAACAGGAGGCAAGCTCAGAAGCTGGAGAAACATTTAGATTTCAGGATGTAGAGAGTTAAGTCCAGTCTTCTCACTTCCAGGTACAAAGCAGCAGGTAGCAGGCCATCACAGCAGGGCAAAGTGGCAGTCCCTTCTGACAGCACAGCAGTCCTTCTTCCTAGTAGAATGTTCTCAGTCCAGAAGTGTTCTGAGTATATGGATTTAGAGGCCCAGTACTTATTCCCAAAATTGCCTTTGTTGTAGGGGTAACTTCAAAAGAATTGTCTGACATGCACAATGTTCCCTTTCAACCCAGCCCTGGCTCTAGACTACCAGTAGGGGTAATCAGCTCTTTATGTGACAGCAGGAAATAGCCTATTCAGATGTAAGTGTGAACTGCCTCTCCCTCTTCCTTCCCAGGACAGTATGCACATGAATGAAGATGTATGTCCTGTCACACCAGCCCTTCCTGTGTGTGGCTGTCTGGAGAGAATGCAAAAATTTAACTGTCACCTAAATCCAGAGGTGTATTCAGAGATAGGCTGAGGCACAGAATTGTTAAAGTAAGAAAATGCCAACTTTCTAAAAGTGGCATTTTCAGACCTGCAATTTAAAAAACACCTTTACCACATGATGTAATTTTACACTGTGAGTCCAGAGACACCAATTCCATATTGCTATATTTTTCCAATTGGAAATTACACTTAAATGATGGCTTAAAGCAACCCCAATGTTAGCCTATGAAAGAGATAGTCCTTGCAATAGTGAACAATGAAAGATTGAGTTTTTCACTATCTGGGCATGTTAAACTTAAAAGTACATGGTCAATTTTTTAAATACACTGCACCTAACCCTTGGGACGAACTAGGCCTACCATAGAGGTGATTTACTGTAATAAAAAGGAAGGTCTGGGCCTGGCAACTGGATACACTTTTCAGGTCGAAAGGGCATTTTAAACTGCACACACAGGTTCGGCAATTGCAGGTCTGAGACACTGTTTGAAATGCTACAATAGTGGGTGGCACAACTATTGCTGCAGTCCCATTAGTAGCATTTGACATTCAGGCCCTGGACACACATAGTGCACTTTACGAGGGACTTACTGGTAAATCAAATGTGCCAGTTATAGAGAAGCCATTAGTACCATGTTTTAGACAGAGAGCACATGCACTTTAGCACTGGTCAGCAGAGGAAAAGTGCACAGAGTTCTAAAGCCAGCAAAAAAAAAATTCAGCATGCAGTCAATACAGAAAAAGAGAAAGCAAAAAGTCAGGGGAAACCACGCCAAAAGATGCCAGGACTAATACTCTAATTCCTAGAACTCCATACTCACTGGTTTGTTTGCATGGATGGACAAATCAGGACATCTGTGGCTGGCAGATGTAGCTTGATCACATTGTAGGCATGTAATCATTAATTCGCTCTTTGAAGCCTTTCTTTCCTTCAGTTCCACTTTGAACATTGTAGCAGTGTTTCTGTTTGAGAGACGTGTTGTTTCTAAGTTCCTGCTTCCTATGTTATTGCTAATCCTTGTTTGCAGAGTTTCCTGATTCCCAACCCTTAGCTAAATACTGGTTCCTTGAACTATATCTATCCTGTAGTGCTTTCTTGTGTTATAAGCTGCCACTATTTTAGTGCATCCTTGTTTCCTAGGTCTCCACTGTTTCATAGTCACCCTTTTCCTAGGTCCTGCCTTCTCACTTAGTTCCAGTTTTCAGTGTGCTACCTTGCTTTCTTGCTACCTTAGTTCCTTGCTTCATAGTGTAATATATTTGTTTCCATTCTGCTGAGTGTTCATTTCCTTTCCCTTCATTTCGATGATGCATTCTCTCTCTCTAGACCCTTGGCTCTCGTTTATTTAGTCCCCCTCCCTTGAATTACTGCCTTGCATAATCTTTTGTGATCTCTAGGATTTCTGGACACAGATGGCAACCTTAGTGGTATTTCTCTTTCACTGTGAGTATTGTCATTATGTTACTTTTATATCCTCACCAAAGTTATCAGCGCCACAGACATTGCCTTTGTATGCATATCCTACATGTTGATATTTTCAGTCAGTATCTGTAACCGTAATTATGGGTGAAGAACTAATATCAGTTTTATTGTGTGAGCTACTGAGCGCTTTACCCTCAATTGCCTTTGTTATTACTGTTGTTATATGCAATCAAGCCCTGCACTCTCAGTATGTTGGGTATTCTGAATGCTGAAATGCCTCCCAGCAGCCTGATTCTTTCTGAGATGTAATTGCTTGTTACATAATGCAGAGGGTCCTCGTTGGATTCCTTTTATTAGCGGACTCCCTCTTGGGTGACTGTGCTACCAACATTCTCTTCACATTTCTACCCTACCACCAGTTTTTGCCAGAGTCCCTGAAAGAATATCAGACATAGACATTCGTATGCAGAACCAAAATTACACTCTGCAGGCCTCAATGGAGTTGCTATGTGAACACATAATGACGTTAAATGAGGACAATAATTAATGGGCAATGATGTCCTGCATCTCTCACAAAGGGGGTCATTACAACATTGGCGGTAAAAGCCGCTTGCCGCCGTGCAGAAGACCGCCAACACACCGCCGCGGCCGCAGAATTCCGCCACAGCTATTATGACCCACATCTCGAAATCCGACAAAATTCAGACACCCACACAAGTCCGCCACACCAAAGGTCAGTGATAAACTGGAGAAAACAAAACCTCCACCGTCACGCCAACAGAAATACGCCCACACTATCACGACACACGAATCCATGCGGCGGTCTTTCAATCGCGGTATTCCATTGGCGGTACACACCGCCACGCTCAAAATACACACACATATACAAAACACAGCCACATTGGACAATTCGAAATACACACACCTGATACACATACACACACCACTCCCACACACCCAATATAATATAAAACACACACCCACATCACCCACAAACCCCTACGACCACTATTAGAGAGAAGGCCAGAGAGATACACCACCATCCACAAACTAGCAGCCACAGGCACTCAACACCATCACCCACACAACTTCCACGTACAAAACACCACACACCATTACATATCACCACACTTATCACCACACACACCACCCCACACATCACCTACACCACCCCATGGCACGGCAAAGACACCCCAGGTTCTCGGAGGAGGAGCTCAGGGTCAAGGTGGAGGAAATCGTCCGGGTAGAGCCACAGCTATTTGGAGCACAGGTGCAGCACACCTCAATTGCAAGGAAGATGGAGCTATGGAGAAGAATAGACGACATAGTCAACGCAGTGGGACAACTCTCAAGAAATCGGGACGACATCAGGAAGAGGTGGAACGACCTATGGGGGAAGGTGTGTTCCGTGGTCTCAAGACACCACCAGGCGGTTCAGCGGACTGGCGGCGGACCCCCACCTCCTCACCAACAACTAACAACATGGGAGGAGAAGGTCTTGGCGATTCTGCATCCTGAGGGCCTCGCAGGAGTCCGTGGAGGAATGGACCCTGGTAAGTCAAAACTTTAACTACCATATCCCCCACCCTACCTGCATGCTATCACATACCCCCACCCTCGCCCACACCCCTATCACTCCAACTCCTCACAAATGTACCAATATCAGAAACCACACATCCCAACACCAAGCTCTGCATGCAACACCAACACATGGACACCCATCACTAAAGCATGCCCACTGCACATACCCAAACACCCCCCTAAACCAGCATCACACAAGCCCCTACACAGGAATGCAAGCACTGGGGTACACGGTCACCCACCCATTGCACACCATGACACACACAGATGCAATATTCATGCTTTTACACCCCTGCAGGACCACTACCCAACGTCACCAGATAGGAGGGTCCAGACATCTCCACCCCACCCACAGAAGAGGCCCACAGTGATGACAGCAGCTCTGTCCAACTGGATCTAAATGACCAGCCCGGACCATCGTGGGGACAGTCGGTTCCCTTCACACAGGCACAGGCCACCACAGACCTACCCCCCTCTGGTAACACCAGCACAGCACCCATCCAGCGGGCCCATACCTCCGTCCCCAGGACACGTCAATCAGCTGTGTGTCCACTACTACAGGGAACCCAGGACAACCCACCACCCCAACAACAACAGGGACCTGGGGGCAGTGGTAGTGGGCACACGGTCCAGGGGACGGAGGCCCAGGAACACAGGGGAACTGGGAGGGCTGCTGTGCGACAGGGGGCGGACAGGCTAAGGGAACCCACTCTCCACGAGGCCCTCTCCTCCATCATGGGAGCATACCACCACTCCAAGGAGACGATGGCAACGGTCCTGGCCAAGTTTCAGGAGACCCAGCGCATGCAGGAGGAACAGTATTTGGGGTTCAGGGAGGAACTCAGAACCATCAGCTCCGCCCTGGGCACCATCGTAGGGGTGCTGAAGGAAATACTCAACACCAGGAGGGACACTGTGGCACTCCAAGGGGCCCCTGACACTAGCATGGACGATGAACTGCCCACCACCTCCGCCGGCGCTAGTGGACAGGAGGCACCGCCACAGGACCACCACACCAGCACACCACCCCCTGCAGATGGAGAACCACCCCGCAAGCGGTCCCTGAGATCCAGGAACAAGACAGAGCACGATGCCAAGACCCCCACCAAGAAATAAGACCACCCTGATTGTCATCCTACTGTCCCACTTTGTCACCCTGTCCATATTGGAACTGCCCCAGCTCCACTTCCCATGCCCATATGGGCAATGCACCTATGAGACAAATAGACTGGACTCTGCCATGGACACTCCTCCGCCATCACCCCTCACCATTTAACTTCACCCTCCAATTTTTTGTATGTAAATAAACTCACCGAAAGCACCAAAAGATCTGGGGCCATATTTATACTTTTTGACGCAAAACTGCGCTAACGCAGTTTTGCGCCAAAAAAATTAGCGCCGGCTAACGCCATTCTGAAGTGCCATGCGGGCGCCGTATTTATTGAATGACGTTAGCCGGCGTTAGTCGACCGGCGCTGCCTGGTGTGCGTGAAAAAAAACCACGTACACCAGGCAGCGCCGGCGTAGGGAAAAATGGCGTTTGGGCGTCCCAAAATGGGGCAAGTCAGGCTGAGGCAAAAAAATCGTCTTAACCCGATTTGCGCCATTTCTTTTGGGCGCCCAGACGCCATTAACATGACTCCTGTCTTAGCAAAGACAGGAGTCATGCCCCCTTGCCCAATGGCCATGCCCAGGGGACTTCTGTCCCCTGGGCATGGTCATTGGGCATAGTGGCATGTAGGGGGGCACAAATCAGGCCCCCCTATGCCACAAATTTTTTTTTGAAAAAAACTTACCACAACTTACCTTTTCTTCCCTGGGATGGGTCCCTCCAGCCTTGGGTGTCCTCCTGGGGTGGGCAAGGGTGGCAGGGGGTGTCCCTGGGGGCTTGGGAGGGCACCTCTGGGCTCATTCTGAACCCACAGGTCCCTTAACGCCTGCCCTGACCCAGGCGCTAAAATCCGGCGCAAATGCGGGTTTTTTAGTCCCGCCCACTCCCGGGCGTCATTTTTGCCCGGGAGTATAAATCCGACGCAATAGCATCGGAGTAATTTTTTAAGACGGGAACGCCTACCTTGCATATCATTAACGCAAGGAAGGTGTTCACGGAAACAAAATTACGCTAACTCCATGAACTTTGGCGCTTGACGCGTCTAAGGCCAAAGTATAAATATGGAGTTAGTTTTGCATCGAATTTGCGTCGAAAAAAACGACGCAAATTCGGCGCAAACGGAGTATAAATATGCCCCCTGGAGTCTGTCTGTGATTTTTAAATAGTGTATTTGCAATGACGGTGATAAAATTTCCAGGAATTAGTAATGTCAACATACCTATTTCACACAGGTCTAGTCCATGAGGAATCTAAGCAGATGACACACGTTGGGACCCACATCTGTGAAACCGTAAGGGAAATTGACAACTCAGTGACCATACACTGGATGAAAACGACAGGATAGAGGTAAAAGTGTAAAAGTACATGTAGTAGGCAGGAATGTATTCTCACCTGCGTTTCACTGGAAATATTGCTGGTTGACTGAGTCCCTGTTGTCAATGTCTTCTTCCTCATCATCACTGTCCACAGGCTCCACAGCTGCCACAACACCGCCATCTGGACCATCCTCCTGCAGAAAAGGCACCTGTTGTCGCAAAGCCAAGTTATGAAGCATACAGCAGGCCACGATGATCTGGCACACCTTCTTTGGTGAGTAGAATAGGGATCCACCTGTCATATGGAGGCACCTAAACCTGGCCTTCAGGAGGCCGAAGGTGCGTTCGATCACCCTCCTAGTCCGCCCATGGGCCTCATTGTAGCGTTCCTCTGCCCTGGTCCTGGGATTCCTCACTGGGGTCAGTAGCCATGACAGGTTGGGGTAACCAGAGTCCCCTAATAACCACACCCGGTGCCTCTGTAGTTGACCCATCACAGAAGGGATGCTGCTATTCGGCATGATGTAGGCGTCATGAACTGAGCCAGGGAACATGGCATTCACATGGGAGATGTACTGGTCGGCCAAACATACCATCTGTACATTCATCGAATGATAACTCTTCCGGTTCCTGTACACCTGTTCACTCCTGTGGGGGGGGGGACCAAAGCCACAAGGGTCCCATCAATGGCACCTATGATGTTGGGGATATGTCAAAGGGCATAGAAATCACCTTTCACTGTAGGCAAGTCCTCCACCTGAGGGAACACGATGTAGCTGCGCATGTGTTTCAGCAGGGCAGACAACACTCTGGACAATACGTTGGAAAACATAGGCTGGGACATCCCTGATGCCATGGCCACAGTTGTTTGAAATGACCCACTTGCAAGGAAATGGAGCACTGACAGCACCTGTACTTGAGGGGGGATTCCTGTGGGATGGCGGATTGCTGACATCAGGTCTGGCTCCAACTGGGTACACAGTTCCTGGATTGTGGCATGGTCACACCTGTAGGTGATGATCACATTTCTTTCCTCCATTGTCGACAGGTCCACCAGCGGTCGGTACACCGGAGGATTCCGCCATCTCCTCACATGTCCCAGCGGACGGTGCCTATGAAGGACAACAGCGAGCACAGAGTCAAACAACTCAGAGGTATGTACCCACAGTCTACACAGCACACGATTCATACACAAAATCTGTCCTGTATGTGAGAGTAGGCATAGGTATGTGTGACGCAGTTGGTAATTAGGCCATGTGGGCCCCTGAAATGGTGGCTGCCTGACCTCTAAAGCGTGAGAATGGGATGTGAGGTAACTGCGCTGGCGTTGTACACCGTCGCGGTAGGCGGTCGAAGACCGCAGCGCAATGCTGCATTGGTTAACATTGGACCCTATGGGTCCCAGGAGCCAATGACGATGTACGCCGGCGGTGATGGTACGCACCGCCACGGACGTGCCCGCCACGGACGTGACGGCAATTTTCTATCTGTTGAATCACTCGATACCTGATCTTCGACAGGAGAGGACCTACACTGCAAGTGCTGCTGTGACCTCGGTCTGGAAGAGACAATGGCTAGTGCGTCTGGGGAAAGGGCCCCTGCCTTCACATCGGAGGAGTTGGAGAAGCTAGTCGACGGGGTCCTCCCCCAGTACACGCTACTCTACGGTCCTCCAGACCAACAGGTAAGTACACAGGGAGCATGTTGTATGGGCTATGCCTGTGTGGAGAGGGCTGGTTGGAAGAAGGAAGGGGGCAAAGTCCTGCGTGCATGAAAGACGGTGGGTGCATGTGCCACATGGCAAGGGAAGGGATGGGGGCCAATCACTTTGACGGTGCAGTTGGTAATGACTTCTCTTCTTCCCCTGTAAATTTCATGTAGGTCAGCGCCTACCAGAAGAAGGATATTTGGTGTGCCATCGCCGAGGACGTCCGGACCCTGGGGGTCCACCACAGACAGAGCACCCACTGCCGGAAGAGATGGGAGGACATTCGCCGCTGGAGCAAGAAGACGGCGGAGGCTCAGCTGGGGATGGCCTCCCAACGTGGGAGGGGTGCCCGTCGAACCATGACCCCCCTGATGTTCTGGATCCTGGCGGTGGCCTACCCTGAGTTGGATGGGCGCTTGAGGGCATCACAGCAGACACAAGGGGGTGAGTACACTCTCATTCAGCTGACTTTGCGTGCAGTGGAGGTGTCTGGGTGGGGGAGGAGGGCTGTGGGTTTCCCTAGGCCAGGGCGAGTTCCGTAGGCTAGGCCCCTTCGTAAGGCATGGCCCTGTGGCCCCCCACCCCACCTCTGTAGAGTGGCAAGTACAGCTATTCATGCCCCTGTCTCATCTATGTGTGCAGATGTCGTCCATAGCCTTGTTGGTCATTTCCCAGGAAGTGCACTGTAGAGCCCAAGTGCCCGGCGTAGTGCGGGGGGCTTCTGTGTCTGTCTTGTCCGCCAACGGTAGCGGTAAGCCATGCACTCAACCTGTTTTTCTTCTGTCCCCCCCCCTTTTTTTGCGGTCTCCCTGTTCTTGTGTGCATTAGCATCATCAGGCGGAGGAGCAGTGGCACCGGAGCACGAGGGAGCTGCATCCCACATGGCCATGGAGGCCCACACTGCGGACTCGGAATACACCAGTGGGACGGAGGGTGAGGGGAGCACCACGGCGGTCACAGGATCTGCAACCAGCGACACGGACTCGTCCTCCGATGGGAGCTCCCTTGTGGTGGCGGCAACATCTGTGCCCCCCACTTCAACAGGTACAGCTGCCACCCCCCCTACCAGCACTGCCCTCCCAGCAGCCCCTCAGCCTTCACCCCGTGCCCTCTCACCCAGGAGGGTGGGCATCTCCTTCGCCCCAGGCACCTCAGCCCCTGCCCCTGTCACCTCTGCTGCCCTCAGTGAGGAGGCCATTGACCTCCTCAGGTCCCTCACTGTTGGGCAGTCTACCATTTTGAATGCCATCCAGGGTGTAGAAAGGGAGTTGCAACACACAAATGCATTCCTGGAGGGCATTCATTCTGGTCAGGCTGCCCTTCATCGAACCGTTCAAACTCTGGCCTCAGCACTGATGGCAGCCATTGTCCCTGTGTCTAGCCTGCCCCCTCCAACTTCCTCCACCCAGACCCAATCCCCTGTACCACTGCCTATCCCAAGCACACCATCAGACCAGCCTGCACACACCTCACCACACAAGGGAAGCTCAGGCAAACATAAGCACCACACATCCCACAGGCACTCACGCAAGCATCACACACATACAGACACACCAACATCCACTGCCTCCACTTTGTCCCCCTCCTCGTCGTTTCCCTCCCAGTCTCGTCTACACTCACACCTGCATGCACTACCACTACAGCCACTACGTCCCACTCCAGCACACCCACCACCACACCCCGCTCACGTGCACTCACCACCCCACTACTATTCACACGTCCTCTGTGTCCTCTCCCAGTGTGTCTGTGACGCCCCCTCCCAAGATACACAAACGCAGGCACACACCCACCCAACAGCCATCCACCTCACAACAGCCTCCAGCGCATGCACCTGCACCCAAATCCACAAAACTTACACCTCCTACAACCACCACCTCTTCCTCCACTCCCAAACCCCCTCCAGCTACCCGTCCCAGTGTCTCCAAACAACTTTTCATGTCCACCCTTAACCTATTGCCCACCACCCCCTCCCCGTCCAACTCATAGGTCCCGTACTAGCACCTCAGCCACAAAATCACCGGGACCAGTGGTGCCTGTTGTGACAGGTATGTGGAGTGCACCGGCCACCAGGCCAGCCAGTGTAACACGGAGCCAGAGCACAGCCAGTTCCCCTCCCCCGTCAAGCACCAGAAGTTGGCCAGTGCCCGGCGAGAGGGGGGGGAAGACTCCAGCCACCCAAGCCGCTCACAGGAGTCCCGGGTGGGGTGTGGACTCAGCTGTGACTCCTCTCAAGGTGGGGAAGGGGCAGAAGAAAGGCGCAAAGTCTGGGAGGAGCAGCACGGCGGAGAAGACCGCCATCATCTCCGCTGGCCAGGAGGCCACCGCCAGCCCCATCGTCGCTGCCCAGGAGGCCACCGCCAGCCCCATCGTCGCTGCCCAGGAGGCCACCGCCAGTCCCCTCGTCGCTGTACAGGAGGACCCCGCCAGCCACAACCCAGCTGCCGAGGAGGGCCATGCCAGCCACAGACCGCTGCCCAGGAGGGCCCCGCCAGCCACAGCCCAGCTGCCCAGGAGGGCCCTGCCAGCCACAGCCCAGCTGTCCAGGAGGGCCCCACCAGCCACAGCCCAGCTGGGCAATGAATGACCGCCAAGTCAAGCACCGCTGAACAGGGCAAGAACCGCTGAACAGGGCATGGACCGCCAACTCAAGCACCGCTGAACAGGGCAAGGACCGCCAACTCAAGCACCGCTGAACAGGGCAAGCACCACTGAACAGGGCAAGCACCGATGAACAGGGCATGGACCGCCAACTCAAGCACCGCTGAACTGGGCATGGACCGCCAACTCAAGCACCGCTGAACAGGGCAAGCACCGCTGAACAGGGCAAGGACCGCCAACTCAAGCACCGCTGAACAGGGCAAGCACCGCTAAACAGGGCATGGACCGCCAACTCAAGCACCGCTGAACAGGGCAAGGACCGCCAACTCAAGCACCGCTGAACAGGGCAAGAACCGCTGAACAGGGCATGGACCGCCAACTCAAGCACCACTGAACAGGGCAGGCACTGCTGAACAGGGCATGGACCGCCAACTCAAGCACCGCTGAACAGGGCAAGCACCGCTGAACAGGGCATGGACCGCCAACTCAAGCACCACTGAACAGGGCAAGCACCGCTGAACAGGGCATGGACCGCCAACTCAAGCACCACTGAACAGGGCAAGCACCGCTGAACAGGGCAAGCACCGCTGAACAGGGCAAGGACCGCCAACTCAAGCACCGCTGAACAGGGCAAGGACCGCTGAACAGGGCATGGACCGCCAACTCAAGCACCGCTGAACAGGGCAAGGACCGCCAACTCAAGCACTGCTGAACAGGGCAAGCACCGCTGAACAGGGTATGGACCGCCAACTCAAGCACCGCTGAACTGGGCATGGACCGCCAACTCAAGCACCGCTGAACAGGGCAAGCACCGCTGAACAGGGCAAGGACCGCCAACTCAAGCACTGCTGAACAGGGCAAGCACCGCTAAACAGGGCATGGACCGCCAACTCAAGCACCGCTGAACAGGGCAAGGACCGCCAACTCAAGCACCGCTGAACAGGGCAAGCACCGCTGAACAGGGTATGGACCGCCAACTCAAGCACCGCTGAACTGGGCATGGACCGCCAACTCAAGCACCGCTGAACAGGGCAAGCACCGCTGAACAGGGCAAGGACCGCCAACTCAAGCACCGCTGAACAGGGCAAGCACCGCTGAACAGGGCAAGGACCGCCAACTCAAGCACCGCTGAACAGGGCAAGCACCGCTAAACAGGGTATGGACCGCCAACTCAAGCACCGCTGAACAGGGCAAGGACCGCCAACTCATGCACCGCTGAACAGGGCATGGACCGCCAACTCAAGCACCACTGAACAGGGCAGGCACCGCTGAACAGGGCATGGACCACCAACTCAAGCACCGCTGAACAGGGCAAGCACCGCTGAACAGGGCATGGACCACCAACTCAAGCACCACTGAACAGGGCAAGCACCGCTGAACAGGGCAAGCACCGCTAAACAGGGCAAGGACCGCCAACTCAAGCACCGCTGAACAGGGCAAGCACCGCCAACTCAAGCACCGCTGAACAGGGCAAGCACTGCTGAACAGGGCATGGACCGTCAACTCAAGCTGTGACTCCTCTCAAGGTGGGGAAGGGGCAGAAGAAAGGCGCAAAGTCTGGGAGGAGCAGCACGGCGGAGAAGACCGCCATCATCTCCGCTGGCCAGAAGGCCACCACCAGCCCTATAGTCGCTGGCCAGGAGGCCACCGCCAGCCCCATCGTCGCTGCCCAGGAGGCCACCGCCAGTCCCCTCGTCGCTGTACAGGAGGACCCCGCCAGCCACAGCCCAGCTGCCGAGGAGGGCCCTGCCAGCCACAGCCCAGCTGCCCAGGAGGGCCCCGCCAGCCACAGCCCAGCTGCCCAGGAGGGCCCCACCAGCCACAGCCCAGCTGGGCAATGAATGACTGCCAAGTCAAGCACCGCTGAACAGGGCAAGCACCGCTGAACAGGGCATGGACCGCCAACTCAAGCACCGCTGAACAGGGCAAGGACCGCCAACTCAAGCACCGCTGAACAGGGCAAGCACCACTGAACAGGGCAAGCACCGCTGAACAGGTCATGGACCGCCAACTCAAGCACCGCTGAACTGGGCATGGACCGCCAACTCAAGCACCACTGAACAGGGCAAGCACCGCTGAACAGGGCAAGGACCGCCAACTCAAGCACCGCTGAACAGGGCAAGCACCGCTAAACAGGGCATGGACCGCCAACTCAAGCACCGCTGAACAGGGCAAGGACCGCCAACTCAAGCACCGCTGAACAGGGCAAGCACCGCTGAACAGGGCATGGACCGCCAACTCAAGCACCACTGAACAGGGCAGGCACCGCTGAACAGGGCATGGACCGCCAACTCAAGCACCGCTGAACAGGGCAAGCACCGCTGAACAGGGCATGGACCGCCAACTCAAGCACCACTGAACAGGGCAAGCACCGCTGAACAGGGCATGGACCGCCAACTCAAGCACCACTGAACAGGGCAAGCACCGCTGAACAGGGCAAGCACCGCTGAACAGGGCAAGGACCGCCAACTCAAGCACCGCTGAACAGGGCAAGCACCGCCAACTCAAGCACCGCTGAACAGGGCAAGCACCGCTAAACTGGGCATGGACCGCCAACTCAAGCACCGCTGAACAGGGCAAGGACCGCTGAACAGGGCAAGCACCGCTGAACAGGGCAAGGACCGCCAACTCAAGCACCGCTGAACAGGGCAAGAACCGCTGAACAGGGCATGGACCGCCAACTCAAGGACCGCTGAACTGGGCCTGGACCGCCAACTCAAGCACCGCTGAAAAGGGCGAGCACCGCTGAACAGGTCAAGGACCGCCAACTCAAGCACCGCTGAACAGGGCAAGCACCGCTAAACAGGGCATGGACCGCCAACTCAAGCACCGCTGAACAGGGCAAGGACCGCCAACTCAAGCACCGCTGAACAGGGCATGGACCGCCAACTCAAGCACCACTGAACAGGGCAGGCACCGCTGAACAGGGCATGGACCGCCAACTCAAGCACCGCTGAACAGGGCAAGCACTGCTGAACAGGGCATGGACCGCCAACTCAAGCACCACTGAACAGGGCAAGCACCGCTGAACAGGGCAAAGACCGCCAACTCAAGCACCGCTGAACAGGGCAAGCACCGCCAACTCAAGCACCGCTGAACAGGGCAAGCACCGCTAAACAGGGCATGGACCGCCAACTCAAGCACCGCTGAACAGGGCAAGGACCGCCAACTCAAGCACCGCTGAACAGGGCAAGCACCGCTGAACAGGGCATGGACCGTCAACTCAAGCACCACTGAACAGGGCAGGCACCGCTGAAAAGGGCATTGACCGCCAACTCAAGCACCGCTGAACAGGGCAAGCACCGCTGAACAGGGCATGGACCGCCAACTCAAGCACCACTGAACAGGGCAAGCACCGCTGAACAGGGCAAGGACCGCCAACTGAAGCACCGCTAGCCCATGATCGCCAGGGGCAGTGATGCAACAGGGACCGTCACAGGGTGAGTGATGCACTCTGGGCACCAGTCCCCCTCCAGAACCAGTGGAGACATGCATCCACTCAGTCTGTCCTGCACAGGATGAAGCACTCTGGGCACCAGTCCCCCTCCAGAACCAGTGGAGACATGCATCCACTCAGTCTGTCCTGCACAGGATGAAGCACATGGGCACCAGTCCCCCTCCAGAACCAGTGGAGACTGTTATCCACTTGAGGGCCTGTGGCTTTGCACTCCCCAGGATAAAGCATTCGGCAAACCACCCACTGGAGAGACTTGAGAGACTGTGGCTTTGCACTCCCCAGGATAAAGCAGTGGGCAACCCACCCACTAGAGAGACTTGAGAGACTGTGGCTTTGCACTCCCCAGGATAAAGCAGTGGGCAAACCACCCACTGGAGAGACTTGAGAGACTGTGACTTTGCACTCCCCAGGATAAAGCAGTGGGCAAACCACCCACTGGAGAGACTTGAGAGACTGTGGCTTTGCACTCCCCAGGATAAGGCAGTGTGCAAACCACACACTGGAGAGACTTGAGAGACTGTGGCTTTGCACTCCCCAGGATAAGGCAGTGTGCAAACCACCCACTGGAGAGACTTGAGAGACTGTGGCTTTGCACTCCCCAGGATAAAGCAGTGGGCAAACCACCCACTGGAGAGACTTGAGAGACTGTGGCTTTGCCCTCCCCAGGATACATCAATGGGCAAGGAGCCCCCTCGTGGATCTGGCGTCGTGCACTCATCCGGCTGAGGTGCCCCCTCTTCCCTTCCCCCTGAGGTGCCTGTTGTATTTCTATCTGATGCCCCTGCAGTGTTCTCTCCGTCATGTTCGGGTATCTTGCATTTTAGGCCCAGTGGTCCACGGACTATGAATGGTGTATTACCTGGACTACTATTCGTGGTGTATATTTTGTTAATAGTGTATATATGTATATTTTTGCTTACTCTATTTAGATATTATAGAATGGTTACACTCATTTCCTTTTGTCTTTGCATTCTTCCGGGGGGTTTGGGGGTGTTACTGTAATGTTTGGACATGCTGTATTAGTGTGTTGTAGTGGGTGAGGGTGGGGGTGGGGGTGTTGCGTGTGTGTGTCCCTGTTTTTTGCCTCCCCCCTCCCCTATGTCGTAGGTGCAGTACTCACCATGGTCTTCGCCGCCGGCGTTGGTGCTCCTGGTACAGGAGCAGGAAGACTAGCGCAGGAAGAATATGGAGTTCCGGCTCCATGGTGCCCTCCTTCCTCGTGGAGTGTGATGAGGTGAGCGTTTTCTCTTCGAATTTCCTCTTTCTGCCGTGTTTTTTATCCGCAGTGAATCTGCCCCAGAAAAGGTGGCGGATTGGCCTGTCATAATAGTGTGGGCAGTACATTGTCTCCCGCCTGTCTGTTGGCGGTGACCGCCAAGCTGTTTGTCTGTACTGCCGTGGCGGTCGGAGTGTTAATGTGGCTGTCCTTGTTGGCGGTGTCCACCACGGTCGTAATTCCAATTTTTTTACCGCCGGCTGTTGGCGGTCATACCGCCGCTTTAACACCGTCCGCCATGGTTGTAATGACCACCAAAGTTTGTCACCTGGCAGTATGCATGCACCAGCTTTGGGCTCAATTATGGGACACAGGCATCAGAATGAATGGTCCCTTCCCTGCAATACACCGCGAGACAGATCAGGTGATGAGGCTCATTCGTCCATTAATCCTGGGCCGGTCTTGTGCAGCTAAAGACCTTTTTGGACAATTCAGGCTATCAAAACTGTACTGAGGCCCGCGGAGAAAGGGTATCAAACATATTCCCTAGCGATTAACTAAGTGAGCTGAAGATGAGATTTGATTTGCAAAGGATACTCATCCCTGATTTAAAAGAGGACTATCATTGCGCTCAGGGATTAAAGCTTAATGAATCTCGCATAAACCATTCACTATTTGAAGTTACGACATACTAACCATTTAACAAATTCACGTTTAAGTGTTTTTTTGCTCATGTATTTATATAATTCGTCCCATTTTAAGAGAAACATTTAGAACATATTTAGGGGTTATTAACTAAGTTTCCTTTGAATAGTAGTGATGGGAGTGTGTTGATTAATCGAATTCATTGCCCTGTGCACTCTAGAATGTAAAATACCACCCATCACTGTAGTGTTTATATAAATTAATTTTCTAGTACAGTTTTCAAAATAGAAATGTGTTTTTTTTTTTTGTTTGCCTATTTTTTTTAGGTTCTTAAAATAAATTGGTATATTTTAAGATTGCTTTTATTTTCTAGATACTATATTTTTCATTTGTTGTTTAATTACGTTTTATATTGATCTGCTTTGTGTTTTATGTGCTTGCCCAAAAAAGTATTGACCGATAGATCAGACCCCACATTGTTCCCATTTCGAAAGATAAGCTATGGAAAATAAGCACAGACAGGTAGAAGTTGTTAGTTTAGGTTTCTCATGATGTTAGTTTCAACATTTACATGGTCACTGGAGTGATTACTATGTTCATGTTGCTCAGACCTTTACATTAATTGATTTATTAATAAAATTGGATCTATCTCTAAAACACTGAAGGCTGCAACCATTACTAATATATAACAAAAATATGCATTTGCAACACGAACTCAGTAACTTTTACATCTATATTGCAGTGTGCATTGAAAGCTTACCTGTGCAAAAAATATAGGCACTTATTCAAAATCTGGTTGTACATTTTTGAGGGGGCACAAAAAACATGATTGGTTCCTGAGAGTGGGAACAAACTGAAAAGTTGCAATTAATGTTTTAGTGGAAATATAATAGTGTGTGTTCCTTACAATAGAGCTTTTGTGCTAGAGAGCGCTAGGGAGAGATGCTTGCTGACATCAAAGTAAGAAGACCCTTCTTACCTCTGCTGATCTCCACAGCTTGATAGCAAAGTCTTTATTGCCTAAACATTTTCATTTTCTCATTTAGAGACCTTTGTTTTGGTTTTCTGAAGATGAAACCTTACCTAATTTATCCAAACTAAATGCCCCTTTTTCTCTAAGTATACCAGCTAATTTAGATTAGGGATTTCTATTATGAGACACACTTTTTAGATTTTCTGGATATGCTGTATTCTTTATGTAATTCTTGTTAATGTTCTATTTTTCCTTATTTTGAAATATGGACTCTTGGACCATTTAAATTTGTAACTAATGATACTTGAGCTAGAATTCCTAATGGATTAATGTCATTGCTTTACTCAAGATTTTGGTAATAAATCCTTTTTAATATACTTCAACACCCCTTGTCTTTTCTGTGGAGCCAAGTGAGTTTCACTGTTCATGGAAATGAATTTAAATGCTAGCTCATAGGTTCCTCTTCACATGAACTAACAAAGGCCCATACGACCAGTGCTGGGGTTTGTGTGATGATTTTACCCATAGATTAAGATTCAGGAACGCCATAGTTAATATACCCGTAGCACAGATTTCAGGGTAACCTACGTGCCTACCTTATTCTGCCTGAGTTGTAACTACTCTGTGAGGGAGGAATGTGCATTGATGATATGTTGCTCTATGTGCTCTGTGAGGGAGGGGTATTTCCATTGCTGTTGTCATGCTGTACCTATGTTAATTCTGAAGGATGTTTGAACTTTGGCAGCCTGTGATATACCTGTTCCAAGAGGGCAGAAAGATTGCGCTGCTGAAGCCCATGCAGAACCTGTTTTGTATCCTGGTAGACTAGTATCCATGATGAGAAACCTGATTTGTGCAATGTGAGTGGCCATTTGCCACCTTGCAGTAAATAAATGACTTTAGATTCTCCCTGCAAGTTTAAGTGCTATGAAAAGCACCATTAAATTAAATATATTACCAGGAGTTCTCTTTGGGCAGTTGGGTTCACTCATTTTGCTCATTCAATGCACTTCATGCTGGGTGTTTGGTCCAAAACACTACAGAAGACCTCATTGTTCTGGTAACTAAATATTTCATTGCACTAACTAGGATCCTTCAACACACCAGCTGTGCACACAGAAATCTGGATTTCTGCTCAGACGTCAATTCCTATCTTACCCCTGATTAACAAGCAAGCCACCTTCTGCTTTCACCTCGTTTCCTTGTTAGTGTGAGATATTTTATTTTACTTTATTTCCTTTTCTTAATAGAGTGTCTACAGTAAATATTCAGTTTTCTCACAGGCAGGGATTTCGTAATAACATGGATCTCCTCATCAATATTCTCATAGACCTCAAGAAACACATCACACAGCATCTCAGGTTCTTTAGACATTCTTTCTTACAGTTGATTATGGTTAAGAAGCATACTCTATTCAAGTTTCAATGTGAAACACTCTTCTGCTATAAAATGTTTGAAATATAGGTGTCTCCCTATACAGACTTCACTGGGTCTCTGGGCAGAGCTGGATCTCATTGATCAGCCATTGCAACAAACTGGGACATTGTTACCAGTTGAGGTGGAATGGATTAGTGATTCAACCTGGTCTGAAGGACAGGGGCTGAGATGTAAGTAACAGTCTGCTGGGAATTTCTTGAATAGGCCAATGAGGCCTATGGTATTATTAAACTCTGACAGGAAATCACATGGACCATGGCTAGACACCTTTCCTGCACCCCTAATTCTTGTGAGATAGCTTGGTTGAGCAGAGAAATCTCCATTTGGTTTTCCATTGATGCATTGATGTGTCCTGCAACAAGAGAGTTCACAGTACCAGGTACATGTTTATTCTTTAGCAGTAGAGCCAAGGAACATCTTCTAAGGGTTTAAAAAGCCCGGAAAAATAGAACATAAGGAACTGCACAGAACAGAAATCATGTCAAGGCACTTCTGAAACCTGCAAGAAATCAGTGCAGAGTATTGTGATTGATGGTTGGCAGCATTCACTGATTGCTTATCTTATAGTGTGTGCCAAGCATTACCCTTAGTATCTGCAAGTGTGAGAAATCAGTCCATCTTTCAGACTGAGTAAGTCACTTTGCAGGCAAACCCACTACAGGGTCTGTTCAGCTCCTACCCATCAGCAGTACACCACAAGAGCAAGGTAATACAACAACATTTTGAATGAAATGGATGAATGGTCCCACACAGATAAGAGAGAGCTACCAGATCAGTCTAACCCCAGTACACTTATGAACTTGCTTTTTTTCACATGCCCTGTTATATTTCTGTTCCCTGGCTCTCAGGCTGTGGTAAGATGCCATTAATTATGTTTTCACAGGTTATCTGCTGCCAGCCCTGTGTAGACGTGTCAGTCATGAGTGTTGAGATTATTATGAACATGCTTGAAATGGTGTGTGCGTGGCAGGTCGAATCAAGTTGCGAGTTGCATTTTTGGTGAAATTGTATGGGGTTCAGGCCGACCCCTTTATGCCAAACACCTGGCAAGCATTTAGAGTATCCTTTGAAGAGTAGGGACATAAAAATTGGATATTAAATATAGTGTATCGTTTCCAGTTGAAGAACATAATGTGACTAGTGACTAGGTTAGTGTTTGCTAGCATTAGTCTTTACGTGACAGAGAAGCCATTGACACTCAAGAAGCCATTCTTACATTGTTGTAACTGCTGTGATGTGTCCAGGAAGGGGGCATGATTTGCCACAAGTTGCTTGAGTGCATTAGTGCCTTGCAGGCAGGTTGCTGTGAAAAAATAGCTATTGTGCCTTGTAGAACTCTTCGGCATGCAGTAAAATTGTAGAGAAATATGTATATCAGGCTGGACTTTGCGGTAATGAAAAGAGGGTATTTTCCTGAGCGGTAATATGAGTTGGGATGATATGTAGAAAATTGAGGATTTTCCCTGTGTTGAGTCTGAATCCCAGTTTAGTCTCAGTGCACTGCTTTTCTATGAGGATGAGATCATTTCGTAGTCTCATTGTATTCTGTGGTGCATGTCTTTATATGGGCTTAGGTGAGATATTAATGGTATTTGGTGCTCATTTCAATTTTTTGCATTTGAGTGCCGCTAGGTGCACCCCTTTCTGTGATCTGTTGTGTGGGGCTGGACATTTGGTGTTTGTCTCCAATTGTAGCACTTGTTCCCATTTGACCTGTGCTCTTCCAAGTTTGTTATATATGTTTGTACTATTTTTTAATTCTGTCTTGACTTTGCTCAAACTAAAGCAACGTTTGTACCATAATTCATGTGTGCTTTGGCTGTTTTTTTCTACAAAATTTAAACAGTAGGGCAAAACAATCCCTTGGGGCCCATTGCAATTTTTATGGGGAGGGGGCACACAGCCTCCTCTCCAAGCTAGTTTTGGCCCTGGGGACCCTATGTACTGGGACTGGTGCCACACACACACACCCTCCCCAGGCTGATTTTTGCCCATCCCCTATAGCACTGTGCCATTTTGAAAGGGGGCATGCAACCCCCTGCCTGGGCCGTTTTCCACCCAGAGTGCCAAGTCCCCCAGGGACCTGTGCCATTTTGAAAGGTGGGCATGCGCCACCCCCTCCCTAGGCCAATTTCCCATGGGAGCAAGATAGCCCAAGGGAAATAAAGCTCCCAGGGCCAATTAGACTGCTCAATTCATAAAATTGCAACTCCTGCTAGATTTTCAGAGCCTCTTGCAAGCCTAACTGACAAAATCTGCAATTATTTTTGACTGTTAAGTTAAAGAAAATACTGAACGGATTTACATCAAATCGCAAAAAGCACAATCTGTGGACTAGCTATCTGCATATTTTGGTGTAATTCCATTCTGCAGTTTTTTGCTTTTGCCCTGCCTAAAGAAGTCTATGGAAAATGCATAGGGATTTTATATTTTGGGATTCCCCTTTTTCCTGGCCCGACTTGCCGGATCACCCCAAATCTCTCCAGGAAGGTGCCAAGGTGGATGAACCTTTTGTTTGGACAGTTTTGTGAAGATTTGTCAGAATGAGGCCAAAGTTATTAACAAATCAGAAAATGTTCTTGCAATGGAAAAGCAGACTTAACTATAACTACCTAGTTATAGTTATTAAAACTTATTTACATATGCAAACCAAGTTTAAACTCCAAAACTTTAAAAATTGTAAAGTTTTTCATTTACAATTTATCTATCACCTTCAAAATATTATCAGTAGCGGACCCCGTTACACATTCTTTCCAGCTTGCTAACCAGACAACACTAACTATAACTCCCCACCCTACCACGCACAGTGCTGTGACAAATAATGCCATTTGAGAAGTTATAAGTGTTGTTATGAATGCTGTGATTTTACATGCTATAAGTGATGTAGTATGCAAGGGTAAACAGTGCATGTAAAAAGCATAAGCTGTAGTTAATGTACTGTGGCAAGTAAGGTGACGACTGTGTTCAGAGATGGGCAACATAGTAATTTGAAGGTGGTGCATAAATTATAAAATATAACATTACAATTTTTGGTGTTTTTGTATTGCAAATTGGAGTTGTACAGAGATTATACATAAGGTATCTTCTATCTATAAATTACCCTTAATCTTTGTTTTTTCATTTTATGTTAATGGTTTTTATTTTTTAATAAACATGTGTTTCGAATAATGGTGTGGGGTGTCATTGATTGGAGTGTTGTAAAGACGAGTATAGTACAGTAGAGTGAAGCAGAGTGTCGTGGAGTATAGTGTGGTACAGTGGAGTATTGTAGAGTGAAATAAAGTGGAATAGAGAAGAGTGGGGTAACATAGCATATTATGGAGTAAAGTGTTATACAGTGGAGTGACAGTGTGTGCCACATTGTGGAGTATCGTAGAGTGGAGCGGTGTGTTGTATACTGTAGTGGCATGTCAAACAGTACACCTGAGTGTTGTACAGGGGATGGTTGTCAACTGGAGTGTCATGAAATGGAGTGTGATGGAATGGAGAGTCATAGAGTAGAGGGTCGTAGAGTGGCATAGAGTATAGTAGAGTGTTGTATAGTCTGGTGCTCCACAGAGTGGAGTTCAGCGGAGAAGAGTATTGTATAGTTCAGGTTTGTCGAGTGTAGTGTTGTACAATAGAGTAGCGGAGAGTTTCATACAGCGTAGTGTTGTACAGTGGAGTACCATTACTTGTGAGAACACAGTGCATGGTAGAGTGTCAAGTTATAGTTAGTCCTGTTTTGTTATTAAGCTGAAAAGTGAGCCAGTGAGGTCCGCTACTTATAATAATTTGAAGGTGGTGGATAAATTGAAAATTAAATGTATAAATATAACTTTAGAATTTTTAAAGTTTGTGTAGCTTAACTTTGGATTGTATAAATAAGCCTTTTGCCTTTGTTTTTTTAATTTGAATTTCAATATATTTTCAAAATGTTTAATAAAAATTGGTATCAAATTGTTGAGTCCAGTGTTGCAAGTGGAGAGTTGTTAAGTGGATTGTCGCATAGTACAGTGGAGGAAAGTGTTGTCGAGGCTACTGTCATAGAGTAGAGTATTGTATATTAGAATAGAGTGGAGGAGGGTAGAGTGTGGTAGCATATCATGCAGTGTAGTAAAGTGTTATTGAGTGTGTTGCTATGTTGTCTCATATGGTCAAGTATCATAGAATTGAGCAGCAAGTTGTATAGTAGAATGGCATGTCGAACTGTAGAGTAGGGTGCTGTAGACTGTCATAGAGTGGAGTAGAGTGTTTTAGAGTGGAGTAAGGTGAAGTAGGCATCACAGAGTGAAGTAAAGTCAAGTATAGTATTGTAGAGTACAATGGAGGAGAGTGTCTCGGAGAGTAGAGTGCCGTGTCATATAGAAGAGTGGCGCCTCATAGAGAGAAGTTGAGTGGTGCACGGTTGAGTGTCATACAGTGTAGAACAGTGGCATAGAGTGGATGGGCATTGAGTGCAGCAGAGTGTCATACTGTAGTACAGTGTTGTAGAGTGAAATTGCATACACTGGAGTAGATGATTAGATAGTGGAGTGATATAGAGAGTATGGTACAGAGATGTACAGTGTGATAAAGTGTGGAAGGGTAGAGTACAGTGGAGCAGAATATACTGGAGAGGGGCAGTATAGAGGGGAGCAAAGTTTTGGGCCGGTTGCTGCTGCTGGAGGAGGAGGGGCTGCCCTGAAAGCCCGGGATCCCTTTAAATACTGCCCGTCCTTGCCCGTCATTGCCAGGAAAAGGCAGGGCCCCCCCTGATATTTTCTTAAAGACTACAAAGTCTCCTGGATTTGGTGTCTCCAGGCACTTGGCCGTGTAGAGGTGTACGGATGGGATGTGCTTAAGACCAAGGGTTGCTACTATTGGACCTCAAGAGGAAAGACTAGGGGTGTTGCATTGACAGAGCCATCAACATTGGCGCCTGGAGTCTCCCGTTTGTCAGAACTCCATGGGAACACGTCCCAGGTCCCACTTTGGCTGACTGACTGCAGGGGGAGCGGCCCCTTCACCGCGGGCACTTCTCTGCTGGCACGGTACATGACTAGTGGGTATCCACATGTTCCTTGACAATAGTGTGTGCAGTGGTTTGTTACAAGGAAGGGTGCCAAACTGTAGCTCTTGGGCTTGAGTTTTTCCCATCTTTATTGCACACCACCACTAGTGGGAGTTATTCGGGGCCAATACTCCCTAGTGTGTATTTAACAGAAACCTATGATATGGGGAAACGGAAGGCTGCTGATGTACCAGCTCCTCCATCAGGGGCTAAGAAATCTAGGAAACGGCCCGATAAGACCTTGGTTGGGCATTGTGCCACAAACTCAAACCACTTTAAAACAATTGATTCTTTGTTTGAAGAGGTTGAGGCAATACTGAGGAGTCCTTCCATTGTTGCTCTCTCCAATCTAGATACCTCTCCGCCCAAGAAGATTCCTGACCTCTTCAAGAAAAAAACATCTATGCCTAGGAAGGAGGTTGAGGTGGATTTGCATCCCCCTCCCAAATGTCAGAATATACTCCCCTCTCCTCCAAAGAAGTCTCTGTCATTTTCAACATCTGTGGAAATAGCAGGACGCCTGCATACTGAGGACGTCTTACCTCTTAGTTCTATGTCACCGTCTATTATTGATATTCCTTGCTCCAACAGGTTTTCGGTTCTCTCCCCTAGCAACACAAGTACGGAATGCCCTCAAACTTCAATTGTAGATGGGAACAAAAAGGGGATCCAGGGTTTCGAGGTGGGCAGTATTGAAGATTCCCAATTTGTAATTATCTCCCATAAACTGGATGATATTAAGTCATTATTGACAATACTTTTGAATAAAATCTTCGATCATAAAGACCAGAGCGGAGATCCCAAGGTTATTTCGGCCAATGAGGCTGCTCTCAAATACGATCCGGCAATAAGCACCAACGTTCCAAGTTTATCTAACTGTAATGGCAAAATGCCCTCCATTCCTATTTGTTACCGGGAGGGGGGATCAAATGACCGTCCATTAACAACACTAAGGAGCGATCCTTTAAACCTGGTGCTAATAAATATGTTGGGCGGCGGGATTTAGGTACTGCTTGTCCTACAGTTTCGAACAAAGTCCATGGGAGATTTCTTAGAGCAGGCCTTCAGGCAAGTCCCTCTCGAGCTTCCTCCTTTGATTTCGTGAGACCTATACATTCGCTTGATTTGGAAGGATCATTTGGACGAAGGAGAGATGGTAATTGCTTATATCTAACTGGGGTATCTAGGTTGCCACAGGGTAACTTTGAATCCAAGGATTTTCTCATTAAAAAAGTAATCTTTTGGATACGTACACAAAGGAACTGTCTTTCTGTCATCCGGGCTGATATATAAGAAGTTCGTAGACATAACCAACAGGGGTCGGATTTTGATTTTATATCTATTCTCTTTTATGACAGTAGTATTGCCAACAACCTCATATCCTTTGATATACGTACCAGTTCTCTAAGTTCTGGTAGGAAGTCGGTCCTCAGACTTTGCAGGCATCCTCCTGGAGACATGTTGCACAGGGGCTGCCACTCAACTGGAAATCAGGCAGATGGAGTCGCTATTCTACCAGTTATTCATTTATCATCTAAGGCTGAGAATCATTCTCCTACACTTTCTGATTTGGATTGACTATCTGCTTCTTATGTAAAAAACGTCAACTACAACCAATGGAGAATGTCAGGAAGAACATAAAGGGAGTTTAATGACTGTATCCCAAACAAGAACTCAACTGGTGATTTCACTACCAAAACGTAATGCCATGTCTTGGAACATTGCGGGAATAGAATCAAAGCTAGATGATCCAGAATGGTTGGGCTTTGTCAGCAACTACGATGTTTGCTTATTTCAGGAAATTTGGGCCGTGGAATCATACCATCTAGAGGGTTTCACGTCATATTTTTCTCCCACTCAACCGGCCACTAGAGGACTTGGCAGATGTATAGGAGGCCTTATGATCTCATTGAATAATAGGCTAGATTGTGAACACTCTGTGATTGAATTTAACTCTCATGATTTGTTGGGTATAGAGCTTACATTTTGTCCTGGCTTTAGGTTAACTGTATTAAATGCATATGTAAGGTCTGTTCCACGTACTACTGAATCTGAGATACTTACACATCTGTCAGAGTTTGTAGAGTCTTTAGATCCTTCAGTTTTTTTGATGATTGCAGGTGATTTTAACTGTTCTTTTGTACCTGATGACACTATTAGTACCCTATTTAGTGAGGAAGATGAACTATGGGGCATCCCTCAAACCAAGGAAATGGTTACATCTCCTGCTTCGTGTGTATCTATGCAGTTGGTCTCACTTTGTTTAAGATATGGTTTGAGAGAATGTAATGGTCGCACTAGATCTGATCTAAATCGTGCTCCTACATTTAAGGCAGGGCTTTTTAGCACTATCGATTACATTCTGGTGGATATCAGGCTTTGGTCAAGTACACTAGATATGGAAATCATTTCTCGTCATGACAGTGATCATAATCCCTTGTGTCTTGTGTTAACTAACCAAGCTTTTTTTTAAACAAGACACAAAGAGATTACTAATGTTCCAATCCCTCGATTGAATTATAGACGAACTCGTGTTAGCTGGCAAAATGTGGCAGCAAATCCATATCAGATTAGGGATATCTATTTATCATTTCTAAATCTCTTTTCAGTTTTTGGGGAACAAGAGGTTGCTACTATACCTATTCTGACAATTCATACAGAATTGGTGGACACCATACGAGGTATTTTTTATAAAGAAACCCGCCTAAAGCGGTCATCTGATTTCATCCCTTCTAATGAGTGGTATAACAAGGATTGCGCTCTAGCAAGATCTAATTTAAAAGAAGCAGTAAAAAACCTCATTCAAGAAGACATTGTGGATGCTAGATCTAAATATGCTAAGGTCCTGAAGCAAGCAAAAAAAAGCTGGGAAGATGGAATCTGGAATCTGGCAGAGGTTATTGGTTGCAGTGAAAAACAAGGATGATGGTTCTTTTTGGAGATTACTGGCCTGCAGATCGAGAGGGGGAAATGACTCCATCGGCTCTTATATTCAACCCGGTAGATGGGTGACCCATTTTTCTGAAATTTATGCCTATCCTGTATTGCACGACCCTAAGGTTATCAGACATGTTGATGATGTAGCTTCTACAAACAGCACTGTTGAGAGCATTGTTTTTTCTATAGCTAAAACTACTGATGCTATTAATTCTCTGAGGCCAGCTAAAGCCCCTGGCCCCGATAAGATACCTGGGGATCTGTTTTAATCTGAGCCCACTATATGGGCATGGTATATCAATTTATTGTCCAATGCCATAGCATCAGTTGGTCTCATTCCTGATTCTTGGCATGATGCAGAAATAATCCCTGTTTTCAAGAAAGGCGATGTAGGTCTGCCAGCAAACTATCGACCTATTAGCCTTCTTGATATTCTCCAAAAGATCTTTGCAAAACAAATTTTGGCAAGACTTACGGAATGGGTTTTGAAGAATCAGATATTATCTCCTCTACAGGCTGGATTTCGTTCAAAAAATAATACTATGGACCAAGTCTTTAGGTTGTCACTATTATTCTGGAAGTACATCACTTTAGCCAGACAGAAATTATATGTGGCCTTTGTAGACCTGAGATCTGCCTTTGATCTTGTGCCTAGAGAGAATCTGTGGGGAGTTCTGAGGAAAATTGGTACCCCAGAGAACTTAGTACACCTAATCCAAAGATTGCAAGAGAATACTTACGCTCAAGTAAGATGGGGTAACCAAGGTAACCATTGACAGAATAGAGATCAGGAGAGGGATACGACAGGGTTGCGTCCTTGCTCCGACTCTTTTCATCTTGTTTATCAACGAGGTAGTGCAAGTTATTACCAATTGCCAAAATGATGCGCCCTCTCTGAATAATACAAAAATCCAGATTCTGCTATTCGCCGACGATTCTCTCTTGATCTCCCGAACACAGATGGGCCTACAGGTCTTAATGGATAGGTTTAGCTTGTTTTGTGATGACTTTGGGCTGGAGCTTTATCATACCAAAACTAAAAACCATGACCATGGGACGTGGTCCCTCTAAAGGATATACCATCCTTTATAAAGGGACTCCGTTGAGCAAGGTTTGCTCCATTGATTACCTGGGGGTCAGAATTAGTAAGGACATGCAGTGGGAGGCCCAGATTAATAAAAGCTCAGCCCTTCTGGCACATAGATCTGGGGCAATTTTGCGCTTCCACAAGTCGACCGTCGAGAGAGTAGTCACTCCAGCACTAAAAATTTATCGGGCAAAGGCCCAGAGTGCTGTGGCTTATGGGGCAGAAATCTGGGGATACTCAAATGCTGGTAAACTTTCAATAGGTGAAAACAACTTTGTAAGATCACTCTTGGCTTGTCCACGTAATACTCCTTCGTTACCAATGTTTTGGGACCTCGGACTTGCACGTATCTCAGACATTATTGCTCTAAGACCGCTGCTTTTCTGGGTATGTGTTTGGTCTACTCCTGAGCTACTCACATATAAGGAATCCATCCAAGATATCTTAGATAGACCTAACGTGCTTACTATCCCTTGGTTTAAACACATATCTAGATGGTTTTGCATTCTGGGTCTTAGTAATTACTGGAGCCATCCTCATAATTTAAGGAAAGAGCAGAAGAAGCATCTAAAAACAGCTTATTGGGCGTATGTCAGGGGAAACTACTTACTTCATTTGTCTCATGGCAGATTGACTTCTCAATTTCTTGACACCAAGTGGCATCTGTGTTTTGAACTGTTTATGGATCTTATTACTGATCCATTAAGCAAGGGTTTGTATATTCAGTTCAGATATGGATGCCTACCTCTTAAATCTTTTGGCAATTGGCGGGATTCTGCTCTGAGAACTGATCTATGCCCGAGTTGTAGTATTTCTCCGGAAACCATTGTGCATTTTATGTTCATATGCCCAGCATATAGGATTGCTCGTCAGAGGTGGCTACGTCCAGTTTGTAAGAACATGGGAATCAGATGCTGTATAGATGCTTTAAGGATTATGATGAGGGACACATCCTGCACCCTGTTCTGTGCAGTTAGCAAGTTCCTTGCGGCTGCATGGCATATACGAATTTGCCAGTTAAAAGATTCTTCTCGATTATTATGAGGCCTATGATTAGGGTATTAGCTCGTTGAATGATATTTTGGCTATCCTGAGGAATAAGGTCTAGGTAGTTATGCACTGTGTGAAGAGGAATATCTCTTTGATTTTAGTATTTATGTTTTATCTTTTTATGTATTTTTTGGAATGCCAGATATTTATGATTTTAAATTTTATTGTTGTATTGTGTGATTTATGCTTTGATGGTTTAAATTAACCGAATAAAGCAATGTGTTGATGATGATGACTGGAGAGGGGCAGTATAGAGTGGAGCAAAGTGTCATAGAGTCATGTGTCATAGACTAATGTGGCTTGGAGTGCAGTAGAATGGAGTGGCGTAGCATAGAGTCAAGTAAAGTTTCATAAATTGGAATACCGTGCTGTATATTAGAGTGCAGCGGGGTATCATACAGTATTGGAAAGTGATGTAGGCTACAGTAAAGTAGAGTGGCATCCAGTCTAGTTGATCTTTGTAGATTGGAGTGGTGTACAGTACAGTACGGTGTTGAAGAGTGTGTTAGAGAAGATTGGCATGCAGTGTTAAAAAGTACAATAGCACTGAGTAGCATAGAGTTGAGTGGACACTGTGACAGAGTACAGTGGAATAAAGTGGGGCGCAGTGGCATACAAAGAGCTGCGTACAGTGTCATATAGTGGACTAGAGTATTGTAGAGTAAAATGGAAAAGAGTGTTATAAAGTGGCATACAATATAGTACCATATTGTACAGTGGAGTGAAGGGGTATAGACAGGAGTAAAGTGTCGGAGAGTGGCATACAGTGCAGTAGAGTGTTGAAGAGTGAAGTTTCATAGAGTACAGTAGTGTGTGGAACAGTGTTGCACACAGTAGATTGTTGTATAGTAGTGTAGAGTGAGGTAAGGTCTCATGCAGTGGAGTAGTGTCAAGTGAACTGGTGAAACGTGGTATGGAGTAAGATGTTATAAATTTGAGTGGTGTTTGTAAAGTAGAGTTGAGTGCTGTGTTGTATAGAAAAGTGTTGTATTGTAGAATTGAGTGTTGTTCATTGGAGTGTATGGGCATAGAGTGGACTATAGTGTTGGACAGTGGAGTGTATAGGGATAGAGTGAAGTAGAATGTCGTAGAGTGTCATGCATTGTGGTAGACTTTTATAGAGTGCCGTTATATAGAGTAGAGGAGAGTGTCATACAATGGAGTGGTTTAGAGTAGAGTAATGTACACTGTTCTGGTGTAGAGTGGATTATTGTAAAGTGGAGTAGCATAGAGTTGAATAGTATACACTGGAATACTGTATAGTGGCGTGTAGAAGAGAGGAGTGGCATAGAGTAGAACAGCATGAAGCGGAGTGGTGTGGTGTGCAGTGGAGTAGGGTACACTGGATTAGCATAGAGTGGTATGACATACATGGAAATGGTGAAGCACTGGTTTGAACAAACTGTTATAAACTAGAGTGGTGTCTCATACTGTAGAGTAGAGTGGAGTGCTGTGTCGTACAGTGTTGGAAACTGTCACAGAGTGGAGTAGAGTGGTGTACAATAGAGTTTATGGGCATAGAGTTGAGTGCAAATTTGGACAGGGAAGTCTACGGTGATAGAGTGGAGTACAGTCTACTAGAGTGGCATAAAGTATAGTAGAGTTCTATACAGTGGAGTCATATAAAATGTTGGAGAGTATACTTGAGTGGCATAGAGTGGAGAAGCAAACAGTGGAGTAGCATAAAGTAGAGTAGCATAGACTTGAGTAGCATACAGTGGAGTGGCAGTGAGTATACTAGCATACAGTGGAGTGGCATAAAGTACAATAGCATACAGTGTAATACAGTACAGTGGAGTGGCTAACAGTGAAGTGGTGTAGACTGGAGTAATATAATGTTGGGTGGGATAGAGTGTAATAGCATACAGTGGAGTGGTGTATAGTGGAGTAGGGTAAAGTGGAATACCACACAGTAGAGGGACAAAGATTATAGCACAGAACAGAGTGGCATACAGTGGAATAGTATAGCGTGGCGTAGAGTAGAATAGCATAGAGTGGAATAGCATAATGTAGCATAGAGTGGAATGGCGTTCAGTGGAGTGATGTAGACTGGAGTGGTGTACAGTCCAGTGGGTTAGAGTGAAATAGAATATAGTGGAGTGGCATAGAGTGAAGTGGCATCCAATAAACTGTTTTAGAATGGAGTGGATTAGAGTGAAGAGGTGTACACTGGAGTGGCGTAGAGTGGCGTGACATATAGTGGAGTGGCTTACAGTGGAATAGCCTACAGTGGATTGGTGTACAGTATAATGGTGTAGACTGAATTAGCAAATAGTGGAGAGGAGTACAGTGCAGTGGTGTACTGTGAAGTGGTGTAGACTGGAGTGGGGTACACTGGAATGGAGAATAGTGTAATAACATGCAGTGTAGTGGGGTCCAAAGGAATAGCATACAATGGAGAGGGGTACAGTGAGTTGGCATACACTGGAGTGGCATAGAGTGGAGTGGCATACACTGAAGTGGCTTAAAGTAGAATGGCATGGAGTGGGGTGTTATACAATGGAATGGCTTAGAGTGGAACAGCATATACTGGAGTAGCATACAGCAGAGTGGTGTACAATGGAGTGGCATACACTGAAAAGACGTAGAGTGGAGTTGCATACAGTGTAAAGTCATAGTGTGGATTGGTGTAGATTGAAGATGTGCACATTGTAATAGCATAGAGTGAAATGGTGCAGAGCAGAGTGCTATACAGTAAAGTGGTGTGGAGTATAATAGTGTACAGTGGAGAGGCATAGAATGGAGTGATTTAGACTGGATTGGTGTACAGTGGCATGGGACAGAGTGGAATAGCATACAGTGGAGTGGCATACAGTTGAATGGGGTCCAATTGAATAGAATAGAATGAAGTGAAGTGGCATAGAGTGGTGTGCCATACACTATATGTATCTATGTACAAACACAGTGCAAAGCTATATCTAGGAATCAGTGGGGGAATGGGGGCTGGGGTGGCACCTAGGGCTGCCCAGCCATTTAGCAGACACTTTATTGTCCAATGAAATGCATAGAAAACTATCTGTCCCTCACGTCCACAGAGTGCAGTGTAGCTCAATATATCTAGGAATCAATGGGGTTCTGGGGTCCGTGGCACCTAGGGCTGCCCAGCCAAGAACCAGACACTTTTCTTGTCCCGTGTAATGTGTAAAAAACAGTGTAATGTGCAAAGGCAGAGCAGTGCTATGTCTAGGAATCATTGGAGGTAAAGGGTTTCTGGCAGCCAGGGCTGCCCAGTCAGTGACCAAACGCTTTCATCATTCACTTATTATGTGGATAAAGCAATTTGTCACTCACTTGGATAGAGGTCAGTGCAGCAATTTGTCTAGGAATCAGTGAGGCACCTGGAGGATGTGAGTGTGGGGATCTGGCTGCTCAGCCATGAACCAGATACTTTAATCGTCTACTGTAATGTGGAGAAAGCAAATTGTCTCTCACTTGAGCAGAGTGCAGTGCAACAAATGTCCTACAGACAATCATACCCTGGGGTGGGGACGGTGGGTGGAAGTGTAGTAGTCTAGCACGCAGTAATACACAGCTAGTGAACAGGCAATCTTATTATTATCTATACACACTGTAAGAAATTAAATCTGTCTCTCACCTCAACCAAGTGCGGGGAATGCAGCGTTACACTTGGGAATGTGTAGCAAACACCCTGCAGACAGCATCATACTGCACTCACTTTAGGTGCGAAAGTGTCAGGCTGCAGGTCTTCTGACAGGCAGAGTTAATAATCCAGGCAACAGCCACTTTGCCACTAACTTAGACAATATGAAAAAAAAGTGTCCCCTCAATTCTTCAGAGTGCAGTGCAGTGATATGTACACAGTAAACACCCTGCAATCACGTTAATCTGGGAGTGGTAATGAGAGGGGGTGTTGAGGGTCTGGCACTCAGACGTCAACATCCAGAGAATGTCCACTTTCATCTTTAACTGTGCACAGTGCTAAAAATGCCATCTGCCATCACTTCACCAGAGTGCAATGCAGCCTATGTTTAGTAGCCAACAAGCACCCCGCATAAAGCCACACTCACCCTCAGCAGGAAGGAGGCAGATTGGTGGTTGAAGGCTGGGGGGGCTAGGACCTACCGATCCACATCAAGGCACTAGACTCTTTAATCATCAACTGTGCACACTGAGAGAAACACAATCCATCCCTCACCTCGCCAGTGCCCTGTTCAGTGTAGTCAACAAACACCCCACAGACTCACTCTGCAGGGAGGGGGGTGGAGGTGAAGGAGGGGGTATAACCACAACAGACTCACATCAGGTGAGCAGCCTTATTGATAGTCAACTATATTCAATATGAGAAGTCCAATTTGTGCCTTACCTTGCCAGAGTGTAGTGTCATATAACCTACAGATAGGCACGCTCACCATTTACGAGGGGAATGAAGATGTGGGGGTGGGGAGGGATTTTGGCTGTCAGTGACGAACACCGGAAGTGCTGCATGCACAGAAACAGGAGGCCTCCAATTTTAGTACAAACTTAGTAAATGAGTCTTGCTCATTTCATCCTCTTATCACCTGTTTGTAGATATTAGCATTACGTTAAACCATACAGCGCCAGGTATTTAAAGTGCTTTAAAACAACAGACGTTAAAGTCTGGTGCACTCAACCACAGCAAGTTACGCTGGAGAAGCGAAGCCAGCAGGAGAGTGGAGTGGGAGGAACAGACTCTGAACTGAAGGGCATCTCCAGAGAATTTCATAAGTAAAGCCAGCTCAGAAAAGGAAGGAGGAGGACGTAGATGCCCATGTAGCGCTCCTCGGCGGAAGTCTCATGTAGCGCTCCTCGGCGGAAGTCTCACAACGATCCAGTTCGCTCTGCAGAGGACTCCAGCTGCCACGGTCTATACGCAGGAACCCGCCAGTGGGCGGAGGGTGGACAGAAGGCTGGGTGCATAGTGGTGCACCTGGAACGGGACAGAACGGAGGCAGAGAGGCTGGCAGTTTGTGAGGCGACGAGGTGGCAGCAACATAACACACAAAACGGCACTCAGGCATCCAGCCTGCCAAGCACTCTACCACTCCACCACCCTACCGTCAACAGCTGCCTGCCTCCAGCTTCAGCTTCAGCTCCAGCTACAGGAGAGATCAAGAGGTGATTAAGAGGTGGTCGAAGAGGAGACAAAGAACACAAAGAAGAAGGAGCAAGGCTGAGTGTGTTGAACAGAGCAGGGCGGAGGTGAGCGCAAGAGTTTGGAAGCGCCAAGGGCAGTTCAGGAAGAGCAAGTGCGGAGCACTGAGGCTGTAGTCAGCATCGGCCAAGTGTGTGCCCCCAGAACCCTGCGGAGGTCGCCTGGCTAGTGCTGGGTGCAGCTTGCAGGGGGCTGGAGAGCCTCATTCTGTACCCCAACTCCAGCTGAGCGCGTATCCCTCTATACCTTCTGCCAGCCAGCCTCGATTAGGACCTCCCTCACAGCGAGCTCCGGCACCAAGTTGTCAATTCGCCACAACACATCAGATCATGGAATATACTTCCACGATTATTCATTCCTCCAATCTCAGTCTCAGCTCCAACTCAATATAACAACTGAGTAATGCCTATCTTGTGCAAAGATAGGGGCACTAGGCTATGCTCAAGAAGGCGCTCACTCCAACTAAAAGGGCACATCCGCTACTACACACCTGGAAAATATTGAACCTGAATATTGAATCCTTCTGCCGATGAACTGAACTGAAGGCATGGGACTTCATGGCAAATCAGACCCTCAACCTGGGGCCGCTTGAGACATTTCTAAAAGCCCCTTGAGGGAAGACCCAGGAAGCGACCCCAGGGGTCCTACGCCCAATTAGTCCACAGCCACGGAGGCCCCGGGTATAATGGCCGCCGCAGCTGCCGGCAGACCAGAAACTAAGCAAAAAGGAACTGCCTAACCACTTCACTATAAAGATATCCTCTAGCCCTGCGAAAAAACCTTATTCACCAAAAGAAAGCCACCCAAACAGGAACAGCATCAAGCCAATAACAACAAAACAGGGCAGGTCAGTTAAAAGAACAGCTCAAAGATCAGTCCTAGATTTTTTTAACAGGGCACAGAACTGCTTAGCTTCAGCTGAAGGCCAGCCCCCGCTCAGGAGTAATCTTTGTGCCAAGATAGTGGCCGAACAGTGCATAAAATAACTTTAAGTTCTGTAATATAATGGGTTGGTCCAGCTGAAGGACGACACAATCATCAAAATATCATCCAACAGTACTACAGATAACATACCAACGGCAACTGTGGACTACACACACTATGAGAATCAAATCGAACATGGCTGCAGTATTGCCACCTTGCTCAGCATTTCAAATGATGCAGCCAGCCAGCCCAAAAAAATACAGGAATGTAACACTTGCATCTCTGCACCCTGCACTGCTCAACCCTCACAAACTCACAGGGAAATACCTGTTAACCTATAAAAGAAAAATTTTCATCCTAGGACGGGACAGACAGGACAGTCTGCCTCCAAGTACGAATCCCCTATTGTGCAAGAAGGCAGGCAGATGCCCAGTAATGAAAAGCACAGCGACTCTTTTGACAATCAGCACTACTTGCCTTATAGCTCGAGCCAGATGGATTTACCAAGCCCCCAGAAAAGAGCAAGCATCTTGGAATTTCAAATGGATACAGATCAGTGCTGGCATCGATCAATACCACTTTGACAGTTGCAATAAATGCGCTCATCTGGCAATCGGATAAGCTTGAAATGCAATTAGATCTCATATACACATTAGCCAAATCTATTATTAAACTTGATTCAAAATTTACAGCCTTGGAACAAAGAGGATTAAGCATTGACTCCGTAGCACTGAGTAATACTACATCTGTAAGTGCATGCGCCTGCATGCCAATCGTGGATAAACTATCATCTCTACCAGAGGTTCTGACTTCCATGATCATTGAATGGAAAATATCCCTGTAAAGCTCTGGTATCGCCAAGCCATCAGCGCTAGTCACAGCACAAGCTAAACCAGCAAATCAGGTTCCAATGAAAGCACTAATTGATGCATTAACTCAAGAGGGGCAAACATACCCAACTACTATTGCATCTCTGGTCCTGGTGCCCTGGCAGGGTAATCAACCTAATCAGCCAATCCCTCCAACTGAAAGGGAGAAATTACAAACTGATGAGACCCACACCTTGCAAAAATTTCTCTCGCCGTCTCAAAGTTGCACTGAAGCAGAGGTATGGAGAAATGCAGACGCAACCAATGATCTGAACAGCAGAGCACCACGTTGGACAAAAGTGCTATCGAAAAGAGCCAAAAAGAGAAAGGCAAAGACTAAAACAAATAAGGCCTCATTGCAGGCACAGCATTTAGGAGGCCTTCGCCAGATGAACCAAGCATATATCCTATTTTTAAGGGCAGGATGACCGAGCAGAAAAACCAGGAGCATCACAACATCGAACAGTCGGCAGATAACCAGCCCACACATTTACTGACACAGGGCTGCAGACACAACAGCGGCAGATTGAGTTCAACAATAACTGACTGTGATGACCATTTACCCTTGACTGGATCCACATTTTACTCCAAAAACGATAAGTCCAATTCTTCTGATTCTTCTAATACTGTCATTTCACTTCATAAACCTGAACCGCAAAGTTCAAATAACTCATTTCAATATGATATAACAGGAAGCACATTGGAAGAAACCAAAAGTTAGCGAAGGCGAGACCCAAAGAATAAATGTTCCTAGGAACAGCACACTCTCTGCAAACTAGTTTTTACACCCTAATATTGCTCAGAAGGGAGACATGGCATCCTGAATCGCTCAAACCTGTTGAAGCTATTTTAAGGTACTACCAGAAGCGATTACTATAAACTATGATAATATTTCAAGGATTACATTTAAGGTGCTACCCAAATACAACAATCACCGGGAAACAAGCTGGTCCTGGAGGAATGGGGCATAAAAGTAGAGATGACTGGCCAGATTAAATGTCCCACTCCATTTAAAAAGGAATCCAGTGGACTACAGCAGCAAAAAACAAGAACCAACAGTATTCTAAAAGGGATAGGCTACTCCAAGGCAGCAGGGCAGCATACCAACCTTTCAATACTCTGCACCTATCCGACTCCGACGAGCTGCAAAAGAAAAGTGTTTCTAGCCCGAGGAACTGAAACCAGCATCAACAGGAACTCCATGATCTCCCATCGTAACAACCAGCAATACCTAACAACAACAACAACAACAACAATGCAGGGATGCTGCTGTGCCATCTGACACTTGCCTTGTGGAATGTGGCAGGCCTGACTAGACTAATTAAGCATTATAGGGTGCAACTGCTTCTAAGAAAAGGTGATATAATATGCCTACAAGAAACATGGCTAATCTCGCCTCTAGCAATCCTGGGCTTCCAAGAAATACAAATAGTTGCAATAAAAAGAAATGTATTCGGCAGACCCTCTGGCGGCTTCTCAATATATGTGAATGTCAATCTCGACTTCAAAGTCCGTATGTTCCCATTCAAAATGAAATGCTACAGGTAATTAGGCTGGATAATTTAACATCAAAACGCCAAAAGCTGAAGTCCCTATTAGTTAATCTTTATTTTAATACGTTCGGTCAAATCAGAGCAGAAAATATGTCCCACTTAGTAGACACTCTGGATGGAGTACTCTGTGACCACACTGGTTACAATATTATAATATGTGGGGACGTTAACCCTAGGCTCCTGGGAGAAAGGTCAATCCCTGAACAACCAGTATGCCTGGCTACTCAACATTGCCACAGTTTCCTTAGCAAACATAGCCTTTCTTCCATTCAGCACTTGAAAAACACAAGCTTTCATGGACAGTCATTTCCAAAAACCTTTCAGGGCAAAAGTACTTTGGACTATATCTTCGCCTCAGAGGAAGTCATCAAGTGCCTGGTTTCCTTGAAAATCTTACAAGTAAACTCTAGTGATCTTCTTCCACTCATAGCAAACATCAAAATGGATAAAATACCCAGGCCCAGATTAATAAAAGCTCGGCCCTTCTGGCACATAGATCTGGGGCAATTTTGCACTTCCACAAGTCGACCGCCGAGAGAGTAGCCACTCCAGCACTAAAAATGTATCGGGCAAAGGCCCAGAGTGCTGTGGCTTATGGGGCAGAAATCTGGGGATACTCAAATGCTGGTAAACTTTCAATAGGTGAAAACAACTTTGTAAGATCACTCTTGGCTTGTCCACGTAATACTCCTTTGTTACCAATGTTTTGTGACCTCGGACTTGCACGTATCTCAGACATTATTGCTCTAAGACCGCTGCTTTTCTGGGTACGTGTTTGGTCTACTCCTGAGCTACTCACATATAAGGAATCCATCCAAGATATCTTAGATAGACCTAACGTGCTTACTATCCCTTGGTTTAAACACATATCTAAATGGTAGTGTTGCCAAATGGCTTCTTAATTTAATTATGAAAAAAATGAAGTTGAACAAGAATTGAAAATTACAACAAAATGAAGATCTTTTCCTGGTGTTGAATTTATATTTTTATACAATTGATGCAAATTGATGACAAATTCTCTGCCTGAATTTATATTTTGATACAATTATTGAAAATTGGTGACAAATTCTCTGCCAACACGTGTTTCGTCTAGGGAAATCTCCTTTTAAAATCCCAAACGACTTCTTCAGGGCTACAAATCATAAACACAAAACAATAAATAAGAACCAAAATGCTCCAAATTAATTACTTAAATTGTGACAGGGGAACCCAGAAACACCCAGTGTCTCTGCCATAACCAAAGCTGAGATAGTAAGTGCAATAGAAAGTAATGCATGCAACACGCTATGGATGTGGAGATGTTTGTCGCGGAGGGCAAAATCCAGAGTAAACTTTTTCGTAAGACAACGGCTTGTAACTCCATCTTACATGCTAGCAGCTCACATCCTAGACACCAAATAGCTTCCATTCCTTTTGCAGAAATGGTGAGAGCAAGGCGTAATTGTAGCCGAGATGAGAATTTCCGGCATCAGATAGAAGATATGGGTAGAAGATTTGTAACACGTGGCTACTCGAATAAGTTGGTTAAGAGAGCGCAATCTAGAGCCTTACATCTTACAAGAGGTGATATCTTGAAAACCAAAGAACGCCAAGTGGTTTTAGACGGCTCGAATAAGATAAGATTCATAACTGATTACAATGATGCATCTCTGATCCTTGAGAAATTTATGAGGAAACACTGGAACATGCTGTTACAGGATAAGTCTATAAGAGATTTATTACCTGTTAGAGTTTCAACTACTTACAGGCGGGGTAGAAATTTTAAGAGTATTTTATGCCCTAGTTTCTCCACCAGCCCCGGTAATAAAACATGGCTTTCCACAAAACTGATTGGCTTTTTTAAGTGTGGCTGCTGTGGGGTATGCCGTTGGGCATGCCACAACATTAGTGAATTCTCTGAGGGAGGCAAACAATTCAATATCAATACATTGATTAATTGTAATACCACTCATGTAGTATATATCATACGCTGCAAATGTCTCAAGATTTACGTGGGAAGTACAATACGTCAACTAAAGATTAGAATTGGGGAACATGTTCGAGCACTTAAGAACAACGATGTGAGATATCCCTTAGTAGCGCATATTGCTGATTGTATTTCACAAACTATACATAGAAGTTTCAATTTTTTTGGAATAGAACATATCCCTAAGGATCTGAGGGGTGGCAACAGAGAACTAGCCTTGCGTAAGAAAGAAGCTCTCTGGATCATGAGACTAAGGGCCGTTGAATTAGGCCTTAATTCCGATAGGGAAATAGAGTTATTTTTGGGGGATTGACATGTTCTGCTCTCACTAAACAGTACCCATCATTACTCAATGGTGTATTCTTATGTTGTGCAATTCCAGTATATACTGTGATGTTCTCATTCAATACAATTGTGAATTGTGTGATATTGATTCTTGTATGCTCAACAATACCCTTTTGTTTTGGTATTTGTATTGTGTCTTGCTTTATTTTAGTGGCATGTAAACTCAATCCACACCTAGGATGGACTTCCATTTGTTAACCATGAACCAATATTCTCCAATCGGCCACCTTCAAATACACATAGGGCAGATGTAGCAAAGGTTTTTATCCATTCTGTGTCTATGGGAAAAAGTGTTCGTACATATGGCCCATAGTTCTCTATGTGGGGGTCTAGGTCTTTATTCTCTTAAAATTATCCATTAAGACATATAAACTTCTTCCAGTTCCAATTAACAAGTAATTTATGGGACTCAGTCTAAAGGTTTCCTTTTACCTGCAACAAAGAATATGGTCTTCTCTTGGGTTTTAGCTTAATCCTGGTCCCTAAGTTGCTTCCCTGACACAAGAACGTGTTTAATATTTACAACAATGATAGATTAGGGTCTTCTCTTAGGTTCTAGCTCAATGTTGGTCCCTTACTTGTTTACCCAATACAAGATCGTGTTCACTATTACCCAGTGATGTCAATTCTCGTGGAATTGGGAAAATGTATTGCTTTGCGTTGCCTCCTAGAGTCTAATTAGTTTCGTCTGGTGGTTTGGTATTTACCCTTTTTCCGTCTTTCATGAAGTCGATGACTGCTTTTGCACTGATTTTTAGATTAGTCCCTTTTCTATTTCGCGGTTTTAACGCAGTGACGCTGGTCCCTGAAGTATATTTACTTCCTGGGATGATTGCTGGTTAACGAGGAGACGCGTACTCGCGTCGTGACTGCTTCATGTACTGACAACACCATTCACGCCAATACGGCATCATCTTTACTTAAGAGGCAAGTTTTGAAACGCTGGATGTGTTGATTTTCTTTCGTGACTCTGTACGTTTAAGAGCTTGTGACAGCACGTTTTTTACGTATATACATGGTACTTAGACTCTTTCTCCTCTGACTTCGTTTCAGCTGAATCTAACAGACGGGTTTACATTTCTCCTTACTGATTTTGGACGAAGTTATCTCTCTTGGGTTTTGATTGCAATTCCAATGTGACGATAATATATTGGAAGCTTTATGCCTTTTTTTGGAGACAAGCGAAATATAACAGGTCGTTTGGCCTTCTCCTATCTCTTTTTTTGTCCTTGATGCCAGATCGCATTAACCATGACCGTTGTTTCAATAACAGTCGGCTAACATGAAATTTCAGAGATTGGTCTAATTAAAAGGTATTTGTCGAGTTTTCCCCTTTTTCTTCCTTTCTACATTTTAGAAGGGAGCTTTTGTGTTTTTGCAGAGTGTAGGGTGTTTTATCTTTGGTGACTAGAGGTTTTGAGTGGGTCACGTTTGATGCTAATCGATTGAGAGTTAGCACATCACTATTATGGGTTTTGTACAGTGAGCACTTGGGTAGAATTCAAGTAGCGTGTTGCATGCATTACTTTCTATTGCACTTACTATCTCAGCTTTGGTTATGGCAGAGACACTGGGTGTTTCTGGGTTCCCCTATCACAATTTAAGTAATTAATTTGGAGCATTTTGGTTTTTATTTATTGTTTTGTGTTTATGATTTGTAGCCCTGAAGAAGTCGTTTGGGATTTTAAAAGGAGATTTCCCTAGACGAAACACGTGTTGGCAGAGAATTTGTCACCAATTTTCAATAATTGTATCAAAATATAAATTCAGGCAAACAATTTGTCATCAATTTGCAACAATTGTATCAAAATATAAATTCAACACCACGAAAAGATCTTCATTTTGTTGTAATTTTCAATTCTTGTTCAACTTCATTTTTTTCATAATTAAATTATGAAGCCATTTGGCAACACTATGATTGGATAAATGTTTAATATGCTGTATCAAAACTCTATTGTCATTTGGATCATATTTGTTTAACATTTGTAAATAATTTTTATTGATGAGAGAGTTGCCACGCATTGTGTTTTCTCTGTGAGCTTGGTTCTTGACCTTAAGGGATTGGGTGTTTCCCTTGTGTTGGCACCTTTCATCTTTGAACACTAACTGGCCCGATAGAGGATCCCGAGCGCCCACTTAACCCTAATTTAACACCCCTTTCTTGTAACACATATCTAAATGGTTTTGCATTCTGGGTCTTAGTAATTACTGGAGGAATCCTCATAATTTAAGGAAAGAGCAGAAGAAGCATCTAAAACAGCTTATTGGGCGTATGTCAGGGGAAACTACTAACTTCATTTGTCTCATGGCAGATTGACTTCTCAATTTCTTGACACCAAGTGGCATCTGTGTTTTGAACTGTTTATGGATCTTATTACTGATCCATTAAGCAAGAGTTTGTATATTCAGTTCAGATATGGATGCCTACCTCTTAAATCTTTTGGCAATTGGCGGGATTCTGCTCTGAGAACTGATCTATGCCCGAGTTGTAGTATTTCTCCGGAAACCATTGTGCATTTTATGTTCATATGCCCAGCATATAGGATTGCTCGTCAGAGGTGGCTACGTCCAGTTTAGAGAACATGGGGATCAGATGCTGTATAGATGCTTTAAGGATTATGATGAGGGACACATCCTGCACCCTGTTCTGTGCAGTTAGCAAGTTCCTTGCGGCTGCATGGCATATATGAATTTGCCAGTTAAAAAATTATTCTCGATTATTATGAGGCCTATGATTAGGGTATTAGCTCGTTGAATGATATTTTGGCTATCCTGAGGAATAAGGTCTAGGTAGTTATGCACTGTGTGAAGAGGAATATCTCTTTGATTTTAGTATTTATGTTTTATCTTTTTATGTATTTTTTGGAATGCCAGATATTTATGATTTTAAATTTTATTCTTGTATTGTGTGATTTATGCTTTGATGGTTTAAATTAACCGAATAAAGCGATGTGTTGATGATGATGACTGGAGAGGGGCAGTATAGTGTGGAGCAAAGTGTCATAGAGTCATGTGTCATAGACCAATGTGGCTTATAGTGCAGTAGAATGGAGTGGCGTAGCATAGAGTCAAGTAAAGTTTCATAAATTGGAATACCGTGCTGTATATTAGAGTGCAGCGGGGTATCATACAGTATTGGAAAGTGATGTAGGCTACAGTAAAGTAGAGTGGCATCCAGTCTAGTTGATCTTTGTAGATTGGAGTGGTGTACAGTACGGTACGGTGTTGAAGAGTGTGTTAGAGAAGATTGGCATGCAGTGTTAAAAAGTACAATAGCACTGAGTAACATAGAGTTGAGTGGACACTGTGACAGAGTACAGTGGAATAAAGTGGGGCGCAGTGGCATACAAAGAGTTGCGTACAGTGTCATATAGTGGACTAGAGTATTGTAGAGTAAAATGGAAAAGAGTGTTATAAAGTGGCATACAATATAGTACCATATTGTACAGTGGAGTGAAGGGGTATAGACAGGAGTAAAGTGTCGGAGAGTGGCATACAGTGCAGTAGAGTGTTGAAGAGTGAAGTTGCATAGAGTACAGTAGTGTGTGGAACAGTGTTGCACACAGTAGATTGTTGTATAGTAGTGTAGAGTGAGGTAAGGTCTCATGCAGTGGAGTAGTGTCAAGTGAACTGGTGAAACGTAGTATGGAGTAAGATTTTATAAATTTGAGTGGTGTTTGTACAGTAGATTAGAGTGCTGTGTTGTATAGAAAAGTGTTGTATTGTGGAATTGAGTGTTGTTCATTGGAGTGTATGGGCATAGAGTGTACTATAGTGTTGGACAGTGGAGTGTATAGGGATAGAGTGAAGTAGAATGTCGTAGACTGTCATGCATTGTGGTAGACTTTTATAGAGTGCCGTTATATAGAGTAGAGGAGAGTGTCATACAATGGAGTGGTTTAGAGTAGAGTAATGTACACTGTTCTGGTGTAGAGTGGATTATTGTAAAGTGGAGTAGCATAGAGTTGAATAGTATACACTGGAATACTGTATAGTGGCGTGTAGAAGAGAGGAGTGGCATAGAGTAGAACAGCATGAAGCGGAGTGGTGTGGTGTGCAGTGGAGTAGGGTACACTGGATTAGCATAGAGTGGTATGACATACATGGAAATGGTGAAGCATTGGTTTGAACAAACTGTTATAAACTAGAGTGGTGTCTCATACTGTAGAGTAGAGTGGAGTGCTGTGTCGTACAGTGTTGGAAACTGTCACAGAGTGGAGTAGAGTGGTGTACAATAGAGTTTATGTGCATAGAGTTGAGTGCAAATTTGGACAGGGAAGTCTATGGTGATAGAGTGGAGTACAGTCTACTAGAGTGGCATAAAGTATAGTAGAGTTCTATACAGTGGAGTCATATAAAATGTTGGAGAGTATACTTGAGTGGCATAGAGTGGAGAAGCAAACAGTGGAGTAGCATAAAGTAGAGTAGCATAGACTTGAGTAGCATACAGTGGAGTGGCAGTGAGTATACTAGCATACAGTGGAGTGGCATAAAGTACAATAGCATACAGTGTAATACAGTACAGTGGAGTGGCTAACAGTGAAGTGGTGTAGACTGGAGTAATATAATGTTGGGTGGGATAGAGTGTAATAGCATACAGTAGAGTGGTGTATAGTGGAGTGGGGTAAAGTGGAATACCACACAGTAGAGGGACAAAGATTATAGCACAGAACAGAGTGGCATACAGTGGAATAGTGTAGCGTGGCGTAGAGTAGAATAGCATAGAGTGGAATAGCATAATGTAGCATAGAGTGGAATGGCGTACAGTGGAGTGATGTAGACTGGAGTGGTGTACAGTCCAGTGGGTTAGAGTGAAGTAGCATATAGTGGAGTGGCATAGAGTGAAGTGGCATCCAATAAACTGTTTTAGAATGGAGTGGCTTAGAGTGAAGATGTGTACACTGGAGTGGCGTAGAGTGGCGTGACATATAGTGGAGTGGCTTACAGTGGAATAGCCTACAGTGGATTGGTGTACAGTATAATGGTGTAGACTGAATTAGCAAATAGTGGAGTGACGTACAGTGCAGTGGTGTACAGTGAAGTGGTGTAGACTGGAGTGGGGTACACTGGAATGGAGAATAGTGTAATAACATGCAGTGTAGTGGCGTCCAAAGGAATAGCATACAATGGAGAGGGGTACAGTGAGTTGGCATACACTGGAGTGGCATAGAGTGGAGTGGCATACACTGAAGTGGCTTAAAGTAGAATGGCATAGAGTGGGGTGTTATACAATGGAATGGCTTAGAGTGGAACAGCATATACTGGAGTAGCATACAGCAGAGTGGTGTACAATGGAGTGGCATACACTGAAAAGACGTAGAGTGGAGTTGCATGCAGTGTAAAGTCATAGTGTGGATTGGTGTAGAGTGAAGATGTGTACATTGTAATAGCGTAGAGTGAAATGGTGCAGAGCAGAGTGCTATACAGTGAAGTGGTGTGGAGTATAATAGTGTACAGTGGAGAGGAATATAATGAAGTGATTTAGACTGGATTGGTGTACAGTGGCCTGGGACAGAGTGGAATAGCATACAGTGGAGTGGCATACAGTTGAATGGGGTCCAATTGAATAGAATAGAATGAAGTGAAGTGGCATAGAGTGGTGTGCCATACACTATATGTATCTATGTACAAACACAGTGCAAAGCTATATCTAGGAATCAGTGGGGGAATGGGGGCTGGGATGGCACCTAGGGCTGCCCAGCCATTTAGCAGACACTTTATTGTCCAATGAAATGCATAGAAAACTATCTGTCCCTCACGTCCACAGAGTGCAGTGTAGCTCAATATATCTAGGAATCAATGGGGTTCTGGGGTCCGTGGCACCTAGGGCTGCCCAGCCAAGAACCAGACACTTTTCTTGTCCCGTGTAATGTGTAAAAAACAGTGTAATGTGCAAAGGCAGTGCAGTGCTATGTCTAGGAATCATTGGAGGTAAAGGGTTTCTGGCAGCCAGGGCTGCCCAGTCAGTGACCAAACGCTTTCATCATTCACTTATTATGTGGATAAAGCAATCTGTCACTCACTTGGATAGAGTGCATTGCAGCAATTTGTCTAGGAATCAGTGGGGCACCTGGAGGATGTGAGTGTGGGGATATGGCTGCTCAGCCATAAACCAGATACTTTAATCGTCTACTGTAATGTGGAGAAAGCAAACTGTCTCTCACTTGAGCAGAGTGCAGTGCAACAGATGTCCTACAGACAATCATACCCTGGGGTGGGGACGGTGGGTGGAAGTGTAGTAGTCTAGCACGCAGTAATACACAGCTAGTGAACAGGCAATCTTATTGTTATCTATACACACTGTAAGAAATTAAATCTGTCTCTCACCTCAACCAAGTGCGGGGAATGCAGCGTTACACCTGGGAATGTGCAGCAAACACCCTGCAGACAGCATCATACTGCACTCACTTTAGGTGAGAAAGTGTCAGGGTGCAGGTCTTCTGACAGGCAGAGTTAATAATCCAGGCAACAGCCACTTTACCACTAACTTACACAATATGAAAAAAAAGTGCCCCCTCACTTCAGAGTGCAGTGCAGTGATATGTACACAGTAAACACCCTGCAATCACATTCATCTGGGAGTGGTAATGAGAGGGGGTGTTGAGGGTCTGGCACTCAGACATCAACATCCAAAGAATGTCCACTTTCATCTTTAACTGTGCACAGTGCTAAAAATGCCATCTGTCATCACTTCACCAGAGTGCAATGCAGCCTATGTTTAATAGCCAACAAGCACCCCACATAAAGCCACACTCACCCTCAGCAGGAAGGAGGCAGATTGGTGGTTGAAGGTTGGGGGGGCTAGGACCTACAGATCCACATCAAGGCACTAGACTCTTTAATCATCAACTGTGCACGCTGAGAGAAACACAATCCATCCCTCACCTCGCCAGTGCCCTGTTCAGTGTAGTCAACAAACACCCCGCAGACTCACTCTGCAGGGAGGGGGGTGGAGGTGAAGGAGGGGGTATAACCAAAACAGACCCACATCAGGTGAGCAGCCTTATTGATAGTCAACTATATTCAATATGAGAAGTCCAATTTGTGCCTTACCTTGCCAAAGTGTAGTGTTATATAACCTACAGATAGGCACACTCACCATTCACGAGGGGGATGAAGATGTGGGGGTGGGGAGGGATTTTGGATGTCAGTGACGAACACCGGAAGTGCTGCATGCACAGAAACAGGAGGCCTCCAATTTTAGTACAAACTTAGTAAATGAGTCTTGCTCATTTCAGCCTCTTATCACCTGTTTGTAGGTATTAGCATTACGTTAAACCATACAGCGCCAGGTATTTAAAGTGCTTTAAAACAACAGACGTTAAAGTCTGGTGCACTCAACCACAGAAAGTTACGCTGGAGAAGCGAAGCCAGCAGGAGAGTGGAGGTGGGAGGAACAGACTCTGAACTGAAGGGCATCTCCAGAGAACTTCATAAATAAAGCCAGCTCAGAAAAGGAAGGAGGAGGACGTAGATGCAGGGTACAGCCCATGTAGCGCTCCTCGGCGGAAGTCTCACAACAATCCAGTTCGCTCCGCAGAGGACTCCAGCTGCCACGGTCTATATGCAGGAACCCGCCAGTGGGCGGAGGGTGGACAGAAGGCTGGGTGCATAGTGGTGCACCCGGAACGGGACAGAACAGAGGCAGAGAGGCTGGCAGTTTGTGAGGCGACGAGGTGGCAGCAACATAACACACAAAACAGCACTCAGGCATCCAGCCTGCCAAGCACTCTACCACTCCACCACCCTACCGTCAACAGCTGCCTGCCTCCAGCTTCAGCTCCAGCTCCAGTAGAGATCAAGAGGTGATTAAGAGGGGTCGAAGAGGAGACAAAGAACACAAAGAAGAAGGAGCAAGGCTGAGTGTGTTGAACAGAGCAGAGCGGAGGTGAGCGCAAGAGTTTGGAAGCGCCAAGGGCAGTTCAGGAAGAGCAAGTGCGGAGCACTGAGGCTGTAGTCAGCATCGGCCAAGTGTGTGCCCCCAGAACCCTGCGGAGGTCGCCTGGCTAGTGCTGGGTGCAGCTTGCAGGGGGCTGGAGAGCCTCATTCTGTACCCCAACCCCACCTCCAGCTGAGCGCGTATCCCTCTATACCTTCTGCCATCCAGCCTCGATTAGGACCTCCCTCACAGCGAGCTCCGGCACCAAGTTGTCAATTCGCCACAACACATCAGATCATGGAATATACTTCCACCCTTATTCATTCCTCCAATCTCAGTCTCAGCTCCAACTCAATATAACAACTGAGTAATGCCTATCTTGCGCAAAGATAGGGGCACTAGGCTATGCTCAAGAAGGCGCTCACTCCAACTAAAAGGGCACATCCTCTACTACACACCTGGAAAATATTGAACCTGAATATTGAATCCTTCTGCCGATGAACTGAACAGAAGGCAAGGGACTTCATGGCAAATCAGACCCTAAACCTGGGGCCGCTTAAGACATTTCTAAAAGCCCCTTGAGGGAAGAACCAGGAAGTGACCCCTGGGGTCCTACGCCCAATTAGTCCACGGCCACAGAGGCCCCGGGTATTATGGCCGCGCAGCTGCCGGCAGACCAGAAACTAAGCAAAAAGGAACTGCCTAACCACTTCACTATAAAGATATCCTCTAGCCCTGCGCAAAATCATCATTCACCAAAAGAAAGCCACCCAAACAGGAACAACATCAAGGCAATAACAACAAAACAGGGCAGGTCAGTTAAAAGAACAGCTCAAAGATTAGTCCTAGATTTTTTTAACAGGGCACAGAACTACTTAGCTTCAGCTGAAGGCCAGCCCCCGCTCAGGAGTAATCTTTGTGCCAAGATAGTGGCCGAACAGTGCATAAAATAACTTTAAGTTCTGTAATATAATGGGTTGGTCCAGCTGAAGGACGACACAATCATCAAAATATCATCCAACAGTACTACAGGTAACATACCAACGGCAACTGTGGACTACACACACTATGAGAATCAAATCGAACATGGCTGCAGTATTGCCACCTTGCTCAGCATTTCAAATGATGCAGCCAGCCAGCCCAAAAAAATACAGGAATGTAACACTTGCATCTCTGCACCCTGCACTGCTCAACCCTCACAAACTCACAGGGAAATACCTGTTAACCTATAAAAGACAATTTTTCACCCTAGGACGGGACAGACAGGACAGTCTACCTCCAAGTACGTATCCCCTATTGTGCTAGAAGGCAGGCAGAGGCCCAGTAATGAAAAGCACAGCGACTCTTTTGACAATCAGCACTACTTGCCTTATACCTCGAGCCAGATGGATTTACCAAGCCCCCAGAAAAGAGCAAGCATCTTGGAATTTCAAATGGATACAGATCAGTGCTGGCATCGATCAATACCACTTTGACAGTTGCAATAAATGCTCTCATCTGGCAATCGGATAAGCTTGAAATGCAATTAGATCTCATATACACATTAGCCAAATCTATTATTAAACTTGATTCAAAATTTACAGCCTTGGAACAAAGAGGATTAAGCATTGACTCCGTAGCACTGAGTAATACTACATCTGTAAGTGCATGCGCCTGCATGCCAATCGTGGATAAACTATCATCTCTACCAGAGGTTCTGACTTCCATGATCACTGAATGGAAAATATCCCTGTAAAGCTCTGGCATCGCCAAGCCATCAGCGCTAGACACAGCACAAGCTAAACCAGCAAATCAAGTTCCAATGAAAGCACTAATTGATGCATTAACTCAAGAGGGGCAAACATACCCAACTACTATTGCATCTCTGGTCCTGGTGCCCTGGCAGGGTAATCAACCTAATCAGCCAATCCCTCCAACTGAAAGGGAGAAATGACAAACTGATGAGACCCACACCTTGCAAAAATTTATCTTGCCGTCTCAAAGTTGCACTGAAGCAGAGGTATGGAGAAATGCAGACGCAACCAATGATCTGAACAGCAGAGCACCACGTTGGACAAAAGTGCTATCGAAAAGAGCCAAAAAGAGAAAGGCAAAGACTAAAACAAATAAGGCCTCATTACAGGCACAGCATTTAGGATGGCTTCGCCAGATGAACCAAGCATATATCCTATTTTTAAGGGCAGGATGACCGAGCGGAAAAACCAGGAGCATCACGACATCGAACAGTCGGCAGATAACCAGCCCACACATTTACTGACACAGGGCTGCAGACACAACAGCGGCAGATTGAGTTCAACAATAACTGAGTGTGATGACCATTTACCCTTGACTGGATCCACATTTTACTCCAAAAACAATAAGTCCAATTCTTCTGATTCTTCTAATACTGTCATTTCACTTCATAAACCTGAACCGCAAAGTTCAAATAACTCATTTCAATATGATATAACAGGAAGCACATTGGAAGAAACCAAAAGTTAGCGAAGGCGAGACCCAAAGAATAAATGCTCCTAGGAACAGCACACTCTCTGCAAACTAGCCCTTACACCCCAATATTGCTCAGAAGGGAGCCATGACATCCTGAATCGCTCAAACCTGTTGAAGCTATTCAAGGTACTACCAGAAGCGATTACTATAAACTATGATAATATTTCAAGGATTACATTTAAGGTGCTACCCAAATACAACAATCACCGGGAAACAAGCTGGTCCTGGAGGAATGGGGCATAAAAGTAGAGATGACTGGCCAGGTTAAATGTCCCACTCCATTTAAAAAAGAATCCAGTGGACTACAGCAGCAAAATACAAGAACCAACAGTATTCTAAAAGGGATAGGCTACTCCAAGGCAGCAGGGCAGCATACCAACCTTTCAATACTCTGCACCTATCCGACTCCGACGAGCTGCAAAAGAAAAGTGTTTCTAGCCCGAGGAACTGAAACCAGCATCAACAGGAACTCCATGATCTCCCATCGTAACAACCAGCAATACCTAACAACAACAACAACAACAATGCAGGGATGCTGCTGTGCCATCTGACACTTGCCTTGTGGAATGTGGCAGGCCTGACTAGACTAATGAAGCATTATAGGGTGCAACTGCTTCTAAAAAAAGCTGATATAATATGCCTACAAGAAACATGGCTAATCTCGCCTCTAGCAATCCTGGGCTTCCAAGAAATACAAATAGTTGTGATAAAAAGAAATGTATTCGGCAGACCCTCTGGCGGCTTCTCAATATATGTGAATGTCAATCTCGACTTCAAAGCCCGTGTGGTTCCCATTCAAAATGAAATGCTACAGGTAATTAGGCCTAATAGTTAATCTTTATTTTAATACGTTCGGTCAAGTCAGAGCAGAAAATATGTCCCACTTAGTAGACACTCTGGATGGAGTACTCTGTGACCACACTGATTACAATATTATAATCTGTGGGGACTTTAACCCTAGGCTCCTGGGAGAAAGGTCAATCCCTGAACAACCAGTATGCCTGGCTACTCAACATTGCCACAGTTTCCTTAGCAAACATAGCCTTTCTTCCATTCAGCACTTGAAAAACACAAGCTTTCATGGACAGTCATTTCCAAAAACCTTCCAGGGCAAAAGTACTTTGGACTATATCTTCGCCTCAGAGGAAGTCATCAAGCTCCTGGTTTCCTTGAAAATCTTACAAGTAAACTCTAGTGATCATCTTCCACTCATAGCAAACATCAAAATGGATAAAAGACGCCTGGAAACACAAAAGCTAATAGGAACCTCACGAGGAGAGAAACAATTACAACTAATTAGGCAGATAAAATAGGGACCAGCGACATCTCGAGTATGCAGCTCATGGATTAAACTAAATGGCCCCTTTATGCTGACAATAGCAGGTGACACACTCCAGGTTAACTGTCAGATATCACCAATAACCTCTTGCAACAAGCAGGATCACTTAACATCTCACAACAGAGTCCCATTAAAACTCTCCCTAAACACTCCATAATGGAAAGCAAATGGAGACTTGGCAGACTGAGAGAACAACATAATAAAACCGGGAACGCTGTAGAAAAAATGGCGTTAGCCATAAAGCTACGGGCACATGTTAAACAACACAAGCAGCTGATTTGGTCATAAAACCTAAATATGCAGTAAGTAAGGCTACTCATGTCTACTCCTTGATAAAAAAACACACGATCATGCTGAATTAGGGAGGTACATTGAAAACAAGGTGGGACAGAGTGACCTTCAAATCAACGCGATAAACAAAGCAGAATGGATAAAACATGTCAAGAAACTGTACACAGTCAACCTAGCCTTTTCTGAACATCAAATGGTTAAATCCAGTACATGTGATACCTCTCTTGTTTGGGAGCTTGCACCTTCTCCAAGGGAAACTTCTATCATCTTGCAAAGCATGGGATTGTCAGGGGAACCAGTACAAATTCTTCAAAGAAGACAAAGAGCTTTGGCCCTGGTTCTTTCGGCACTCTATTGCTCTTGCCTAGAATCAGAGGAAATACCCCCAGCCTAGAGAGGCTCCATACTGCATCCAATTTAAAAAAAAGGGGAATAGGGACGACCGAGCCAACTACTGTCTTATTGCCCTATTAGACATGAAAGCAAAAGGCTTTGTCTCAGTCCTCTTAAATGAATTACAAAACTGGGACATTGGGGTAGTACCCCTCTCCCAAACTGGCTTCAGGGCAAAATATGCGACCATAGTTAATGCAGTGGCTCACTCTTTTCTGATACATGAGGCAACCACTAAAACGACCCGTCCACTATTTGCTTGCTTTTTAGACTATTCTGCAGTCTTTGACGCAGTGGATTGGAACTTGCTATGGAGAAAGCTCCAAAATTGGGGAGTTCCAAGAAACTTATTAAGGGCAATAATTCTATTCTACACATTAACCTGGGTAAGAGTCAGGCTGTCGAGGTCTGCTACTAGCAAGAAGATCCCCACCACCAGTGGGTTAAAACAAGGGTGTGTGCTGGCGCCCCTGCTATTCAATCTTTACACAGCAGACATGCCACAGGTATTAAAATATGCAAACCTGATCCCACCAAAAATTGGGAACCTCAGACTTACCCTCCTGCAATATGCGGATGAGATCGTCTTGTTGGACCACTCAAAAAATGAAGTAATAATTTTTGGCAGGTTATTGAAACATCGGCATTCCCACTGGAAAATGGGGTCACTCATCATCAGCAGCACAGACACCTACAACTACCTGGGTGTTTGGTTATCGGCAAAGGGAAAGCCCAAAGTTCACCTTCGCCATCTAAAGGCAAAAGCCAACTTCCTAATAACTAGTATATGCCAGCTAAACAATTCATCGAAAGCCCGACCGCCAGACTAATTTTTCAAGTTCTTAAAGCTCCTTTTCTTCCAGCATTAATTTACGGGCACAAGGGCCTATCCAGGCCAACTTAACACGCTGACAGAAAAGCTCCAATTGAAAACCTATAAAAGAGTGTTGAAGCTTTCACAATATTTAACGAGTAATAAGGCCTGGAAGGTCACATTTGGGTATATATGGGGGCTTTCTTGAAGTACTACCACAAAATAACCATGGCACCAATAATACTCTGAAATCAGCTCTTCACCACATTTTTTAAATAAAGACAAATCCCTGGTCACAATACTTAACCACAGCACTAACTAGCCTACAAATCGATCAAGCAGAATTGATAAAACTGGCATAGTCACAAATATCCATCAAGGCAGTCTTGAAAAGGCAGATAAAAACGCTCTCCCGTGCATGTGACTGGGAAAATTGAGCAACACTCCAATGCAAAGAGCAGTGGCAGCATCCTATAATAATGACATACGGTATCGGCACCTCAGCCGTATCTAGCTTGCACAATTAGGAAGGCCTGTGTGACACAGATGACTTTTGCTAGACTACTCGGCCTAAAAATAAAGGAACTGAATCCAAAATGGCACTCTCTCACCAACATAAACTGTTACAGGTTCTGCAGCTATAAAACAGAGACATTCATCCATCTACTATGCTGCTTCCCGGTACTGTTGAAAGCACAACGCACTTTACTAAGACCTCTCTTCCTTCGCCACAGCATAGGATCTTGTTCCGAGGCTAGAACTTTGGTATTCACTCTAAGTGAGCCAGCAGAACTGGCCAGATTTGGGAAATTCATATCTCATCTTCAAGCAAAATTAAACAAAATTGCACGTCCATCTGATTCAATTGTTAACTAAGTTAATAGTTATAAATTTACATTTTATTTTATAAGTGCAACACCAGGAACTGATCAAGTTTTAGCATCTTTTTTTACACCTCTCATTTATCAAGTTTTATATTCAAATGAGGGGTTCTAATTTTAACAACCAGTTTAGAATTGTTAATACTATTCAAAAGTGGCTTACTTCTTGAATTACTAGATGATGTCTAATATTGAAATAGTGTTTCTTTTCCTAAACATATCATGAGATACCACAACAAAATGTTTTTTAAACTTGCTATATTATGTGTATTTTGCAACAATTGTAAGTAATCGTGCAATAAAGATGATGATGAGTCTTGCTTTTCCAAGAGTTTGTGCCAAGTCTAGATAGGATTACTGTGTTTAAAGCAGTATCTTTATTTAAAGTATCATTGCATTTCTTTCTGTACTGGGCCTCTTTTTGGAGTCTCCAAACGGTTTAGGAATGTTTATCCTGCATTTATTTTTTCCAGCTTTACTTTGCTACACATCTAAAATCTGTTTTTAATCACCTCTGTGCTTAACTGCAAAAGTCCTCCAAGTGTTCTCTGTTTCATCTGGAAGGGAGAGAGTGCATATTTAGTGGCAGCTTTTTGGTAGTAGTGTCCTGATGGGCAGGGTGGGTGCTCAAGTGACCTCTATTTAACAGGCACAAGAATGACCTCTTCACTCATCTCAGTCCTGGGACTGCCATGTCTCTGCACCAGCCTCAGAAAGGCAGTGGTGGCCTGGGCAGGGCTTCATACACTGTCCCACATCTGGCAAATACGGTCCAATATCCCGAAACCTCACTGGGTTTTTTTTTTACATTGTTACCATGGATTCATGGATCCTCCACACATTTGTGGTAACACAAAAAAAAAAAAAAATTTGGACCAAGGTAGGGTCCCTCTGGAACCCCATCACCAGGCCACCCACTTCCTACTTTTGAAGAAGTGTTTGTTCAGAGCATGGTTTACAATTTGTTTGTTTTATTTTTATTTTTCTCGCTATAAAAACTCCTGCTGGATGACCACCAACCAGGCATGAGATAGTGGCCCATCTGCTGCAGCAGAGGCTGGCGAACATCCAGGCTGAATATCAGCGGCTGGTGGTCCTGGAGGAGGAAGAGGCTGAAATAGCTGCATGCCAGCACCAGCCTCTAGCCTTCTGGCTACTACATCGCCAGCACTGCCACCAGCGGTCAGGGTCCCTGACTGCCACTGCTGCCACCCCCTCCCACTTAGACAGGCTATTCCAGGTCTGTGTCCTGCAGCGGCTCAACTGCATTGAAAGTTGACTAGGGAGCATACAGCAGAGCTTGAACCAGCTCCAGACCAGTATGGACAATGCCCACTTTTAAAACATTTCATACATTTTTTTGTTTTGATGAGAGGGACTTGTTGTGGGCGGAGAGGGTGTGGATGGAGTTGGGACTGGGCTTCACCTTGGACTTTAGTCGGACTTTTGGGGATAGGGCTATTTGCTAGCTGAGAGGGGTGATTTGTATTTATTACAAATGAATAGGGGATTTTTTATTGTACTTGACTTTTGCCTCAAATGTTTATTTTGGTGTTTAAGTTTGCATGCTGTCTTTTAGTGTAGCCTGTTTTCTAAATCTGATAAAAAAAAGTGTATGTCATTTATTTATACCATTGCACTACTGCCCTCTGCAACTTTATTGACCGCTAGGAGGGGATTGCCATTGCCTAGTTTGCCTAAAAAAAAACTAGATACACACTGACATCTTTTTCAGTAGGAGTTAATTACTAACTAAACAGGTTCACTTCATATCATAATTCTTCTCTTATGTAAATAGATGAAGCAAGGGAGTCTTTTTACTGTAGGTTTTTTTCCAAGGTGGCATCTTAAGGGGGTGTTAGATAGTAGTAGTAGCAGGCTAGCACGCTGGAAAGAAAGAAGGTACAAATTCCCACCTAGGCAAACTCCAATTGCAGGATTAATCAAAGGGTTATCCATCACTGTCAACTAGATTGAAAGAAAACAGAGAGTTAGTGGATCATATTATTTCATAACTTTACGAAGATTGAGACCAGACTATCCTAATGACAGTAATTGACACACAACAAAGAAGACCTGATATGATAATAAAAGCTAGCATTATGAACTTCTTCTGAGCAATGGTGGGGAGCTTATATTTAAAAACTAAACTTAGGAAAGGAAATCATGGAGTCAAGAGAAGTTGGCTCAGAGTCAAAAGTGGTTGGGCAAGGTTAAGCATTTATGCAACATACAACACAGCAGGCCTTAGTGATGATGTTGATGGGGCTGGTGTGGAATATTGCTCAGGTAATAGAAGGTCATGCTGTGAGTTGGTGTTGCTTTCACCACATTCGCCTCGGGAAGTGTGTGAGCCATTTATGGGGTCAAATTAAGTCACACCTCAATACATCACTGCATAGGGGGAGAGGGTTGGGGGGCTCAATGACTAGATGGGAAAGGGGGTTTGGAGAAAGGTGTGACAAAGACAAACAATTACACAAAACAAACCACAACAATATTGATTGGGTTGCTGATCAGCACACCATCATCAATCTGTTGTGGAAGGAAATGTTGAAGGGATAAGTATGATATGGTTCAGTTAAATTAATTGCAAACCATTCTTCTGCCCGAGAGAGACCCAAGATAGCATATCTGTAAACGCTATGTCTTCTAGGTTTGAAAAATATAATAAAGGAGGACTGGATTTATTTAACACACCCAGTTCTAGAAATTATGATTTTTATAAGTAAAATTATATTGTATTGCTATAATAGGCAGTGCCCCACCATTCTTCTTGGAATTTCCGTCACTCTTAGGTTCCTGGCTAAACCTGACCGGTACGTAAGCTGGAGTCCTGAGCTTTCACCAAGTTTTGTTTATTCAGGAGTGGACTAGGAGAAGGCCTGTGTATTGAAAGAAACCAGTAACTGTATCATATAGTAAAGGAGAAGGACAAAAGGAAGAAGCAAGGTAAGCTTCATGAGGATGCAGGAGTGTACCAAGAAGACTCAGGGGCAGAGCAAGAACATAAGAGGAGTTTGAAGTTTGAGCCAGCAGTGCAGCAAACACATACTCAGCAGCATTTTCCAACAACGTACCTCTCTCCAGCCTATAGAGCTGAGTGAGAAGTAGGCCTTAGAGTGGTCACCATTATCATGGTTTTTCTTTGCAGCCGATAACTTTCTAGCTGTTGAGTTCGTCCTGCCCTGAATCCTTCAATCCTCCTCCTCCTGATTCTGAGGAACTCTGTTGTAGTCCCAAACCGGGTGAGGCAGACCTGCGTAGTCAAGTGCATTGCTGTTGAAGAACGAATGAAGAAACATAACTGGAGCATTTTGTGTAGATTTGTGTTCATCAACTAAAGTGATTGGTCTGGTCTGAGGAGCCAGAAAAAAAGAAGGGGACCCTGCAGGTAAATTTCACTAAGTTGGAAAGACCAATTACTTTCAGGAAAAAATTATCACCCATCAGCCCCAAAACATTGCAACTCATCAGAATCAAGTTTACAAATTTGTTGAACTGCCTCCCTCACCACCACATATATATCATCAATAATCAATGACAACCTCTCAATATATCAGCACTGATTGGTGCAATAGTTAGTAGTTACTTATTCCAATCCAAGCATGTAGTTAAACTAATTTTTATCACCTTCATTGGTAGCAAGTAGCAACACATTTGATTTTGGCACTGGCAATCTTTAAGTCAATGATCCTCTGGGGCAGCTCTGCTAGATGATGCAAAAAAAAAGGATAGGCAATCGCATGTGAGGGAGGAAGGCATTGTCCTCAATGTCTTGAAGGGAATGTGGGGCTTCTTCACTGCACACGGTTCCAACTCCACTCGGGACATTTAATAACATATGACTAAAAAACAGTGAGGCAGCATAAATCTGACACAAACATAATGTTCCACTAGCAATTGTTTTCCTTCTTTTTGCAACATAAGAAAGAAAGAAGGAAAAAAGAAGGAAAGAAAGGGAGAAAGAAAGAAAGAAAGAAAGAAAGAAAGAAAGAAAGAAAGAAAGAAAGAAAGAAAGAAAGAAAGAAAGAAGTTTAATGAGAACTAATTAAAACGTTCTATGGTGGCACTGGCATACTCAGCAAACATACTTGATTATGACCAATGATCCTCTTCTTCCTTCCCAGTGGTATTTCGGGAACAGTGTAATCAGGTGGTATAAAATGCTGGTTAATTTCTATTATGATTAATCCATCCATGTTTTGAGGATAGAGACTTTTCCTTCTCATTGTAGGAGCTGCACCAGTTGCACTGAGCACAGGTTCAGTAGACACACTGGCTACAGGACAAGCCAGATACTTATTTGCCAGCCTGCTGACCTCTGGCCATTGGCACGTCTTCCCATACCAATACAGCAATGGGTTTTGATCCACATACACCTGTTTTGGGTCATCCAGATACCCCTGGAACATCCTCTGAAGTGCTGTCACTTGCTCAACTTCTTTTGCCTTCACCTCTTCACTGGACTTAAGACCTGCCATTTGAAACCAAGCCAATGCAGAGGTTGGCACAGATTCTTCTGATGCTGTTGTTGCCGGTGTTCTTGTTGATGATGTTGGCTGCTGAGACAAGACGACCCTCTCTGGAAGTTGAAGGTAGTACCCTAGAACTGCGGAGTGGGACTATAAGTTCAAGCCATTTTTCCAGTTCTCCGACTTGCTCAACAATCCACCTCTTGTATTTTGAAACATCCACTTCAGAAAAAGAAATGAAAGAGGAAAGAACTTATTTGTAGCATGGATCAAATATGGTGGCACAGATGCACTCTTTGAATTAGATAATGTCATTTTGCAGCCTTGCATTACATGTAAAGCAATAGCTTAGGCTCTCAACCAAGACATGCACCGTTCACACCTCTGAGTGTGAACCTTTCAGATACCTTCTTTAGCTGGTCCTGTAGCAGATGCAACAATGGGATGGTGTGGCCCATCATTTTGTCCTCCTTGCTAACTTCCCATATGAAAACCTCAAAAGGGAGCAGCATCTATGTAAGGCATTTGACTAGGCCCCATTTGTCCACTTCCATGGTCATAGCTTTCCCAATTGCATCCCCTCCTCTTAGAATGACAGTCAGTGATCTGTCTGTACTGCTCAAACAGACGCTGCAACATATAATAGGTTGAGTTTTAGCATGTTGGTACCTCCTCTATCAGGGCTTTACCTGGTACTCTGTTACAAGTTTGAATAATCCGCAACAGTTTCCGGGCTTTAAAAGAATGGCTGAAATGAGTGCAGATTTGTCTGCAGGTCGTCAGTATGTTGCTGACTATGTCTTCTTTTTTAAGAAAGTCTTGTACAACCAGGCTGATGCAGTGCGCCAAATACAGGACCCTGAAATAGCCACCATCTGTCATGGCCTTGACTATGTTGCTGCCATTGTCCGGGGCAACAAATTAAATTCAGAGACCTCTGGGTCGAAGCCATTCAGACATACTGCAATTAAATTCCTCCAAGTTGTTTGCAGCTGTGTGGGATTTCTTCATGGCAAACATCGCCACTTTTGCATGCAACCGAATGCTCTTAAAACTTTCTTCAGGGCCAAGATCTGTAGATAGCTGTTGCTTTATCACCTCACAAACAGAGATCCAGTGTGCAGTGATGCACATGTAATCCGTCACCTGAAAACTGGTCCACATGTCTGTCATCAGGTGGATAGAGTGAACAACAAAACTTGTCCAGCCATTTGCAGCACATCATGATGCAGGGCTGAATCAGCAATTCTGGCAAAAGAGATCTGACTTGGAACATTCCATTTCGGGGAGAAGGCTAACACAAGTTCTAAGAATCCCACACCTTCCACAAAACAAAAAAGGAGGTAGTCCAGTGCTAAAGGTTTTGCCAGCTTCCAATTGTACAAATGTGTCATTGGGTGGTTGCGGTTGTAGGGCTCGCTTGCTTAAACACATCGGTAATTGTAGCCTGGATTTTCTTCTTTTGTGGTTCCACTGACACAGGTGACTTTTGAGATGTAGGTGTTGTATGGCAGACTCAATTGGCATTGTGGTGTAGTCACTGTGTGTTGTGGTGTCTCCATCTGACTCTGAATCTTCCTGTGCCATTGTGAGATCTCTGAGGCGGGTGATTCTGGTGCACTGCTGGGGACAGGGCTGCTTTGCAGGAGGATGTCACCCTCTTCTTCCTCACCTTCCACTATGATTTGACCAGTTGTAATTGATGTTTCCCCTCTCTTCACCTTCACCACCACAACCACATTCAGCAATTTTTTTAAGGGGCTCCTCCCACCAGATTGCGTGATGTTTTTTCATATGGGTCATCTGGCCTCCAGTACCATAGTGTGAACCAGGCCTACCTCGATGAACACTCTAGTGGCAAATGAAGCATATTGCAATGTACTCCTCCTGTTTACTAATTGTTAAAAAGTCGCAAACTGGGAAAAAGTACTTTGTTATTGGCCAATGCCAATGCCTGAAGTAAAACTGGAGGTAGTGCGTGTGTTGATTGCCTCTTTGCAGTGCACACTTCTACTGAGGAATGGGTTGGTGCAGGTCTGTGCTGGGGCCTTACAAATATGGGAGCTGGCAGTGCTGGCAGTGCTGCCTGTGTCACATCCCTCAGAGAAGGTTGGATAGTAATATTGGACTCCTCTGTGCTTGCTTCCAGAATGACTGGCTCATCGTCATCTTCATCCTCGTCATCACCCCCTTCCGTGATTCTAAGGCCTTCTGGAAGTTTTCTTTTCTCTTGCTTCTCTTCGCATCTCCTGGACCCTGTCAGGGTCCACTCCAGGTCCCTATTACCGTTGTCAGAAGTGGTGCTTGAAAAAGATGGTGGAATAGTGCCCTTCCTTGTTCTTGTTGGAGATCTGAGAGCCATTGATTCTAAAAGAGGAGGTTCTTGCTTAGCAGGAAGCTCAACCTCCTGTTCTGCTCTAACTTCGGGAAGATTTATACTATGGTTGGATGCGGCTCCTGTCCACTTTGCTCTGTTTCCTGAAATGATTGGGTGCTGCTTTATGAAAGGGACAAATCCAATTCAATGTCACTGCTTGTCAGCGTCACCCTGACTGCTGTGACTGCCTCACTGACAGACATGGTCCTGGGCATAGGTTGGGGTGGTGATGTTGATGCTGGATTGCTGCCCCCATGTTCCTCCCCGGAGGTCTGTGTGGCAGGCACACGTCTCACAAAAAAGGTTGCTCTCAGCACGCCACTGATGGAAAGCTTCTTCTTCTCAGTGGCCAGTTTCTTGGGAGAAACTTTCTTTGGGGGCATGTTCAGCTCTAAGTTGGCAGGGTCACTAAGATGCACAAAGGGAAGAGTTTGGAGGACCAAAGTAAGTTCCTTCTCTTTGGCAGTACTGTGAGTGATGTGACGTCTCTTCTGTTGTGCACCTAAAAGCAACCAAGCAAGCAAAATGCAGAATTAACAAAATTAAAATTAAAATTAAAAATGTAAAAAAAACAAGAAATACAATTAAAATAAGAAAACAAGAAATTTAAAAAAATTTAAATTAAGAGTTAAAATTAAAATTACCTTAAAAAACTAAACTCACAATTAAAATTAAATAAAATAAAATAATGATTTTCAATTAAAACAAAAATGAAATAAACCATTGAATTGAAAATTAATAGAATAAAATATTGAAATAAAAAAGAAAATAGAAAAAAAATAGAAACTTAAGACAAATAAATGATCAATAATTAACTATGTTTCTATGTAAGCCTCTGGCAAAGACACACTTACTGGATGCACAAAATGGCTGCCAGCCACATGGTCAAACAACAAGAAGAAGCATGGAGGCATGGCAAACAAAAAACACATGCAAGCCTATTTCACAGGGACACTGGCTGGCTGGACAAAATGACTGCCAGCCACAGGGTCAAACATCAATAAGGAGCAAGGAGGCATGGCAAAAAAAGAACACATGCAAGCCTGTGGCAAAGGGACACTGGCTGGATGGACAAAATGGCCACCAGCCACATGGTGAAACAACACCAAGGAGCAAGGAGGCATGGCAAACAGAGAAAACAAGCAAGCCTATGGCAAAGGGACACTAGCTGGATGAACAAAATAGCTGACAGCTACATGGTCAAACAATAACAACAAGAAACAAGGAGGCATGGCAAACAAAGACAGAACACATGCAAGCCTATCAAGCCTATGGAAAAGGAACATTGGCTGCACTCACAAAAGGACTGCCAGCCACATGGCCAAACAACAACAAGGAGGCATGGAGAACAAAGAAAGAACATATGAAAGGCTATGACAAGAGGACACTGGCTGTATGGACAAAATGGCTACAGATACATGGTCAAACAAAAACAAGGAGCAAGGAGGCATGGCGAACAAAGAAAGAACACATGCAGGCCTACGGCAAAGAAACACTTGCTGAGTGCAGAAAATGGCTGTCACCCACAAGGACAAACAACAACAACAAAGAGGCATGGCAAAAAAAAAAGAAAGAACACATGTAAGCCTATGGCAAGGGAACACTGGCTGCATGCACAAAACGGCTGCTAGCCGCATGGTCAAACAATGACAACAAGGAGACATGCGGAACAAAGAAAGAACACATGCAAGCCTATTGGAAAGGAACACTGGCTGCATGCACAAAATGGCTGCCAGCCCCATGGTCAAACAACAACAACAAGGAGCAAGGAAAACAAAGAAAAACACAGGCAAAGCTATGGAAAAGATACACTGGCTGGGTGCAGAAAATGGCCACCAGCCACATGATCAAACAACAACTGTGAACAAAGAGGCATGCAGAACAAAGAACACATGCCAGCCTATGGATATAGACTACACAAAATGGGCCCTGGCTACACGGCATGGAGAACAAAGACAATTGGTGGACAATGACAAACACCCATACACACCAACACACACGCATATACACTGGCCATAAGGAGACATGGTGGTAACACTAAAGAAAATACTAATATTAATTCAGCAATGCAAAAAACAAAAATTAACTCAGCTATGAAAATTTCACAACAACAATACGCTCACCATTCTATGCCATCAAATATTACCACACAACATATCCACCTTGTAGGAAAGTACCATCTTGCCTGGCATGTTACCCCCATATTTCACTGTATATATGTTGTTTTAGTTGTATGTGTCACTGGGACCCTGCCAGCCAGGGCCCCAGTGCTCATAAGTGTGCCCTGTATGTGTTACCTGTGTTATGACTAACTGTCTCACTGAGGCTCTGCTAATCAGAACCTCAGTGGTCATGCTCTCTCACTTCTTTCTAAATTGTCACTAACAGGCTAGTGACCAATTTTACCAATTCACATTGGCATACTGGAACACCCTTATAATTCCCTAGTATATGGTACTGAGGTACCCAGGGTATTGGGGTTCCAGGAGATCCCTATGGGCTGCAGCATTTATTTTGCCACCCGTAGGGAGCTCTGACAATTCTTACACAGGCCTGCCACTGCTGCCTGAGTGAAATAACGTCCACGTTATTTCACAGCCATTTACCACTGCACTTAAGTAACTTATAAGTCACCTATATGTCTAACCTTTACCTGGTAACGGTTAGGTGCAAAGTTACTTAGTGTGTGGGCACCCTGGCACTAGCCAAGGTGCCCCCACATTGTTCAGGGCAAATTCCCCGGACTTTGTGAGTGCGGGGACACCATTACACGCGTGCACTACACATAGGTCACTACCTATGTGTAGCTTCACAATGGTAACTCCGAATATGGCCATGTAACATGTCTATGATCATGGAATTGCCCCCTCTATGCCATCCTGGCATTGTTGGCACAATCCCATGATCCCACGGGTCTCTAGCACACACCCGGGTACTGCCAAACTGCCTTTTCAGGGGTTTCACTGCAGCTGCTGCTGCTGCCAACCCCTCAGACAGGTTTCTGCCCTCCTGGGGTCCAGCCAGGCTTGGCCCAGGAAGGCACAACAAAGGACTTCCTCAGAGAGAGGGTGTTACACCCTCTCTCTTTGGAAAAAGGTGTTAAGGCAGGGGAGGAGTAGCCTCCCCCAGCCTCTGGAAATGCTTTCATGGGCACAGATGGTGCCCATTTCTGCATAAGCCAGTCTACACCGGTTCAGGGACCCCTCAGCCCTGCTCTGGCGCGAAACTGGACAAAGGAAAGGGGAGTGACGACTCCCCTGACCCGCACCTCCCCTGGGAGGTGCCCAGAGCTCCTCCAGTGTGCTCCAGACCTCTGCCATCTTGGAAACAGAGGTGCTGCTGGCACACTGGACTGCTCTGAGTGGCCATGGCCAGCAGGTGACGTCAGAGACTCCTTCTGATAGGCTCCTTCAGGTGTTGCTAGCCTATCTTCTCTCCTAAGTAGCCAAACCCTCTTTTCTGGCTATTTAGGGTCTCTGCTTTGGGGATTTCCTTAGATAACGAATGCAAGAGCTCATCCAAGTTCCTCTGCATCTCTCTCTTCACCTTCTGCCAAGAAATTGACTGCTGACCGCAATGGAGGCCTGCAAAACTGCAACAAAGTAGCAACGACGACTACTGCGACACTGTAACGCTGATCCAGCCGCCTTCTCAACTGTTTTCCTGGTGGTGCATGCTGTGGGGGTAGTCTGCCTCCTCTCTGCACTAGAAGCTCTGAAGAAATCTCCTGTGGGTCGACGGAATCTTCCCCCTGCAACCGCAGGCACCAAAGAACTGCATCACCGGTCCTCTGGGTCTCCTCTCAGCACGACGAGCGAGGTCCCTTGAACTCAGCAACTCTGTCCAAGTGACTCCCACAGTCCAGTGATTCTTCAGTCCAAGTTTGGTGGAGGTAAGCCCTTGCTTCCCCATGGCAAACTGCATTGCTGGGAACCGAGTGTTTTGCAGCTACTCCGGCTCCTGTGCACTCCACGAAGATTTCCTTTGTGCACAGCCAAGCCTGGGTCCACGGCACTCTAACCTGCATTGCACGACCTCCTGAGTTGTCCTCCGGTGGCGTGGGACTCTCTTGTGCAACTTCGGGTGAGCACTGTTTCACTCCACTTCGTAGGGCCTGTTCTGGCACTTCTGCGGGTGCTGCCTGCTTCTGAGAGGGCTCCTTGTCTTGCTGGGCGCCCCCTCTGTCCCCTGACGCAATTGGCGACATCCTGGTCTCTCCTGGGCCACAGCAGCATCCAAAAACCCTAACCACAAGCTTTGCAGCTAGCAAGGCTTGATTACGGTCTTTCCGCAGGAAAATACTTCTGCACGACTCTCCACGGCATGGGACATCCATCCTCTAAAGGGGAAGTTTCTAGCCCTTGTCGTTCTTGCAGAATCCTCAGCTTCTACTGTCCAGTAGCAGCTTCTTTGCACCCACAGCTGGCATTTCCTGGGCATCTGCCCACTCTCGACTTGATCGTGACTTTTGGACTTGGTCCCCTTGTTCCACAGGTACCCTCATCTGGAAATCCATCGTTGTTGCATTGCTGGTTTTGGTCTTTCCTGCAGAATTCCCCTATCACGACTTCTGTGCTCTTTGGGGACCTTTAGTGCACTTTGCACTCACTTTTCAGGGTCTTGGGGTGGGCTATTTTTCTAACCCTCACTGTTTTATTACAGTCCCAGCGACCCTCTACAAGGTCACATAGGTTTGGGGTCCATTCGTGGTTCGCATTCCACTTTTGGAGTATATGGTTTGTGTTGCCCCTATCCCTATGTGCCCCCATTGCATCCTATTGTAACTATACATTGTTTGCACTGTTTTCTAATACTATACTGCATATTTTTGGTATTGTGTACATATATCTTGTGTATATTTGTTATCCTCATACTGAGGGTACTCACTGGGATACTTTTGGCATATTGTCATAAAAATAAAGTACCTTTATTTTTAGTATATCTGTGTATGTGTTTTCTTATGATATTGTGCATATGACACTAGTGGTACTGTAGGAGCTTCACTCGTCTCCTAGTTCAGCCTAAGCTGCTCTGCTAAGCTACCATTATCTATCAGCCTGAGCTGCTAGACACCCTATACACTAATAAGGGATACCTGGGCCTGGTGCAAGGTGTAAGTACCCCTTGGTACTCACTACAAGCCAGTCCAGCCTCCTACATTGGTTGTGCAGCGGTGGGATAAGTACTTTGCAACTACTTACCACTTTTGTCATTGTACTTTTCATAAGAGAAAAATATACAAAACAAGTTCAGTGTATGTATACCTAACCAAAATGTTTTGCTTTTCTTTTCTCACTTCTTTTTTAAAGTGCTGAAAAGTACCTCTAAACTTTCTAAAAAGTTCTTAAAAAGTTTTAAAAGTTTTTTTTCCTGTTCTTTAAAAAGTTCTGTAAAACTTTTTCTCACTTTTTCTATCCCTTAAACACTTTCTAAAATGTCTGGCACAGGCCAAACTGTTGATCTGTCCAAACTTGCTTATGATCACCTTAGCTGGAAAGGAGCAAGGAGTCTCTGCATAGAAAGAGGTTTACGTGTAAGGAAGAATCCCTCTAGAGAACTATTGGTTAATATGCTTGTTGAGCAAGATAAAGCCAGAGGTGGCACTTCTGGTGAGAAATTAGCGGATGGTTCCCAATCTGACCCTGGGGCACCCCTAGCAAAAGAGTTAGAAGGGAAACTTCCTAGCCTGCCCATTAGCAGACAACCTAGCATAGCTGGTACTGATGTAGAGTCACATCACACTGATAGTGTTGTCTCACATCACAGTAAGAGTATTCCTTTTCATCATAGTAGAAGTGCTGTTTCTGTTAGCCAAGCTGTTAGGGTGCCATCTGTTAGGGACAGGTCTCCTTCTGTTCATTCTCACCATACTACTGTTTCAAGGCATGTCCCACCCACCCACCCTGATGACAGAGTGTTAGAAAGGGAGCTCAATAGATTGAGAGTGGAACAAACCAGCCTGAAGCTCAAGAAGCAACAGCTGGATTTAGATAGGCAGTCCTTAGAAGTGGAAAGAGAAAGACAGAAATTGGGTTTAGAAACCCATGGTGGCAGCAGCAGAATTCCCAATATTCATCCTGCAAAAGAGCATGATTCTAGGAATCTGCACAAGATAGTTCCCCCTTATAAGGAGGGGGATGACATTAACAAGCGGTTTGCTGCACTTGAGAGGGCCTGTGTTGTACAGGATGTCCCTCAAAGGCAGTGGGCTGCTATCCTATGGCTATCATTTAGTGGAAAGGGTAGAGATAGGCTCCTTACTGTGAAAGAAAGTGAAGCCAATGATTTCAAAGTTCTTAAGAATGCACTCCTAGATGGTTATGGCTTAACCACTGAACAGTACAGGATGAAGTTCAGAGAAACCAAAAAGGAGTCTTCACAAGACTGGGTAGACTTTGTTGACCATTCAGTGAAGGCCTTGGAGGGGTGGTTACATGGCAGTAAAGTTACTGATTATGAAAGCCTGTATAACTTAATCCTGAGAGAGCATATTCTTAATAATTGTGTGTCTGATTTGTTGCACCAGTACCTGGTGGACTCTGATCTGACCTCTCCCCAAGAATTGGGAAAGAAGGCAGACAAATGGGTCAGAACAAGGGTGAACAGAAAAGTTCATACAGGGGGTGACAAAGATGGCAAGAAGAAGGATGGTAAGTCTTCTGACAAGGGTGGGGACAAATCTAAAAATGAGTCTTCATCAGGCCCACAAAAACACTCTGGTGGGGGTGGTGGGCCCAAATCCTCTTCAAATCAAAACAAAGAAAAGAAACCATGGTGCTATTTATGTAAAATAAAAGGCCATTGGACAACAGATCCCAGTTGTCCAAAGAAAAGCACCAAGCCTCCTACCACTACAACCCCTGCTGCTACACCTAGTGCCCCTAGTAATAGCAGTGGTGGTGGGAGCAAACCTACTAATAGCCAATCCAAGGGAGTAGCTGGGCTCACTTTTGGTAACTTAGTTGGGGTTGGTCTTCTTAGGGAGACCACAGAGGCTGTGTTAGTCTCTGAGGGGGCCATTGATTTAGCCACCTTAGTTGCTTGTCCCCTTAACATGGATAAGTACAAGCAACTACCCCTAATAAATGGTGTTGAGGTTCAGGCCTACAGGGACACAGGTGCCAGTGTTACAATGGTAATAGACAAACTGGTCCACCCTGAACAACACCTACTTGGTCACCAGTACCAAGTAACCGATGCTCACAACAACACACTTAGCCACCCCATGACTGTTGTAAATCTCAACTGGGGGGGGGGGTTACTGGTCCAAAGAAAGTTGTGGTTGCCTCAGATTTACCTGTAGACTGTCTACTAGGGAATGATTTAGAGACATCAGCTTGGTCAGATGTGGAGTTGGAGGCCCATGCAGCAATGCTGGGCATTCCAGGGCATATTTTTGCTTTAACCAGGGCTCAGGCCAAAAAGCAAAAAGGACAGGGTGACTTGGATCCTGGACCAAGTGCTCCCTAAAGCTAGGGCTAGTAGAAGTAAAGCACTACCTACTATCCCTCCCTCTACAGTGGATTCTTCTTCTGAGGAAGAATAATTTCCACCCTGTGCAGAACCTACACCAGAGGAGCTGGAAGCAGACACCGCTGAGCTTTTGGGTGAAGGGGGGCCTGCCAGGGAGGAGCTGAGTGTGGCACAGCATACCTGTCCCACACTAGAGGGTCTAAGGCAGCAAGCTGTCAAACAAGCAAATGGGGATGTCAGTGACTCTCACAGAGTTTACTGGGAGGACAACCTCTTGTACACTGAAGCAAGGGATCCAAAACCTGGAGCTGCCAGGAGATTGTGATTCCTAAGGAGTACAGAAAGTTCCTCCTAACTCTAGCCCACAACATTCCCTTAGCTGGACATTTGGGGCAAATGAAAACTTGGGACAGGCTTGTTCCCTTGTTTCATTGGCCTAGAATGTCAGAGGACACAAAGGAATTTTGTAAGTCCTGTGAAACCTGTCAAGCCAGTGGCAAGACAGGTGGCACTCCAAAGGCACCCCTTATCCCACTGCCTGTGGTTGGGGTTCCCTTTGAAAGGGTAGGGGTTGACACAGTTGGCCCCCTTGACCCTCCTACTGCTTCAGGCAATAGGTTTATCTTGGTGGTAGTGGACCATGCCACCAGATATCCTGAAGCAATTCCTCTAAGGACCACTACAGCTCCTGCAGTGGCAAAGGCCCTCCTTGGAATCTTTTCCAGGGTGGGCTTCCCAAAAGAGGTGGTATCAGACAGGGGAAGCAATTTCATGTCTGCTTACTTAAAGGCCATGTGGAAGGAGTGTGGTGTTACATACAAGTTCACCACACCCTATCATCCACAAACAAATGAACTGGTGGAGAGATTTAACAAAACTCTCAAAGGCATGATTATGGGACTCCCTGAAAAACTCCGCAGGAGATGGGATATCCTGTTACCTTGCCTCCTTTTTGCTTACAGGGAGGTACCCCAAAAAGGAGTGGGCTTCAGCCCCTTTGAACTCCTATTTGGACACCCTGTGAGAGGTCCTCTAACACTTGTTAAGGAGGGTTGGGAACAACCTTTAAAAGCTCCAAATCAAGACATAGTGGACTATGTACTTGGCCTAAGACCAAGGATGGCTGAGTACATGAAAAAGGCCAGTAAAAACCTTCAGGCCAGCCAAGAGCTCCAAAAGCAATGGCATGACCAGAAGGCTGTTTTGGTTCAGTACCAACCAGGGCAGAAAGTGTGGGTCTTGGAGCCTGTAGCCCCAAGAGCACTCCAAGACAAATGGAATGGACCCCACATAATTGTTCAGAAGAAGGGTGAAGTCACCTACTTAGTTGACTTAGGCACTGCCAGGAGTCCCCTTAGGGTGCTCCATGTCAATCGCCTGAAACCCTACTATGACAGGGCTGATCTCACCCTGCTCATGGCAACAGATGAGGGACAGGAAGAAGAGAGTGACCCTCTCCCTGATCTCTTCTCTTCCACAGAACAAGATGCTCTAGTGGAAGGTGTAGTTTTGGCAGATTGTCTTACTGCTGAGCAGAAAGACCACTGCATAAATCTCCTAGGTCTGTTTTCTGAACTCTTCTCTACTGTGGCAGGTACCACTTCTTGGTGTGAGCACACTATAGATACTGGAGACAGCTTGCCTGTCAAAAGTAAGATCTATAGGCAGCCTGACCATGTCAGAGACTGCATAAAGCAAGAGGTGCAGAAAATGCTTGAACTAGGAGTGGTTGAGCACTCTGAAAGTCCATGGGCTTCTCCTGTGGTACTTGTACCAAAACCTCATTCCAAGGATGGAAAGAAGGAAATGCGGTTTTGTGTAGACTATAGAGGTCTCAACCAGGTAACCAAAACTGATGCTCACCCTATACCCAGGGCAGATGAGCTAATAGATACACTGGCATCTGCCAAGTATCTAAGCACTTTTGATTTGACTGCAGGGTATTGGCAGATCAAGTTATCAGAAGATGCAAAATCAAAAACAGCATTTTCAACCATTGGAGGCCATTACCAATTCACAGTATTGCCTTTTGGATTGAAAATGCACCTGCCACTTTTCAGAGGTTGGTGAACACAGTCCTGCAAGGGCTGGAAGCTTTTAGTGCAGCATATCTAGACGATATAGCTGTCTTTAGCTCCAGCTGGGATGATCACCTGGTCCACCTATGGAAAGTTTTGGAGGCCCTGCAAAAGGCAGGCCTCACTATCAAGGCTTCAAAGTGCCAGATAGGGCAGGGGAAGGTGGTTTATCTGGGACACCTGGTAGGTGGAGAACAGATTGCACCACTTCAGGGGAAAATCCAAACTATCATAGATTGGGTTACCCCTACAACTCAGACCCAGGTGAGAGCCTTCTTAGGCCTCACTGGGTACTATAGGAGGCTCATAAAGAACTATGGCTTCATTGCAGCCCCTCTTAATGACCTCACATCAAAGAAAATGCCTAAAAAGGTATTGTGGACAGCTAGCTGTCAGAAAGCTTTTGAGGAGCTGAAGCAGGCCATGTGCTCTGCACCTGTCCTGAAAAGCCCCTGTTACTCCCACAAATTCATTGTCCAAACTGATGCATCTGAATTAGGGGTAGGGGCAGTCTTATCACAACTTAATTCTGAGGGCCAGGATCAACCTGTTGCTTTTATCAGCAGGAGGTTGACCCCTAGAGAAAAGCGTTGGTCTGCCATAGAGAGGGAGGCCTTTGCTGTGGTCTGGGCACTGAAGAAGTTGAGGCCATACCTGTTTGGCACTCACTTCATTGTTCAGACAGACCACAAACCTCTATTTTGGCTAAAACAAATGAAAGGTGAAAACCCTAAATTATTGAGGTGGTCCATATCCCTACAGGGAATGGATTGTACAGTGGAACATAGACCTGGGAGTACCCACTCCAATGCAGATGGACTCTCCAGATATTTCCACTTAGACAATGAAGACTCATCAGGTCATGGCTAGTCTTATTGTCCTTCGTTTGGGGGGGGGGTTGTGTAGGAAAGTACCATCTTGCCTGGCATGTTACCCCCATATTTCACTGTATATATGTTGTTTTAGTTGTATGTGTCACTGGGACCCTGCCAACCAGGGCCCCAGTGCTCATAAGTGTGCCCTGTATGTGCTACCTGTGTTATGACTAACTGTCTCACTGAGGCTCTGCTAATCAGAACCTCAGTGGTTATGCTCTCTCACTTCTTTCTAAATTGTCACTAACAGACTAGTGACCAATTTTACCAATTCACATTGGCATACTGGAACACCCTTATAATTCCCTAGTATATGGTACTGAAGTACCCAGGGTATTGGGGTTCCAGGAGATCCCTATGGGCTGCAGCATTTCTTTTGCCACCCGTAGGGACCTCTGACAATTCTTACACAGGCCTGCCACTGCAGCCAGAGTGAAATAACATCCACGTTATTTCACAGCCATTTACCACTGCACTTAAGTAACTTATAAGTCACCTATATGTCTAACCTTTACCTGGTAAAGGTTAGGTGCAAAGTTACTTAGTGTGCGGGCACCCTGGCACTAGCCAAGGTGCCCCCACATTGTTCAGGGCAAATTCCCCCGGACTTTGTGAGTGTGGGGACACCATTACACGCGTGCACTACACATAGGTCACTACCTATGTGTAGCTTCACAATGGTAATTCCGAATATGGCCATGTAACATGTCTACGATCATGGAATTGCCCCCTCTATGCCATCCTGGCATTGTTGGCACAATCCCATGATCCCACGGGTCTCTAGCACAGACCCGGGTACTGCCAAACTGCCTTTTCAGGGGTTTCACTGCAGCTGCTGCTGCTGCCAACCCCTCAGACAGGTTTCTGCCCTCCTGGGGTCCAGCCAGGCTTGGCCCAGGAAGGCAGAACAAAGGACTTCCTCAGAGAGAGGGTGTTACACCCTCTCCCTTTGGAAAACGGTGTTAAGGCAGGGGAGGAGTAGCCTTCCCCAGCCTCTGGAAATGCTTTCATGGGCAAAGATGGTGCCCATTTCTGCATAAGCCAGTCTACACCGGTTCAGGGACCCCTCAGCCCTTCTCTGGCGCGAAACTGGACAAAGGAAAGGGGAGGGACCACTCCCCTGACATGCACCTCCCCTGGGAGGTGCCCAGAGCTCCTCCAGTGTGCTCCAGACCTCTGCCATCTTGGAAACAGAGGTGCTGCTGGCACACTGGACTGCTCTGAGTGGCCATGGCCAGCAGGTGACGTCAGAGACTCCTTCTGATAGGCTCCTTCAGGTGTTGCTAGCCTATCTTCTCTCCTAAGTAGCCAAACCCTCTTTTCTGGCTATTTAGGGTCTCTGCTTTGGGGATTTCCTTAGATAACGAATGCAAGAGCTCATCCGAGTTCCTCTGCATCTCTCTCTTCACCTTCTGCCAAGAAATTGACTGCTGACCGCAATGGAGGCCTGCAAAACTGCAACAAAGTAGCAACGACGACTACTGCGACACTGTAACGCTGATCCAGCCGCCTTCTCAACTGTTTTCCTGGTGGTGCATGCTGTGGGGGTAGTCTGCCTCCTCTCTGCACTAGAAGCTCCGAAGAAATCTCCCGTGGGTCGACGGAATCTTCCCCCTGCAACCGCAGGCACCAAAGAACTGCATCACCAGTCCTCTGGGTCTCCTCTCAGCACGACGAGCGAGGTCCCTTGAACTCAGCAACTCTGTCCAAGTGACTCCCACAGTCCAGTGACTCTTCAGTCCAAGTTTGGTGGAGGTAAGCCCTTGCCTCCCCACGCCAGACTGCATTGCTGGGAACCGCGTGTTTTGCAGCTACTCCGGCTCCTGTGCACTCCACGAAGATTTCCTTTGTGCACAGCCAAGCCTGGGTCCACGGCACTCTAACCTGCATTGCACGACCTCCTGAGTTGTCCTCCGGTGGCGTGGGACTCTCTTGTGCAACTTCGGGTGAGCACCGTTTCACTCCACTTCGTAGGGCCTTTTCTGGCACTTCTGCGGGTGCTGCCTGCTTCTGAGAGGGCTCTTTGTCTTGCTGGGCACCCCCTCTGTCCCCTGACGCAATTGGCGACATCCTGGTCCCTCCTGGGCCACAGCAGCATCCAAAAACCCTAACCACAAGCTTTGCAGCTAGCAAGGCTTGATTACGGTCTTTCCACAGGAAAACACTTCTGCACGACTTTCCACGGCATGGGACATCCATCCTCTAAAGGGGAAGTTTCTAGCCCTTGTCGTTCTTGCAGAATCTTCAGCTTCTACTGTCCAGTAGCAGCTTCTTTGCACCCACAGCTGGCATTTCCTGGGCATCTGCCCACTCTCGACTTGATCGTGACTTTTGGACTTGGTCCCCTTGTTCCACAGGTACCCTCATCTGGAAATCCATCGTTGTTGCATTGCTGGTTTTGGTCTTTCCTGCAGAATTCCCCTATCCCGACTTCTGTGCTCTTTGGGGACCTTTAGTGCACTTTGCACTCACTTTTCAGGGTCTTGGGGTGGGCTATTTTTCTAACCCTCACTGTTTTCTTACAGTCCCAGCGACACTCTACAAGGTCACATAGGTTTGGGGTCCATTCGTGGTTCGCATTCCACTTTTGGAGTATATGGTTTGTGTTGCCCCTATCCCTATGTGCCCCCATTGCATCCTATTGTAACTATACATTGTTTGCACTGTTTTCTAATACTATACTGCATATTTTTGGTATTGTGTACATATATCTTGTGTATATTTGTTATCCTCATACTGAGGGTACTCACTGGGATACTTTTGGCATATTGTCATAAAAATAAAGTACCTTTATTTTTAGTATATCTGTGTATTGTGTTTTCTTATGATATTGTGCATATGACACTAGTGGTACTGTAGGAGCTTCACTCGTCTCCTAGTTCAGCCTAAGCTGCTCTGCTAAGCTACCATTATCTATCAGCCTGAGCTGCTAGACACCCTATACACTAATAAGGGATACCTGGGCCTGGTGCAAGGTGTAAGTACCCCTTGGTACTCACTACAAGCCAGTCCAGCCTCCTACATTGGTTGTGCAGCGGTGGGATAAGTACTTTGCAACTACTTACCACTTTTGTCATTGTACTTTTCATAAGAGAAAAATATACAAAACAAGTTCAGTGTATGTATACCTAACCAAAAAGTTTTGCTTTTCTTTTCTCACTTCTTTTCTAAAGTGCTGAAAAGTACCTCTAAACTTTCTAAAAAGTTCTTAAAAAGTTTTTAAAGTTTTTTTTCCTGTTCTTTAAAAAGTTCTGAAAAACTTTTTCTCACTTTTTCTATCCCTTAAACACTTTCTAAAATGTCTGGCACAGGCCAAACTGTTGATCTGTCCAAACTTGCTTATGATCACCTTAGCTGGAAAGGAGCAAGGAGTCTCTGCATAGAAAGAGGTTTACGTGTAAGGAAGAATCCCTCTAGAGAACTATTGGTTAATATGCTTGTTGAGCAAGATAAAGCCAGAGGTGGCACTTCTGGTGAGAAATTAGCGGATGGTTCCCAATCTGACCCTGGGGCACCCCTAGCAAAAGAGTTAGAAGGGAAACTTCCTAGCTTGCCCATTAGCAGACAACCTAGCATAGCTGGTACTGATGTAGAGTCACATCACACTGATAGTGTTGTCTCACATCACAGTAAGAGTATTCCTTTTCATCATAGTAGAAGTGCTGTTTCTGTTAGCCAAGCTGTTAGGGTGCCATCTGTTAGGGACAGGTCTCCTTCTGTTCATTCTCAATATACTTCTTTTTCAAGGCATGTCCCACCCACCCACCCTGATGACAGAGTGTTAGAAAGGGAGCTCAATAGATTGAGAGTGGAACAAACCAGCCTGAAGCTCAAGAAGCAACAGCTGGATTTAGATAGGCAGTCCTTAGAAGTGGAAAGAGAAAGACAGAAATTTGGTTTAGAAACCCATGGTGGCAGCAGCAGTATTCCCAATATTCATCCTACAAAACAGCATGATTCTAGGAATCTGCACAAGATAGTTCCCCCTTATAAGGAGGGGGATGACATTAACAAGCGCTTTGCTGCACTTGAGAGGGCCTGTGTTGTACAGGATGTCCCTCAAAGGCAGTGGGCTGCTATCCTATGGCTATCATTTAGTGGAAAGGGTAGAGATAGGCTCCTTACTGTGAAAGAAAGTGAAGCCAATGATTTCAAAGTTCTTAAGAATGCACTCTTAGATGGTTATGGCTTAACCACTGAACAGTACAGGATGAAGTTCAGAGAAACCAAAAAGGAGTCTTCACAAGACTGGGTAGACTTTGTTGACCATTCAGTGAAGGCCTTGGAGGGGTGGTTACATGGCAGTAAAGTTACTGATTATGAAAGCCTGTATAACTTAATCCTGAGAGAGCATATTCTTAATAATTGTGTGTCTGATTTGTTGCACCAGTACCTGGTGGACTCTGATCTGACCTCTCCCCAAGAGTTGGGAAAGAAGGCAGACAAATGGGTCAGAACAAGGGTGAACAGAAAAGTTCATACAGGGGGTGACAAAGATGGCAAGAAGAAGGATGGTAAGTCTTCTGACAAGGGTGGGGACAAATCTAAAAATGAGTCTTCATCAGGCCCACAAAAACACTCTGGTGGGGGTGGTGGGCCCAAATCCTCTTCAAATCAAAACAAAGAAAAGAAACCATGGTGCTATTTATGTAAATAAAAGGCCATTGGACAACAGATCCCAGTTGTCCAAAGAAAAGCACCAAGCCTCCTACCACTACCACCCCTGCTGCTACACCTAGTGCCCCTAGTAATAGCAGTGGTGGTGGGAGCAAACCTACTAATAGCCAATCCAAGGGAGTAGCTGGGCTCACTTTTGGTAACTTAGTTGGGGTTGGTCTTGTTAGGGAGACCACAGAGGCTGTGTTAGTCTCTGAGGGGGCTATTGATTTAGCCACCTTAGTTGCTTGTCCCCTTAACATGGATAAGTACAAGCAACTACCCCTAATAAATGGTGTTGAGGTTCAGGCCTACAGGGACACAGGTGCCAGTGTTACAATGGTAATAGACAAACTGGTCCACCCTGAACAACACCTACTTGGTCACCAGTACCAAGTAACCGATGCTCACAACAACACACTTAGCCACCCCATGGCTGTTGTAAATCTCAACTGGGGGGGGGGGGTTACTGGTCCAAAGAAAGTTGTGGTTGCCTCAGATTTACCTGTAGACTGTCTACTAGGGAATGATTTAGAGACATCAGCTTGGTCAGATGTGGAGTTGGAGGCCCATGCAGCAATGCTGGGCATTCCAGGGCATATTTTTGCTTTAACCAGGGCTCAGGCCAAAAAGCAAAAAGGACAGGGTGACTTGGATCCTGGACCAAGTGCTCCCTAAAGCTAGGGCTAGTAGAAGTAAAGCACTACCTACTATCCCTCCCTCTACAGTGGATTCTTCTTCTGAGGAAGAATAATTTCCACCCTGTGCAGAACCTACACCAGAGGAGCTGGAAGCAGACACCGCTGAGCTTTTGGGTGAAGGGGGGCCTGCCAGGGAGGAGCTGAGTGTGGCACAGCATACCTGTCCCACACTAGAGGGTCTAAGGCAGCAAGCTGTCAAACAAGCAAATGGGGATGTCAGTGACTCTCACAGAGTTTACTGGGAGGACAACGTCTTGTACACTGAAGCAAGGGATCCAAAACCTGGAGCTGCCAGGAGATTGGTGATTCCTCAGGAGTACAGAAAGTTCCTCCTAACTCTAGCCCACAACATTCCCTTAGCTGGACATTTGGGGCAAATGAAAACTTGGGACAGGCTTGTTCCCTTGTTTCATTGGCCTAGAATGTCAGAGGACACAAAGGAATTTTGTAAGTCCTGTGAAACCTGTCAAGCCAGTGGCAACACAGGTGGCACTCCAAAGGCACCCCTTATCCCACTGCCTGTGGTTGGGGTTTCCTTTGAAAGGGTAGGGGTTGACACAGTTGGCCCCCTTGACCCTCCTACTGCTTCAGGCAATAGGTTTATCTTGGTGGTAGTGGACCATGCCACCAGATATCCTGAAGCAATTCCTCTAAGGACCACTACAGCTCCTGCAGTGGCAAAGGCCCTCCTTGGAATCTTTTCCAGGGTGGGCTTCCCAAAAGAGGTGGTATCAGACAGGGGAAGCAATTTCATGTCTGCTTACTTAAAGGCCATGTGGAAGGAGTGTGGTGTTACATACAAGTTCACCACACCCTATCACCCACAAACAAATGAACTGGTGGAGAGATTTAACAAAACTCTCAAAGGCATGATTATGGGACTCCCTGAAAAACTCCACAGGAGATGGGATATCCTGTTACCTTGCCTCCTTTTTGCTTACAGGGAGGTACCCCAAAAAGGAGTGGGCTTCAGCCCCTTTGAACTCCTATTTGGACACCCTGTGAGAGGTCCTCTAACACTTGTTAAGGAGGGTTGGGAACAACCTTTAAAAGCTCCAAATCAAGACATAGTGGACTATGTACTTGGCCTAAGATCAAGGATGGCTGAGTACATGAAAAAGGCCAGTAAAAACCTTTAGGCCAGCCAAGAGCTCCAAAAGCAATGGCATGACCAGAAGGCTGTTTTGGTTCAGTACCAACCAGGGCAGAAAGTGTGGGTCTTGGAGCCTGTGGCCCCAAAAGCACTCCAAGACAAATGGAGTGGACCCCACATAATTGTTCAGAAGAAGGGTGAAGTCACCTACTTAGTTGACTTAGGCACTGCCAGGAGTCCCTTTAGGGTGCTCCATGTCAATCGCCTGAAACCCTACTATGACAGGGCTGATCTCACCCTGCTCATGGCAACAGATGAGGGACAGGAAGAAGAGAGTGACCCTCTCCCTGATCTCTTCTCTTCCACAGAACAAGATGCTCTAGTGGAAGGTGTAGTTTTGGCAGATTGTCTTACTGCTGAGCAGAAAGACCACTGCATAAATCTCCTAGGTCTGTTTTCTGAACTCTTCTCTACTGTGGCAGGTACCACTTCTTGGTGTGAGCACACTATAGATACTGGAGACAGCTTGCCTGTCAAAAGTAAGATCTATAGGCAGCCTGACCATGTCAGAGACTGCATAAAGCAAGAGGTGCAGAAAATGCTTGAACTAGGAGTGGTTGAGCACTCTGAAAGTCCATGGGCTTCTCCTGTGGTACTTGTACCAAAACCTCATTCCAAGGATGGAAAGAAGGAAATGCGGTTTTGTGTAGACTATAGAGGTCTCAACCAGGTAACCAAAACTGATGCTCACCCTATACCCAGGGCAGATGAGCTAATAGATACACTGGCATCTGCCAAGTATCTAAGCACTTTTGATTTGACTGCAGGGTATTGGCAGATCAAGTTATCAGAAGATGCAAAAGCAAAAACAGTATTTTCAACCATTGGAGGCCATTACCAATTCACAGTATTGCCTTTTGGATTGAAAAATGCACCTGCCACTTTTCAGAGGTTGGTGAACACAGTCCTGCAAGGGCTGGAAGCTTTTAGTGCAGCATATCTAGACGATATAGCTGTCTTTAGCTCCAGCTGGGATGATCACCTGGTCCACCTATGGAAAGTTTTGGAGGCCCTGCAAAAGGCAGGCCTCACTATCAAGGCTTCAAAGTGCCAGATAGGGCAGGGGAAGGTGGTTTATCTGGGACACCTGGTAGGTGGAGAACAGATTGCACCACTTCAGGGGAAAATCCAAACTATCATAGATTGGGTTACCCCTACAACTCAGACCCAGGTGAGAGCCTTCTTAGGCCTTATTGGGTACTATAGGAGGCTCATAAAAAACTATGGCTTCAATGCAGCCCCTCTTAATGACCTCACATCAAAGAAAATGCCTAAAAAGGTATTGTGGACAGCTAGCTGTCAGAAAGCTTTTGAGGAGCTGAAGCAGGCCATGTGCTCTGCACCTGTCCTGAAAAGCCCCTGTTACTCCCACAAATTCATTGTCCAAACTGATGCATCTGAATTAGGGGTAGGGGCAGTCTTATCACAACTTAATTCTGAGGGCCAGGATCAACCTGTTGCTTTTATCAGCAGGAGGTTGACCCCCAGAGAAAAGCGTTGGTCTGCCAAAGAGAGGGAGGCCTTTGCTGTGGTCTGGGCACTGAAGAAGTTGAGGCCATACCTGTTTGGCACTCACTTCATTGTTCAGACAGACCACAAACCTCTATTTTGGCTAAAACAAATGAAAGGTGAAAACCCTAAATTATTGAGGTGGTCCATATCCCTACAGGGAATGGATTGTACAGTGGAACATAGACCTGGGAGTACCCACTCCAATGCAGATGGACTCTCCAGATATTTCCACTTAGACAATGAAGACTCATCAGGTCATGGCTAGTCTTATTGTCCTTCGTTTGGGGGTGGGTTGTGTAGGAAAGTACCATCTTGCCTGGCATGTTACCCCCATATTTCACTGTATATATGTTGTTATAGTTGTATGTGTCACTGGGACCCTCCAGCCAGGGCCCCAGTGCTCATAAGTGTGCCCTGTATGTGCTACCTGCGTTATGACTAACTGTCTCACTGAGGCTCTGCTAATCAGAACCTCAGTGGTTATGCTCTCTCACTTCTTTCTAAATTGTCACTAACAGGCTAGTGACCAATTTTACCAATTCACATTGGCATACTGGAACACCCTTATAATTCCCTAGTATATGGTACTGAGGTACCCAGGGTATTGGGGTTCCAGGAGATCCCTATGGGCTGCAGCATTTCTTTTGCCACCCGTAGGGACCTCTGACAATTCTTACACAGGCCTGCCACTGCAGCCTGAGTGAAATAACGTCCACGTTATTTCACAGCCATTTACCACTGCACTTAAGTAACTTATAAGTCACCTATATGTCTAACCTCTGGTAAAGGTTAGGTGCAAAGTAACTTAGTGTGCGGGCACCCTGGCACTAGCCAAGGTGCCCCCACATTGTTCAGGGCAAATTCCCCGGACTTTGTGAGTGCGCGGACACCATTACACGCGTGCACTACACATAGGTCACTACCTATGTGTAGCTTCACAATGGTAATTCCGAATATGGCCATGTAACATGTCTATGATCATGGAATTGCCCCCTCTATGCCATCCTGGCATTGTTGGCACAATCCCATGATCCCACGGTTCTCTAGCACAGACCCGGGTACTGCCAAACTGCCTTTTCAGGGGTTTCACTGCAGCTGCTGCTGCTGCCAACCCCTCAGACAGGTTTCTGCCCTCCTGGGGTCCAGCCAGGCTTGGCCCAGGAAGGCAGAACAAAGGACTTCCTCAGAGAGAGGGTGTTACACCCTCTCCCTTTGGAAAAAGGTGTTAAGGCAGGGGAGGAGTAGCCTTCCCCAGCCTCTGGAAATGCTTTCATGGGCACAGATGGTGCCCATTTCTGCATAAGCCAGTCTACACCGGTTCAGGGACCCCTCAGCCCTGCTCTGGCGCGAAACTGGACAAAGGAAAGGGGAGGGACCACTCCCCTGACCTGCACCTCCCCTGGATGTGCCCAGAGCTCCTCCAGTGTGCTCCAGACCTCTGCCATCTTGGAAACCGAGGTGCTGCTGGCACACTGGACTGCTCTGAGTGGCCATGGCCAGCAGGTGACGTCAGAGACTCCTTCTGATAGGCTCCTTCAGGTTTTGCTAGCCTATCTTCTCTCCTAAGTAGCCAAACCCTCTTTTCTGGCTATTTAGGGTCTCTCCTTTGGGGATTTCCTTAGATAACGAATGCAAGAGCTCATCCGAGTTCCTCTGCATCTCTCTCTTCACCTTCTGCCAAGGAATCGACTGCTGACCGCGCTGGAAGCTTGCAAAACTGCAACAAAGTAGCAACGACGACTACTGCGACACTGTAACGCTGATCCAGCCGCCTTCTCAACTGTTTTCCTGGTGGTGCATGCTGTGGGGGTAGTCTGCCTCCTCTCTGCACTAGAAGCTCTGAAGAAATCTCCTGTGGGTCGACGGAATCTTCCCCCTGCAACCGCAGGCACCAAAGAACTGCATCACCGGTCCTATGGGTCTCCTCTCAGCACAACGAGCGAGGTCCCTTGAACTCAGCAACTCTGTCCAAGTGACTCCCACAGTCCAGTGACTCTTCAGTCCAAGTTTGGTGGAGGTAAGTCCTTGCCTCCCCACGCCAGACTGCATTGCTGGGAACCGCGTGTTTTGCAGCTACTCCGGCTCCTGTGCACTCCACGAAGATTTCCTTTGTGCACAGCCAAGCCTGGGTCCACGGCACTCTAACCTGCATTGCACGACCTCCTGAGTTGTCCTCCAGCGGCGTGGGACTCTCTTGTGCAACTTCGGGTGAGCACCGTTTCACTCCACTTTGTAGGGCCTTTTCTGGCACTTCTGCGGGTGCTGCCTGCTTCTGAGAGGGCTCCTTATCTTGCTGGGCGCCCCCTCTGTCACCTGACGCAATTGGCAACATCCTGGTCCCTCCTGGGCCACAGCAGCATCCAAAAACCCTAACCACAAGCTTTGCAGCTAGCAAGGCTTGTTTACGGTCTTTCTGCAGTAAATCACTTCTGCACGACTCTCCACGGCGTGGGACATCCATCCTCTAAAGAGAAAGTTTTTAGCCCTTGTCGTTCTTGCAGAATCCTCAGCTTCTACTGTCCAGTAGCAGCTTCTTTGCACCCACAGCTGGCATTTCCTGGGCATCTGCCCACTCTCGACTTGATCGTGACTTTTGGACTTGGTCCCCTTGTTCCACAGGTACCCTTGTCTGGAAATCCATCGTTGTTGCTTTGCTGGTTTTGATCTTTCCTGCAGAATTCCCCTATCACGACTTCTGTACTCTTTGGGGAACTTTAGTGCACTTTGCACTCACTTTTCAGGGTCTTGGGGTGGGCTATTTTTCTAACCCTCACTGTTTTCTTACAGTCCCAGCGACCCTCTACAAGGTCACATAGGTTTGGGGTCCATTCGTGGTTCGCATTCCACTTTTGGAGTATATGGTTTGTGTTGCCCCTATCCCTATGTGTCCCCATTGCATCCTATTGTAACTATACATTGTTTGCACTGTTTTCTATTGCTATACTGCATATTTTTGGTATTGTGTACATATATCTTGTGTATATTTTCTATCCTCATACTGAGGGTACTCACTGAGATACTTTGGCATATTGTCATAAAAATATATCTGTGTATTGTGTTTTCTTATGATATTGTGCAAGTGACACTAGTGGTACTGTAGGAGCTTCACTCGTCTCCTAGTTCAGCCTAAGCTGCTCTGCTAAGCTACCTTTTCTATCAGCCTAAGCTGCTAGACACCACTATACACTAATAAGGGATACCTGGGCCTGGTACAAGGTGTAAGTACCCCTTGGTACTCACTACAAGCCAGTCCAGCCTCCTACACACCTTTTCCAAAAAACAAATGCAATGCAAAAAGTACCCAACATTTTTTATTTAATCCAGTGCCATCTCTGCTCTAAATGAAGTTTTAAAAACATATATGATTGAAACATTTATTTCATTCACTGATGGCTACTAGTACTGGGCTATATGACCCTTTGGATATTGAGGCCACATAGCAAAATAATATTGCAAATGTTACAAACATGTACAAAAGGTAATGAGCTGTGTAATAATTTTCATTTTTCAAGAGATGAAAAATCAGTGAAATGCGAAAAAGATAACCAGGCCCATTCTCAAACTCCCAGCCACCCACCACTATAAGAATTGTAAAATCAAATTAAAGTACAAAACAATACTGGTCCACGCCCAAGCAAACAAACAATACCCTTATTCAGTAGTTTTTTTACTTACTTGTATGATTTCACAAACACAAAGTCCTTATATCCAAAGGTGGATCCAGGAGACAAAGAGAGTTATCCTTCCACCTTGAAATCCAAGTGGAAAGTGACCAGGAGATGGACAAAGCACTGGGAGGAGCCTGCTGGACAGGAACAGGAAGGTGAAGGCGAAGTCTCTGGGACACTTCCTTCCTGTTTGAAAAAAATGTTTCTCAATCTAAAAAACAACTAGAAGGGTCGATTGGAGTAGAAATTCCACTCAAAAACCACTTTTTAACTACATTTAGATGCATCTGGAGTAGAAAATCTACTCCAGGTGCATTCACGCTTGTGAGTTGGACTGTTTTTGCTGATGTCACGGCAGGAAGCAGCGTGATAGAATGCAAAGTCTTGCATGCACTCTCTAACGGCCTGGGAGAATTGTGACACTTTTGAGAGAGCATCAAAACGTAATCTTGCATATGCAAACAAACTCCACTCTGGCCAAAATGCAGAATTCGGGAACTCAGCACTGCTCCATGTAGCACGGAGCCTAGTCTAAAATCCCTTTGGGAAATTGCATGGGGAAAATGAGCTGTTGGAGACCCCTTTTTTTTGGGCCCGCTTCATGAAGCTGAAGTGATTGGAGAACTAGCTTTGAAAAGTTGGTGAAGATTCATCAAATGGCTTCAAAGTTATTAGCAAAACAAAAAACTTTGTCTATGGAAACTGAGTCCTAACTACAGCTACCTACTGGTGACCGCCCAAAAGTAACTATAACTTGTGCCCTCACTATGCACTGCAATTTACCCAACATGTAACACCATTAATTAAATGTTGCATGACATCATTCATAATATAACTGCAACATTTGCAAAACAATTGTTGATGAGAAAACTGCATGGTAGGGGCATGAGTTATAGTTACCTTAGGGCAACACCCCCCCTGCAGCCAACCTCACGCCATGCACGGCTTTTTGTGTGCCTAATGGGGGTTTACAACAGGACCCGTGCCCAGAACCCTGTGACCAACCCCACAAAAGGCAGCCAACCCATTAGAGAGGTATGCAGTTCTCCTTCCCCAGGTCATTTTAGCCCCAGGGACCACATCTCCCAAGGCCCACTACATTTTTAGGGGAGGACTATGTGGCCCCCCGCTCCCTGGGCTGTTTTTGCCCAAAGCACTCCATACCCCAGGGCACATCACTAGATTTATGAGAGTGGAGGGCATGCAGCCCTCCGACTCAGGCCAATTTTTAAAAAAAGCATGTATTGATTTGGCTATATCTTTGGCGCCATTTCATGAATCTTCAAGAAATGTATCAAAAAAAGTGTGCCAAATGGTCTTATGGTGCACAGAAAGTTTCAGGGTAATCTGTCAAGCAGGGATGAGAAAACATGGGATCAAAAAAAGTGTGTTTCCAATGTTAATTCCTATAGGTAGTTTGAACCCGACTGCAGCCAGAACTGCTGAACAGAATTACACCAAATTTAGCAAGAAGGTAGATCTTGGTCTAGAAAGAGTGCCTTTTGTTATTTGGTGTAAATCCATTCTGTAGTTTGTGGAATATAAAAAAAAAGAAATGTATATATCTAGAGGCTCGAATCCTCCTTGGATCTTCGTGGGATCCTTTGCAAATTAGAGGATAAAGCAAGGCCCTGATTGGCTGGCCGCAACCTGACAGAAAAGTTACAACCAACATTTTGTTTCTCGCATTGGCTGGGGGGATGGGGAAAAAGCAATGTAAAATCAAATGAGGATACAGGCATCCTGATCCCATAGGACAGACGGAGGGGTCCTCATCGGCAAACCTACCCATTTTTATTTTTTGTCCGATCTGCGGATCCTTGGATCCTCCGACCCGACTCCCTGCATGCATGGACAAAGGTTCTGTCTCTCTGGGTGTGAAATTAGGTGTGAGAGTGTGTCTCAGGGTGTGAGAGTGGGTGCGTAAGGATCCGAGTGGTGTGTGACAGTCTGAGTGGGTCTGTGATTGGGTTCCTCAGTGTCTGAGTGTGTCTGTGAGTGGGAGAGTAAGTGTCTGAGTGGGTCTGTGAGTGGGTGCATGAGTGTCTAAGTGGGTCAGTGAGTGGGTACGTGAGGGTCTGAGTGGGTCTGTGAATGGGTGTGTGAGTTTATGAGTGGGTCTGTGAGTGTATGCATGAGTTTCTGAGTGGGTCTGTGAGTGGGTGTGTGAGAGTTCAAGCGGGTCTGTGAGTGGGTGTGTGAGGGTCTGAGTGGATCTGTGAGTAGATGTATGATGGTCTGAATAGGTCTGTGAGTGGGTGCGTCAGTGTCTGAGTGGGTCTATGAATGGGTGCTTCAGAGTCTGAGTGGGTGCATCAGTATTTAAGTGGGTTTGTGAGTGGGTGCGTAAGTGTCTGAGTCGGTATGTGAGTGGATGCATGTCTGTGTAGGTCTGTGTTTGTTAGCAGGGGTGCAAGTGTATGAATGGCTCTGACAGTAGCTGCAGGAGCTGCATGTTGCTATGAGTGACTGAATTAGTGTATGAATGAGTCTGTGAATATATTTTTACATTTTGTTTCACCAATATTCACAAATTCATTAGAACACTACATGGGAAGGCTGCTCTGAGCATCGTGATGTATTTGCAAATTTCGTGTGTCATGAAAAAAAATAATTTTAAGGTCATAATTGCAACCTAAAAGGCTCCTATATCACAGCTCTGGGTCAGGATACCTCCACCCTGACCCCTTATGTCACTTTTCATTTTATTTTATCAGTCCCCAGGGAACATGTCCTATTACCTAAAATGGTGGCTTTCTGTTTAGGGTGCGGCCAGCCAATCACAGCGTTCCTGGTGGTTCACACATTCGCAAACTTGCCGTGAGAACGTCGCAACGGATCCACGGCCCTTCATATACAAATTTGTTTTTCCTTAAATTTCTCTTAAACTTTTGAATGGATTTACACACAGGAACAAAAAGCCTAATCTGCATGCCGAAATCTGCCTTTCTGTCAAATTTGGAGTAATTCTATTAAGCGGTTTGGGCTGTAGTCATGTTCAAAACTCCTAGGGGAATTAACATGGGAAATGTATTTTTTGATGCCCCCTCCCCTTTTCTTGGCCTTGCTTCATGAATCACCCCGAAACTTTCCATGCACAATGGGAATCACTGCCAGACTTTTTGGGAAATTTTTGTGAAGGTTCATCAAATGGTGCCAAAGATATAGGCATGTCAAAAAAAAAAAATTCTATTGACACATGTATCTAACTATAACTACCTGCAGTCACCACTAGGTAGTTATAGTTAAGACCATTATTCCCTAGAAAAAGCATTTTTTTACTTGCCTATATCTTCGGCACCATTTGACAAATCTTCACAAAATTTTCCCCAAAAAAGTGGCTCAGTTATTCTTGGAACGTTTCGGGGTGATCCGTAAAACGGGACCAAGAAAATGGGGGGGGGTCAGAAAACATTGCGTTTCCCATGTTAATTCTTAGCGGACTTTTAGAAACAACAACAGCCCAAACTGCTGTACAGAATTGCACCAAATTTGGCAGAAAGCTAGCTTTCGGTATGCAGATCACGCTTTCGCTTATTTGGTAGAAATCCTTTTGGTGGTTTTTGAGAAATTAAAGGGAAAATAAATTTGCACATCTAGGGCCGTGGAATCTTCGTGAATATTCACAAAAAAAAGATGAGCTTGTGTAGGGAAATGCACAGCTGTGATGGGCTGCCAGCACTTTAAACTAGGAAGTTTTGGTTGCCATCTTGGTGCTTGGCTTGAGCCGAGTCCCATAAAAGAAATGTGAAAAAAAGGGGCTTAGCTCTGCTGCTGGGGTCCCAGAGGGACCCCTGCCAGAGCAAAATAGCATTTTTTTAAAAACATTTTGCCACACAACTGTGATGTCAACACAAATTGGTGAGAAAAATTTAAAAAAGAACAAGCGCAGGCTCCAGTGCTTGCTTTTTAATAAGCTGCGGGTGGGCCAGGTCCCAGGGGCATTTTTTTTTATGGGGGGGCCAGAACCCCCATCCCCCGGGGGCCACCACATCCCCGGGGTAAAATGATTTTTTATGTGAAGGAGGCCTGACAGCCTCCCCCACAGCCCCAGGGACCACCACCTCCCCGGGGCATTTATTTAATATGGTGCGGGGGCTGCATGGTCTCCCCCACAGTCCGGGGACCACAACCTCCCCAGGGAATTTATGTAACATGGTGTGGGGGGCCTCCCCCAAAGCCCTGGGGACCACCACCCCCCTGGGACATTTATGTAATATGGTATCAGAGGGGCTGGGCGCCCCCCACAGCGCCGGGGATGACCTGCTCCCCAGGGCATTTAACAAATATGGTGCGGGCTGTGCATCCTCCCTTGCAGCCCCAGGAGCACAGCCTTCCCAGGGCATTGTAGAAATTGGGTGCGGGGGGCCGCACCCCCTCTGCAGCCCCAGGGACCACCACCTCTCTGGGGCAAATGGTAAAAAAATGCAAAGGGCATCTGTTTTGTACCCCCAAGCCCAGGGGACCATCATCTCCCCAGAGATATGCACATTGGAGGGGGGCAGCGCGCCCCGCCTCGAGTAGCCACAGATTGGCCTGTGGGACCACCATCCCCCAGGGCTGCCTCTTGCCAGGTCCCGGGGTCCCAGAACATAGCTGTTTGCTGTGGCTTGGCTGCAGCTTTGACAGCTGCAGCCAAGTCACAGCAAACATAACTCCAATTTCTGACAGCGGGACCTGGTAAACAGGGCCTGCTGTCAGAAAGCTGATTTTTCACCTGTCTTGCGTACACAGCAGATATGCGTGCAGGGAAGACAGATTAAAACATTGCTCCAGCAAGCAAGGAGCTGCTTTTAATAGCAGCTCCCTGCTTGCTGGAGCAATGCCGGCTCACGCAGGAGGTGGGAGGCAGCTAGGACTGCAGGGGAGGCCTTGAGGCTCCCCCCATGGTCCCAGATACCATGCAAGTGGCAAAAAATAAAGAAAGTTAAAAATCAGCAGAGACCCGGGGGGAAGCCTTGAAGCTACACCCCCAAGGATCCAGATAGCCCATAAAGGGCGAGAAAAAGTTAAAAATACATTTAAAAAAACATGTAGCTTAATGGTGAAGGGCAAAGATCTTCACACTGAGAGTTGAGGGTTCAACTCCAGGTTTATTGGTAGTCATTTCCCTCCTTTAATTTCTTTTCAACTGCAAATGCTTAAGGCTCATACTAAAAGGTGATCCTACTCTGTTTAATTGACAAATACATTTTTCTTTCCAATTTGTGCGGAAATATCTCATTCTAAGTATATCATCCATCAAACCCTAAACAACTCTCTCTCTCTCTCTCTCTTTTAATCTTTCTCCCACTCCCACTCCCATACCCATTCAGACACTTATGCATCCACTCACAGACCCACTCAGACACTCATGCAACCACTAACAGACTGACTCAGGTCCTTGTGCACCCACTCAAAGCCCCAGTCAGACCCTCACACACCCACTCACATGTGAGCCTAACTATAACTTCCCTATAACCTTTGTTTTTTTCATTGAGTTTCTATGTTTTTTTAAATTCTATTTCCTAACTTTAACATCGCTGTATCCTTTGTTTTTTCAAACACACACACACATATATACATATACATATACATATATATGTGTATATATATATATATATATATACATATATATACTGTATATATATTTACACATACATACGTACATATAGATAGATAGATAGATAGATAGATAGATAGATAGATAGATAGATAGATAGATAGATAGATAGATAGATAGATAGATACAGACACAAACACACATACATAGTTTTTATCACTAAAAAACAAAGGTTAAAGGGACATTATATTTGGGAGCATATGTCAGTAAAAAACATTCCGCAGAGGTTGCTCTTGCTAGCAAAACAGAGATTTGAGGTGAGCAGTCGCTGGTACTGTAGGGGGCTCTAAATAGGAGCTGCAATCCATGGCATGAAAGGGTATTGTTTTGACTTATACTAGGTACTTCCTTAGGTCTGGACAAAGCTAAACAAACAGCTATAATGACAGTGAAACATGTGTCAGGGGTTGCTTTTATCCATTCTAGGTTTGGCTAGAATGGTATTTTACCAATACAAAGCAGCTGTAATACTGTTCCTCAGAATGATAAAAGGATTTAGGGCCCGATTTAGATCTTGGTGGTATTACCACCAAGCCGCATCAGTGACGGGCCTGAAAAGACCGTCATGTTGGTGGTCTCCTGCCCACCATATTTATATGTATTGCGGTTAAACCAAAGACTGCCGTAGTGAAATGTACTCTTTTGTGCCAGCTGCATCCTGCAGCTGACGTGGCGATCTCCAATGCTGATGATTAGCACTCCATTGCCTTCTTGACAGCGGCATCCCGCCAAGCCTATTTAGATCACACAGTTGTGCTGGCGGTGTGTCAGAGGTTGGCCCATGATGGCGGGAGTCGGTTGTTGGACGGTTCAGTTTAGCACTATGGATGTGGCCATTGGTTGGTTGCTAGCACTCCACACCTGTTGTAAATTGGACAATTGTGAACACCTGCAAAACACACTACAAAAAACATTCCGTTCCAGAGCATGATCCTTTGCCATCACACTGCAGCAGACCAGACAGACCAGACAGGTACCAGATTGCTGAACATAGGGAACAGGATTGTTTTCTGTTTTCTGTTTTCTTCTGTTTTCTTCTCCCTCTGTGATATTTGTTAAATGTACCTTATTTTAGTACCCTGCATTTTTTTAGCACTAGATTTGTTTAGCAAAAATTCACAATGGCAGGGAGGAAACATCTCCATTTCACAGAGGGAAACTTGTCTGTCATGTTTGATGAAATCACTAGATTAGAGCCACAATTGTTTGGTGCATAAGTCCAAAATATTATAATTTCCAAAAATGAATATTTGACAGAGTGAATGCTGTTGCTAACAACCTGCACACACAGGAGGAGATTAGAATGAGGTGGAACGACCTGCGTGGGAAAGTTCATTCACTGGCCTACAATCATCACCTGGAGGTCCAGAGGACTGGTGGTTATCCTCTCCCCCCATTACAGCTCTTGCAAATCCTGAAGGCTTGACTGGAATCCCTGGTGGAGTGCAGACTGGTAAGCCAGAACTATGTATGTCTTCCTAACCACTAATGGAGTCCTGCCCTTATGTTAGACATTAAGAATGCTGCATCAACCTTAGGAACACAGATATAGCTAAGTTTGACAAATCAAAATGTGCTGTGTCAGACAAGTTACTAGCAGCATGTTTGTAGCTCTCCCAACATAATGGAATACATATAGCCAGATTGTGTGTAGCTCCCAATGGATCATTCCTTGCATGGGCTCTGCTCATTACTGTCTATCAATGTATGTTGTTGTGCTTCCAAAAACAGGTCCAAAACTACACCCATTTTCACAGGAAAGTATGGTGTTCCTAAGTGGTATTTTCTCCTAGTTACATCATATCCATATGTGTGTACAAATTGCAAACTTGTGTTTATCTCCAATATAGTCATTGAAAGTGATATGTGTAACTTACTTTTCAAACAAGTATTATCTATGGTGTCAACAGATGACTACAACTACCACAATACTCTGTTTTTGGATCTGAAATACAATAGGGGAATGTAATGTTGTTCCACCGTCCTTTACTTCCATATCTACAAACATTTCAAACCCTGGTGCATTTGACAGTCACTATGTCATTCTGGTGTTTAAATATCACTTCTTGTGTATCTAAGCCATATTGACACCTGATCATAGCAACATTGAACATATGAAAATGCTTACATTTTTCATTGTCTTTTTGAATCCAAGATATCCAAAAAAGTGTTGTGGCATACTGACTAGAGCAAGTAGCCATACTCAAGCTAAATGTCACTGTTCATGTGATGACCAATTATAGTTTCATGTGCATTATGATCCACTTTGTATCCAATATATTGCAGCCTTCTAGGCCTTGGGATAGTTCAGTACTCCAATCTACTCACCACTGTGTTGTGTTCAATATCTGTCACATGTAACCTACACATCTGAAATAACATTTAGACATTTCAGGACAGCTCTACAAGATCAGCACTGAAGTTGTCATCTGTGTAAATCGGGCTGCGTGGGTAAAATAATGAAAATAACACAAATGCCTAATCAGTCTATCAGTCTCCTTCTAGTTTTTAGTAGAGGCCCTTTTGTAGACAAAGACACATGAAATGCACAAACTATATTTTAATTACATAACCCCTGTAACCTTCTCAGGTCCAAAAACCTGTTCTAGTGCACCACCATCGGCCAGCCAAAACACCTTCACTCCAGCCTAGGAGCAAGTCTTCAGTGAGGACTCCAATGCTGCATGTCAGGATGACCACGAGTCAGTTGGTCCATCAGGTCTGTCTCGCCAGACAGCTTCAGTGAGTCAGGCCCACACCTACACCTCCCACCACAGCTGAAACAACATCTCAGCATGAGGACACCTCCACTTCCTGTGCACCAAAGTCCTACACACCAATCATGTGCCCTCGCAGTCCTGCCTCCTGTTGAGACACCAACAGCACAGCCTCCAGTTCTGCCAGTGGTTTGGGGCATACGTCCTTATCGGCACAGGCTAGTGGGGGTAGGGCTGGGGGTTGGGGTGGGTGGGAGGGAATCTGTGGGCTAGTCAAGGGAAGCCATTGGGATTTTTGTTAGTCAGACCACCATTGACCAATTCTTGGGATCAGTCCAACAGTCCTAAGATGTGATGGGCAAACTCATAATTGAGCTCAGAGAAATCAAGGAGCTGCAGAGGGAGTACATCTTGGAACTACAGACCCACAATGAAAATAAGGAGCTCCTTGACTGAGGTGCTATTTGACATTTACCTCCATATGTGCAGGGCTTTTCCTGTACCATCTATCACTGTCTGTGAGCCCTCTATATCTGGGCAATGTATACTACCGCCAGCCACATTCAGGGAGGCCCTGGCACATGAGGAGACTGCTCCCACCACCCCATCCCTGCACCTCTATTCCATCCCTCACCAGAGGGGACAGTTATCCAGACAAGTAGGAGAGACCAACACCACCTCCTCCGAGAGACGCAGAACATAATTTCCTCCTTCAATCAATCAATCACTCAATCTATTTGTAAAGCGTGCTACATACCCGTGAGGGTGTCAAGGCGCTGGGGTGGGGGATGGAGGGGAGGGTGTTGCTACTGCTTGAAGAGCCAAGTCTTGAGGAGTTCTCTGAAGGAAATAAGCTCTTGGGTCTGTCGTAGATCCGGCGGGAGGGTGTTCCAGGTCTTGACGGCGAGGTGCGAGAATGATCTGCCACCGGAAGATTTGCGTCGGATGTGGGGGATGGAGGCGAGGGCGAAGTTAGCGGAGCGAAGATGCCGAGTGAGTGTAGAAGCTGACTCTGCTCTTCAGGTAGGATGGTCTGGTGTTGTGGAGTGCCTTGTGTGCGTGGGTGAGGAGCTTGAAGGTGATCCTCTTGTTGACGGGAAACCAGTGAAGGTCTCTTAGGTGGGGGGTGATGTGGCAGTGGCGAGGGATGTTGAGGATGAGTCGGGCGGAGGCGTTTTGGATGCGTTGGAGGTGTTGGAGGAGATGCCGGTGTAGAGGGCGTTGCCGTAGTCGAGTCTGCTGCTGACGAGGGCCTGGGTTACTGTTTTTCTTGTTTCTGTTGGGATCCATTTGTAGACTCTGCGAAGCATGCGGAGGGTGTTATAGCAGGAAGAGGAGATGGCGCTGACCTGCTTTGACATGGAGAGTGAGGATTCGAGGGTGAAGCCAAGGTTTCGTGCGCTGTCGGTGGGTGTCGGTGGGGGGCCCAGCATGGACGGCCACCATGAGTTGTCCCAAGCGGAGGGGGCGCGTCCAAGGATGAGGACCTCTGTTTTGTCTGAGTTTAGTTTTAGCCGGCTGTCTCTCATCCAGTCAGCGTCGGGCTGAGGGATGAGCCCTGGGGTACACCGCAGATGATGTTGAAGGCTTTGGATTGGTACAGGGGAGGCGGATTCTTTGGGTTCTGCCGGCGAGCAAGGATGTGGTCCATTCGAGGGCCTGGTCCTGGATTCCTGCTGCGTGGAGGCTGGATTTTAGGGTGTGGTGACAGACGGTGTCAAAGGCGGCTGATAGGTCTGGGAGAATGAGGGCTGATGTCTCTCCTTTGTCGAGGTGGCTTCTGATGTCGTCTGTGGCGGCGAGGAGGGTGGTTTCGGTGCTGTGATTGCGTCTGAAGTCGGACTGGGAGGGGTCGAGGATGTTGTTGTCTTCGAGGTACCGAGTGAGCTGAGTGTTGACGATTTTCTCAATGACCTTCACCAGGAAAGGGAGCAAAGAGATGGGCCAGAAGTTTTTCTAGTCCTTGGGGTTCGCCTTTGGTTTCTTGAGAAGGGTGTTGATTTCGGCGTGTTTCCAGCTTTCCGGGAATCTTGCAGTTTCGAAGGAGATGTTGATGGCTTTCCGTAGGTGTGGTGCGATGGCTGTGTCTGCTTTGTTGAAGATGTGGTGTGGGCAGGGGTCTGATGGTGATCCGGAGTGCATGGAGTTCATGGTCTTGCGGGTTTCGTCGTCACTGATGTTGGTCCAGGAGGTCAGTCGGCTGGAGCGGGTGAAGTTCGTGGTGGGTGGGGTAGGAGCGTCCGGAGTGTGAGGGGAGTTGAAGCTGTCGTGGATGTCTGTGATTTTTTGGTGGAAGGCGGTTGCTAGGGCGTCGCATAGTTCTTTGGAGGGGGTGATGTCGTTGACGGTGGCGTCTGGGTTGGAGAGTTCTTTTACGATGCTGAAATGTTCTTTGCAGTCGTGGGCATTGTTTTCTAGGCGGGTTTTGAAGGAGGATCTTTTTGCAAGCCTGATGAGTTGGTGGTGTTTGGTTGTGGCATCCTTGAGTGCCTTGTGGTTGTCTGGAGTGCGTTCGAGTAGCCATATTTGCTTGAGTTTTCGGCAGTGGCGTTTGGAGGTTTGGAGGTCGTCGGTGAACCAGGTGGCTTTTTTGTTGATGTGGTTGTTGGAGGGTTTTCTGAGTGGAGCAAGGCGGTCAGTGCAGTCGTTGATCCAGAGCTTGAGGTTGTGTGCTGTGATGTCAGGGTCGGTGGGGTTGGTGGGCAGTTTCTGGGCTAGGGCGTTGGTTAATTGTAATTCGGTGACTTTGCCCCAACGACGGCGAGGTGGTTGTTCGGTGTGGTGGTGTTCTGTCTGTTTCTTGAAGGTGAAGTGGATGCAGTGGTGGTCGGTCCAGTAGAGTTCAGTGGTATGGTTGAAGGTGACGTGGTTGCTTGTGGAGAAGATGGGGTCAAGGGTGTGACCGGCTGTGTGGGTGGGTGTGTTGACGAGCTGTGTGAAGCCGAGGTTGGCGAGGTTTTTGGTCAGGGTGGTGGAGTTGGTGTCATTGTTGTGTTCGAGGTGAAAGTTCAGGTCCCCGAGGAGGATGTAGTCGAGTGCGTGGGTGCTGGTCAGGTCAGCCATAGCATTGCTGAAAGGTGCCCTGGGGGCTATAGATGAGTGTTCCTCTGAGTGTGGTGTTGGGGTCGGTGCGGACTTGGAAGTGAAGGAGTTCGGCGGCGCTGAAGGAGTCGTCCAGGGTGGTTTTGACTTCAAGGGTGGCTTTGTGGACGATGGCTATGCCACCTCCGGTTCTGTTGGTGCAGTCTCGGCGAGCAACTTTGTATCCGTTTGGGATGGCTATGGCGATGTCGGGTGCTGGGGAGTCGTTCCACCAAGTTTTGGTTAGAAAGGCCACGTCCGGGTAGGTGGAGTCGAGCAGGTCCCAGACTTCGATGGTGTGCTTGCGTGCTGAGCAGGTGTTGAGGAGTATGCAACGGTGGTGCTTGGTCTTGATCCTAGGAGGTTTGTGGGCTCTGTTGCAGGTGAAGCTGCAGTTGTGGCAGGAGAAGGGTCCGTGCGTGCTCTTTGGAGAGGCCTGGAAGCAGGTGGTGTCTCGGCTGGTGTTGAGTGCCCGGAGGGTGTCAGCATTATAGCGGATGCTGACGGGGTGGCTGTTGCCTGGGCCAGGGGTTCTGGCGCTGGGCACGGTCCAGGTGCGGACGGTCGCAGACGGGCTTGCCTTTGGCGCGGCAGCGGCGTGGCCGTGCCGTGGCTGCCGTAAGAGGAGGGGAGGGTGGGAGTGGCAGCTGGGAGGTGGGAGGGCCTGGCGAATGAGAGAGCTGGGGGTGGGGCCGCAGGGGGCGCAGCGGCGGGGAAAGTGGATCAGGCAATGGAAACGGTGAGAAGGAGGGGGGAAGCGGGAGGGGCCACAGGGGGCACAGCGGCGGGAAAAGTGGATCAGGCAATGGAAACGGTGAGAAGGAGGGGGAGGCGGGAGGGGCCACAGGGGACGCAGCAGCGGGAGAAGTGGATCAGTCAATTGAAAAGGTGAGAAGGAAGGGGGAGGCGGGAGGGGCCGCAGGGGACGCAGCAGCGGGAAAAGTGGATCAGGCAATGGAACGGGATGGAGGTGGTGCGGAAGGCGGAGCGGGGAGCGACCTGCCTGCAGAAGCAGGGTCGAAGGTTGCTCCCTGCTATCGCGCCACGGCTACCATAAGAGGAGGGGAGGGTGGGAGTGGCAGCTGGGAGGCGGGAGGGCCTGGCGAATGAGAGGGCTGGGGGGTGGAGCCGCAGGGGGCGCAGCGGCGGGAAAAGTGGATAAGGCAATGGAAACAGTGAGAAGGAGGGGGAGGCGGGAGGGGCCGCAGGGGACGCAGCAGCGGGAAAAGTGGATCAGGCAATGGAAACGGTGAGAAGGAGGGGGGAGGCGGGAGGTGCCGCAGGGTGCGCAGCGGCGGGAAAAGTGGATCAGGCAATGGAAACGGTGAGAAGGAGGGGGAGGCGGGAGGGGCCGCAGGGGACGCAGCGGCGGGAAAAGTGGATCAGGCAATGGAAACGGTGAGAAGGAGGGGGGAGGCGGGAGGTGCCGCAGGGTGCGCAGCGGCGGGAAAAGTGGATCAGGCAATGGAAACGGTGAGAAGGAGGGGGAGGCGGGAGGGGCCGCAGGGGACGCAGCGGCGGGAAAAGTGGATCAGGCAATGGAAACGGTGAGAAGGAGGGGGGAGGCGGGAGGTGCCGCAGGCTGCGCAGCGGCGGGAAAAGTGGATCAGGCAATGGAAACGGTGAGAAGGAGGGGGAGGCGGGAGGGGCCGCAGGGGACGCAGCGGCGGGAAAAGTTGATCAGGCAATGGAAACGGTGAGAAGGCGGGGGAGGCGGGAGGGGCCGCAGGGGGCGCAGCAGCGGGAAAAGTGGATCAGGCAATGGAAACGGTAAGAAGGAGGGGGAGGCGGGAGGGGGCGCAACGGCAGGAAAAGTGGATCAGGCAATGGAAATGGGGGAAGGAGGGAGAGGCGGGAGGGGCCGCAGGGGACGCAGCGGCGGGAAAAGTGGATCAGGCAATGGAACGGGATGGAGGTGGTGCGAAAGGCGGAGCAGGGAGCGACCTGCCTGCAGAAGCAGGGTCAAAGGTTGCTCCCCTTGTGTGTCTACCATTCACTCTGTGGACAACTTCACAGACACTTTTACCTTTTCTTAGGACTGTTGTGTTTTGGACTTCAAACTGTTTTTGGCCCTACTACCATGTTTCCATCCACCATCATAGACTCTTTTTTGTTTATTTCATCTTTTTATTAAACACCTCACTCTTGTTTTTGGGTTATGTAATACATTTAATGGACGCAAAGTACAAGACTCTTGTTGAATTATCTGTGGCATTTCCTTTGTCATGTCCATCTTCCACCAACATGTTGCTGACTCTTTAGAACATTCAGTTGGAAAAAATGCTGCAATTGCAAAGAGGTAAAGTGTTAACCAATTTATTCAAAGAAAACAAATACAACTCAATGTATTTGTAACATACAAATATTGGCAACAGCTCTTTGTAGAAATGGAATATGGGATACAAAAAACAGACCTAAACCCAATAGTCTGTGCCATTCAGGGTTATATGCTCCACAGCCTTGAAACCATGGAGGCAATGGAATATGCAATGGAATCAAATTAAATAGGCAAGCTATCACTGAGGCGTGACCTCAGTTGGAGCCATACATCCTGCCCTCACAATAGGAATCCTAGATAAATAACACCAATAGTCTACATCATGACAGTGACAACCTATGAGGCCACATGACCAGTACAGGACACTGTGGCAGTATATGGTGCAATGACACATTCACCATTCAGTGGTGTGCTAACAAAACGCTCTCTCACCTGTGATAAAACACATTAACAGCTACCTCCACTGTCCACAAATTGAAGATTTAGCTAATGTGAAGTAAGAACAGTATGCTAGGGCTTAACGTACACATGTGGTTCGAGCAACTCAAGCGGCACATATTGCTTTGTTGACAGAATCACACAGAAAACAAGTCAGATACATTCTTCTGAACTTCCATACTATCAGTGTGCAAGTTGCCTCCGGAAAAGATTTGTCCATCCCAAGTGGGTGTCTGTCCCAGGATGAACACATTTTTACTTTGTACATCCAAACAGAAGCATATCACAGCAGATGTCACAATGTTGAAAACTCCAACTGAAGATGACATGGCTAAGGACCCTGTAACTGAATAACAAGGGAAAATTAATTTTACCACATATTAAATTGAACTAAATTGGCAAGTCATAAGGACACAAATATATAACACAAGCACATTATCCAATGTAGGGAAACTCTGATCCACTAACATCTTTGACTTGAACTTTTCTGCACTGACCATTCCTAACAAATTACCATAGCTGACAGATATGTTCCCTAGGTCACAAGTTGCATTGACGTTGGAGCTCAAAATGTGTAAAGGTAACCACACACAGGTGAAGAAGTGGGCAACCACATTTTGATGTCAGTCAACTCCTTCTTCTTCACCACTGTCATCTTCATTGGATAGATCAACATCCTCACCCAGGGACTCATCAGGGTCTCCCTCCTCTGCAATTACAGGGATGCCTCCCTTCAGGTCAATGTTATGGAGAATGCAGCAGGCAGCTGTGACTTGGCACACCTTATTGGGTGAGTAGAGGAAGGCTCTAGCGGTCTTGTCCAAGTATCTAAAGCTAGCCTTCGGGAGTCCAAAAGCCCGAACCACTGCCTCAGTGTTCTTCGATGGGCCTCATTGAAGCAGACTTCCCCTGGCAGTGTTGGATTCCTCAGTGTTGACAATAACCACAGTCAGTTAGGATACCCTGAGTGTCTTATACTGAATCAACACATCATCAGATTACTCACATATGAAGCCATTGTCCCTTCCTAAACTAGGATTCAGACAAAAGATTAGCAAGTCACATTGTTCTTACCAACAAGCCAGGCCCTTTCTGGTCCAAACTGTGAGATCTACACAGGTATATTGCTGTTCCATAGTGAATGACTCATGTGTTGACACAGGGAAGAGGGCACACACACTTGAGATGTATCGGCATAGCAAGCAGACAACTTTCACATTGATGGAATGGAAGTTCTTCCGATTGCGGTGGACCTTGCTCTGTTGTGTGGTGACACCAAGGCAGTATGAGTGCCATCTATTGCTCCAACCACATGTGGTATTCCACCTAAAGCATACAATTCTCCCTTCACGGTGGCCAAATCCTGTGGTAGTAGGAATTGGTTGTAGCTGTTGATGTTCTTCATCAAGGAAGCAAGGACTTCTTGTAGCACACCACTGAAAGTTGGCTTGGACATGCCCCAATATGCTGCCACAGGTATTGAAAGGTGCCAGTGGCTACAAAACACAGGAATGCCAGGAGTTTTGCAATAGATGTCATGGCTGTTGTATTCATATTGTAAGGCAGGAGATCAGGCTTCAACTGCTGACACAAATCCAGGATAATTTGGCTATTTAGACGATATTGCTTGATGGCGTCCCTTTCCTCCTTTGTGGCAAGGTCTGGAAAGGGCCTGAACACCTGAGGTTGTTGCCTCCTACCCATGGCTGTGTTCAGATGTCTGTATGCATGGAAATGGTCACACCATAATTTTAATGTCAAAGCACATCTGACGTCTTGGTAACAGTAGAAATGTCATTGGGTAATACATGTACACACACTGACAACAAATATTTGGACTTCAACATTTTCAATAAAAGTTTTTTTTTTTAAATGTTGTCATTCGTGAAAATAATACATTTGAACTGCATTACTGCACACAATTTTTGTTGAACTTTTTTAAAAAAATACCATCAATGGAGGTAGCACTTCCGCGCAGCACTTTTGTTGTCAAACAATGTCAAGGTCCTCATTTTATTGTGTAATATCCTTCCAAGAAACATGTAATTCGTATCTGACATTTAGAAATGCACTAGCCTCCACTTAGAGTCCTGGTGATGCACTAACTACTGAAAAATATGCAGCTGCACACCCTGAAATGGTGGCTGCCTGACCTTCCTGTCAGGACATTGGCTACAGAATAGCCTTTAGCAGAAGTTGACTGCGTAGTAGGTGGTGGCCTCCATGACGGGCCCTACCAGAGGCTATCTTGTGTGACATCTATGCACAAAAGCCAATAACTGTGTCTGTTTCTGTCATGAATCGTGTCCGCTGTGTACTTGTACACTACATTGTGAAAAACACTCACTTGCCTCCTAACACTACAGCCATCAAGACCTCCTCATTTTTCGCTGCTGTTACCAACCTCTGGGACCCATGATGCCGGGCAAAGCAGGTGAAAAAACTCCTGCCTTCTCCCCTGAGGAGCTGGAGCTTCTTGCAAGGGATGTTCTGTCCCTGTACAGCCAACTGCTTGGGATCCCAAGGGAATAGGTACATATCTGATTGGGGATTGTCTGACAGAGTAACCTCTTCTTTTCAGATTGACAGGCTATTTGGTTCCTTTTTGGTAATGTGGGTAGTGGTGTGATTAGAGTTGACAAAATGATGCAGCTGGGACAGACGTTTGTAACCAATGTCTGAAATGCCTGTGCATGGCCATGTTGTCACCTGAAAGTAGAAACTACAATGTTTGTCCATGTAACAGACAAATCCTATTTGATCACACAAACTGAAGGCCACTGACTGCCAGTGACCAGTAGACAGTGTACCAGTAGTATGACTGACAACATGCAGCCAATATTGAAATTAAAGTGATATTGAGGGAAAAATGTAGAGGGTCTGGAATTGTCTGATGCTGTATTGTCACATGGGATTCTAGCAAATATTATATACTAGGTTGCTCTTTATGGTTTAAACCTGTTACGGTGCACATATAGGTACATTTATTTTAGGTACAGCAAGTTCAGATAACACTGGCTCACCATTACCCATCCCAGTCTGTCCCAGTCCAAAACACACTTGTTCAAACAACCCACACATCTCTGCTCTTATTGACACATATCAAACTGTATTGGTAGTATGAGAAAGGAATGTGTCCACATTGGTGAGAGAGTTGTGTATCCGACAGACAACATTTTGGTGTCGTTAGCCCTGCCCAGAGGAGAAACCGATGATGGAGAGCACTGTAATGCTGAAGGGGACATTTGCCTATAGAAGGTAACATCACATAGATGTTGTGGTGTTCCATTTTGAGCAGACAATAGTCATCCAAAAATCATACCCTTTGGGAGAAGTGAACCAATTTTAACTCTGCACTTCAGTGGTTCAGAGATGTAGCCAGGCCTATGTATTCACTCATGTTTTTGAGACCCTTTGTTATGGAGTGAACTACAAGTGCATAAGTGACAAAGGCATACATGATATGGGAGCTGAGATGGGAGATTGATGAACTTGTTGCAAATGTTTTGTATTGTACATTGATGTCCAATTGCACTTTCACAGATACCCTAAAACTATTGTATCTGTATTTTCAGCATCAACTAGGCAAGGTGAAGGTAACAGCAGCCACATCGGCAGGGATGAAGCTGGCCACTGGGGTTCGGGTGTAGACTCCACAGACACGGTGGGACCCAGTGCCATGGAGGGTGAGGGGATTGGCATGGAGGCCACCAGTGACTCTGCATCGTCCTCAGAGGCCTTCAATGATGACCAGTTCATAGGGGGGCAGACCCTGGAGAGACTGTGACATCTGGGGCTTCATCTGCCCCATTCCAATCTCCACCCTCCCTATTGCTCACCCAGTTGGCTGTAACCACGCCCCTAAATGAAGCAGGAACCACTGCCCCTGCCTGAGTGTCCCAAGCTGCACTCACTGAGGAGGCTGTTGATCTTTTAAGAATAATCGCTGTATGCCAGACTGTACTATTGAATTGCATTCAAGGGCTGGCTGGCCAGAACACCCTGATGTTGGCTTACTGGGTGGCATTCATGGTGCCCTGTCTGGCCGAAAGCAGTTATTCCAGGGTCCGGCCTCCTCATTGGCCGCAGCTACCCACCCACCTCAACCTCGTGCCCATACTCCCACCCCTTCCACATCCCAAATCCCTCAACAGTCCTGTCCAAAGCACACTCAAACATATACATGCACCCAAACAACAACCAAAAGCAGCACATTGCACATGAACAGAGCAAAAAACACAAGCATAGACCATACATGCAGGCACCACACACACCATCACACACACCACCACAGTCACACCCCTAGTCAGTGCACCTGCCACTACACAACCACACCCCCCACCACCTCAACAGCCACAGACATAACACAAACTACTACAGCAACAACCACACACACCACAAGCACACCCCCAGTCGGTGCACCCACCCATCACACAACCACACACACAAACCACCACAGACACAACACCCACCCCTACAGCAGCAAAACCCATAGACACCATAGGCACACACCCAGTCAGAACACCCAACACCACACATGTATGCACCAGTATATCCACATACACCATGCAAATATATACCACATCCACTACACACACCCACACACAAATACTCGTCACAAATGCCCACACTGACCCACCCAACAATCAGTAAAAGACACAAATCTAAAATTACAGCATATATACCAGACCCTCAAGCACCCACATCTTCAACACATACACACGCACAACAGACACAGCCACTCCCTCTACCTCCCAAATCCAAATCCCACATGAACACCCTACTCATTATTCTAAGGAGAAGCTATTTTTTTTCCCTGGTCCTGGCCCTGACCCCTTCCACATTCCACCCTACCATTATCAAACATAAATCCACCCCTTCCAAATTCCAAACCACTCCTACCAAACTCACCCCTTCTAAACCTACCCCTCCCAAGCCTACCGCTCCCAAACCCAAACCCACCACTCCCAAACCTAAACCCTCCCCTTCACAACCCAAACCCTCCCCTCCCAAACCCAAGGACCCCCCTTTGCCCTCACTAAGATCAATGAGGTGCATGCTCTCTGCCCCATAGATGCCTCTTCTAGAGGAGGTTTATTCTGGCAATGTATTTAGGAGGCAAGTGATGGGCCTGACAGCCATTTTGGCTCACTTGGGCTAACACCTTTGTACTCATAGTTTTCCCTCAGTCCAGATGGACTTTTGTTATTTCTCTTTGAGAGACTAATCTCATCCTTATAAAGACATTTTATTTTGAGCATACCTTGGGAATGACCTTATTTTTTAATTGTTACTAATTGTTTGCTGATGATGTTCTTTCTTTCAATGTGTGTGCCATGCACTTACTCTCATTTGTGACAGTGGCAAACACAGATAGTATATTTTAACTGTTTTGTAAAATGGAAATATTAGTGTTATACCTTAGTGATTGACATAATAATATTGGTGCAATAATTCATTTTGTTATGGGACACATACACCAACATTTTATTTGTTTCTGTTTTTGTGAGTGGAGAATGCATGTGTGTTTATTTTGGCATGATGTGTCAATAATATGCACATATGCATTACACAGATGACCTGGCACTTTACAGTTGAATTGGATCCTTTGTTTGTGATATATTGCACACACCAAGTGGACATTTGACCTTCATACATCTCTGCCATGTTTCCAGTTCACTAGTTAAAATTGTATTACATTCTGTGTACACACAGCTGCACCATGTTGTAGTGTAATTGCTACATTATCGTGGGATTGTTTGGTTCAAATCTGGGATACTGTTTAAGTTGATACTTATATTTTAGAGATATTATTGCACACACCTTTATGGACACATTTCTTTTTGTGATTGTTGAGACTTTTTGTGTGGGTGTCCATTGCCATAAAGGCAGTTTGTCCCAACCTGGTGGGTGCTACTTAAATCTGAAGGCCTGTTTTTGAGACTTCAACATTACACACTTCAGCATTGCGCAACATTATGATGGTGTTTACACAAATGATTGAGTCATGCACGAGTCCAGTAGTACTGTGAAGCTACAACTCCAAGGGTAACAGGAATACCTGTGACTTTCCCTTCTGTTCTGGCAATGACTGGTTTGATTTCTATCTTGGACATCCCAGAAGCAACAGGAGGACTGGCAGTAGCGGGTTCATGGTGGCAGGATACTTGGAAAGCAATAAAAAGGTAAGTTTTGTGTTTATATAGCTCCCAAGCTGCCAATTCAGGTGTGAGGTTTAGCCGCCACAGTTGCATCAGCGGGGCTGTACAGTTATTTGTTCATCAGTAAAAGGTGTTGTCATCCAGCCTTCTTTTTCCCATTGTGCTGTTGATGCCAGTGAAGATTCTTGGTGGCAACAGCAGACTGTCAGCGGTCTTTTGTCTATGGTCCTGTTGCATTTAAATATGGAGGGCGGAGCGTCATGGCGGCAGGCGGATTTCTCGTCAAAAAGTCAACAGAGGGACCATTACCTCCAACATCTAAATCAGGCCCTTTGTCATTTTGCAGCTTGGCATGGATGGCACTGCGCTAAACCTATGGTTAAAAGCTTTGCTGTATAAATGGCAAAATATTTTGTCACTTTGTAGCTCAGCACGGATGGCACTGTGTTAATCCTCTGCTTAAAAAACATTGCTGTATAAATGGCAAAAGACTTTGGCCTGATTTAGAGTTTGGCAGACAGATTTCCCATCTGCCGTATTACGTTTCCCATAGGATATAATGGGATCGTAATACGGTGGACAGGATATTGGTCATAATTGTGACAGATTAAGCCTGTCCTCCAAACTCGAAATCATTGCCTTTATCCATTTCTAGCATATGTGTATGTATAAATATCTAAACATATACACATTAAAAAAACAGTGGTTAAAGGAACGTTATAGTTATGTGAAAATGTCAGTAAACAACATACCATTTAAAACAAATATAACCACTTAAATTTATAGTTATCTCAATAAACTATATCTTGTGCACTAAAGTAGCTATAACTAGCTTTCTCATAATGCACAGTCTTGTCAGCAATTATGTCATTTCAGATGTTGAAGTCATATTAGCAATGATGTCATAGAGCATGTCATGAGTGATGGAATATGTGAGGTTATTAGCAGGGCATAGTGAGAGTGGAGTTATGGTTACTTTGGTGAACAAGTTATATTTCCTTGGGAACCTTCACTTCTTGCCCACATAAAATCCACACCACAATAGATTTCTCTGACATCGCTGACGCTAGCGCAACATCTAGCTCAATTCTGCTGTAGTACATTGCAGCATTTTGTACTATGACTTAATAGATATTGTACTGAAGATGGACCTAGCAGTGCCCCCAAAGAGCCTGTGGCATATGAACCCATGAGAGGAGCTGTAAAAGCATGTTTACTTGGGCTCTTGATGCATGATGCAGCCATGGTGAAAATACACCAAAGTAAAATCAGACCTGAATGATCTGTACGCATCAGAGGCATAGAAATCCCTCTTCCATCTCCAACAGAGGCATTATGAGAGAGGTGAAAAGGCAGGACCACTGCTGACTAGACAGCTGAGACAGACAGAATCCTCCTGAGCAATCCCAGCACTCCATACTGCCACCACTATGCACAGCCTTGTTATCAATGATGTAATTTCAGATGGTGTAGTCATATTATCAATGATGTCATTGAACATGCCATGTGTAATGGAATTTGTTAGGTTAATAGCTGTCCATTGCAAGGGTGCAAGTTATAATGACGTTAGGGAACAAGATATAGGCCCTCATTACAACCCTGGCGGTCGGTGTTAAAGCGGAGGTAAGACCGCCAACAGGCCAGTAGTAAAAAAAATGGAATCACGACCATGGCGGAAACCGCCAACATAGACAGCCACTTTAACACTCCGACTGCCACGGCGGTAGAAACAAACACTGCGGCGGTCACCACCAACAGACAGGCGGAAGACAATGTACCGCCCACACTATTATGAGAGGCCAATCCGCCACCTTTTCTGGGGCGGAACCAACACGAACAAAAACACGGCGGAAACAGGACTTAGAATGGAAAACACTCACCTCTATGCATTTCACGAGGAACCAGGATGCCATGGAGCCAGAACTCCAAATACTCCCTGCGATGGTATTCCTGCTCCTCTACCAGTAGCACGAAAGATGGCGGTGACGACCACGGTGAGTACTGCACCTACAATACAGGGGAGGAGGGAGGGAAAAGAGAGTGACACACATATGCAACACTCAACACCCCCACCCCCACCCTCACCCACAACAACATACACACAAATACATGCTGCAACATTACATCAACACCCCCCCAACCCTCTTCAAGAACGCAAGGACAAAAGGAAATGAGTTGAACGATTGTAATAAATAAAAATCCATTAGGCAAAACTTGAAATACAGTATAAACAATTATGTACACAAACTACACAAGTCCGGAGAGTGCACCATTCATAGTCCGTGGACCACTGGGCCCAAAATGCATGGGCGAGGCCCACACTCAATACCAGACTCCAAACGGAGAGAACACTGAAGGAGCATCAGATCGAAATGGGGGCACCTCTGCCGGATAAGTGCATGACGCCAGCTCCACGAGGGTGCCCCATGCCCACTGCTGTATCCTGGGGAGTGCAAAGCCACAGTCTCTAAAGTCTCTCAAGTGGGTGGGTTGCCCACTGCTCTATTCTGGGGAGTGCAAAACCATAGTCTCAGAAGTCTCTCAAGTGTGTGGGTTGCCCACTGCTCTATCCTGGGGACTGCAAAGCCACAGTTTCTCAAGTCTCTCAAGTGGGTGGGTTGCCCACTGCTCTATCCTGGGGAGAGCAAAGCCACAGTCTCTCAAGTCTCTCAAGTGGGTGGGTTGCCCACTGCTCTATCCTGGGGAGTGCAAACCCACAGTCTCAGAAGTCTCTCAAGTGGGTGGGTTGCCCACTGCTGTATCCTGGGGAGTGCAAAGCCACAGTCTAAGAAGTCTCTCAAGTGGGTGGGTTGCCCACTGCTCTATCCTGGGGAGTGCAAAGCCACAGTCTCAGAAGTTTCTCAAGTGGGTGGGTTGCCCACTGCTCTATCCTGGGGAGTGCAAAGTCACAGTCTCTCAAGTGGATAACAGTCTCCACTGGTTCTGGAGGGGGCTTTGTGCCCAGAGTGCTTCATCCTGCCAAGGACTGAGGTAGTGGATGTGATACTCCACTGGTTCTGGAGGGGGCTTTGTGCACAGAGTGCTTCATCCTGCCAAGGACTGAGGTAGTGGATGCATTTCTCCACTGGTTCTGCAGGGGGCTATGTGCCCAGAGTGCTTCATCCTGCCAAGGACTGAGGTAGTGGATGCCTTTCTCCACTGGTTCTGGAGGGGGCATTGTGCCCAGAGTGCTTCATCGTGCCAAGGACTGAGGTAGTGGATGTGATACTACACTGGTTCTGGAGGGGGCTTTGTGCCCAGAGTGCTTCATCCTGCCAAGGACTGAGGTAGTGGATGCCATTCTCCACTGGTTCTGGAGGGGGCTTTGTGCCCAGAGTGCTTCATCCTGCCAAGGACTGAGGTAGTGGATGCCTTTCTCCACTGGTTCTGAAGGGGGCTTTGTGCCCAGAGTGCTTCATCCTGCCAAGGACTGAGGTAGTGGATGTGATACTCCACTGACGGTGATGCAACATGCAAGCTGCCCAGGCTCCAAGAACTGACCACCAGCCTCGTACGACTGACCAATGGGGATGGCAGCCATGTCTGCGGTGGTGCCACCGGCTCAGGATGTCGTGGGGCCGCTCTGTGGCAGCGGTGCTGGTGGCGGTCTTTGTGGGGGCAGTGCTGGTGGCGGTCTTTGTGGCGGCGGTGCTGGTGGCGGTCTTTGAGGCGGCGGTGCTGGTGGCGGTCTTTGAGGCGGCGGTGCTGGTGGCGGGCTCAGTGACTGCAGTGCTGGTGGCGGGCTCAGTGACTGCGGTGCTGGTGGCGGTGCAGGTGGCGGTGCAGGTGGCAGTGCTGGTGGCGGTCTTGTCTGCCGTGCAGGTTGGCGTTGACCTGGACCTACCCTTGATTTTCTAGCCCTTCCCCACCTTGGATGGTGGCGCTGCTGTCTTGCCACTATCCACTTTTGTTTTGCCTGAGACCTTGGTGGCAGGTGTTTTCGCCTTCTCCCTCCGGGATGTGGGCACCTTTTTTACTTTTGGAGGTGGCGGAATGTCCTTGCCCTCGCTCCGTGGAACACTGGCAGCCCTGTTGCTTGTGGCACTCCAAAAGCCTGCAGTTGCTGCCACCACTGTGCCCGGTGATGTGGTGGCTGAGGTGCTGGGTTGGGACCTGGAAAGGCGGGCCCTAGGGACGGACGAGGGGGGAGGTGTAGGGAACAGGTCAATATTAGACAGGAAAAGCTTTTTAGACACACTGGGACGGGTAGATGGAGGGGGTTTGGGAGTGGAGGAAGAGGTAGTGGTTGTGGGAGGTGTACATTTGCTGACTTTGGGTGAAGGTGCATTGGCTGGAGGCTGTTGTGAGGTGGATGGCTGTTGGGTGGGTGTGTGGCTCTGTTTGTGTAGTTTGGGAGGAGGGCTCACAGACACACTGGTAGAGGACACAGGGGATGTGTGAATGGTAGTGGGGGTGGTGAGTGCACGTGAGCGATGTGTGGTGATGGGCGTGCTGGTGATGGAGGTAGTGGCTGAAGATGTAGTGCATGCAGGTGTGAGTGGAGACGAGACAGGGAGGGAGGAGGGAGACGTGGAGGAGGGGGACACAGTGGAGGCAGTGGATGTTGGTATGTGTGCATGGGTGTGATGCTTGTGTGAGTGCCTGTGGGATGTGTGGTGCTTATGTTTGCAAGAGCCACAATTGTATGTTAAGGTGTGTGCATGCTGGTCTGATGGTGTGCTTGGGATAGGCTGAGGTAAAGGGGATTGGGTCTGGGTGGAGGAGGTTGGAGGGGGAAGGCTGGACACAGGGACAATAGCTGCCATCAGTGCTGAGGCCAGAGCCTGAAATGCTCTCTGTTGGGCTGCCTGAACAGAATGAATGCCCTCAAGGTATGCATTTGTTTGTTGCAACTGCCTCTCCACACCCTGGATGGCATTCTGAATGGTAGACTGCCCAACAGTGAGGGATCTCAGGAGGTCAATAGCCTCCTCACTGAGGGCAGCAGGGCTAACTGGGGAAGGGCCTGAGGTGCCTGGGGCCCAAGGACATGCCCACCCTCCTGGGTGAGCAGCCACTGGACACACGCTGAGGGGCTGCTGGGAGGGCGGTGCTGGTAGAGGGGTGGCGGGTGTACCTGTTGGTGCAGGGGGCACAGAGGGGCCCGCCACCACAAGGGAGCTCCCATCAGAGGAAGAGTCGCTTTCGCTGATGTCACCTCCTGTCCCCGCCGTGGAGCTCCCCTTGCCCTCCATCCCACTGGTGGCTTCAGACTCCGTTGTCTCGCCCTCCAGGGCCATGACGGATGCAGCCTCCTCCTGCTCCGGTGCCACTGCTCCTCCGCCTGATGATGCTAATGCACACACGAACAGGGAGACCACAAAAAGGGGGGGCAAAGACAGAAGAAAGACATGTTCAGTGCATGCAATACCACTACTGTTGGTGGACACTACAGACACAGCAGCCCTCTGCACTACGCTATGCACTTAGAGTTCCCTAATTAATCACAGGGACATGGGGTACAAGGCCTATGCCCGATTGCTGCACACATGGAAGTCACAGGACCCTGACTAGGTATAGTTGCCTCTTACCACTGGTGGGGTTGGGGTGCCACCTAGCCTGCCTCACAAAGGGACCTTGCCTACAAAACTCGCCCTGGCCTAGGGGAACCCACAGCCCACCTCCCCCACCCAGACACCTCGTAATGCGCGCAGAGTCAGATGGATGTGACTGTACTCACCCCCTTGTGGCTGCTGTGATGCCCTCAAGAGCCCATCCAACTCCGGATAGGCCACTGCCAGGATCCGGAACATCAGGGGGTCATGGTGCGACGGGCACCCCTCCCACGTTGGGAGGCCATCCCCAGCTGGGCCTTCGCCGTCTTCTTGTTCCAGCGGAGAATGTCCTCCCATCTTTTACGGCAGTGGGTGCTGTCTGTGGTGGACCCCCGGGGTCCAAACGTCCTTGGCGATGGCACGCCAAATATCCTTCTTCTGGTGGGCGCTGACCTAGAGGAATAGTGCAGGGGAAAAGGAAAATCTTTAACCGTCTGGACCGTCACAGTCTCTGACCCACGTTCCCACCCTTGCCCTGACGCACATACACTCACCGTCCGCTCATGCAGGCCTCAGTCCCCCCTGTATCTTCCGTCCACACCACTCCAAACAGCCATTGCCCATACAGCATGCTCACAGTGTACTCACCTGTTTGTCTGGAGGACCGTAGAGTAGCGTGTACTGGGGGAGTACCCCATCCACTAACTTCTCCAACTCCTCCGAAGTGAAGGCAGGGGCCCTTTCCCCAGACACATGAGCCATTGTCGCTTCCAGACTGAGGTCACAGCAGCACTTGCAATGTAGGTCCTCTCCTGTCGAAGGTCAGGTATCAAGTGAGTGAACAGACAGAAAATGGCAGTCACGTCCGCGGCGGTGCGTACCGTCACCACCGGCGTACATCGTCATTGGCTCCTGGGACCCATAGGGTCCAATATTAACCAATGCAGGATTGCGCAGCGGTCTTCGACCGCCTACCGCAATGGTGTACAATGCCAGCGCAGTTACCTCATATCCCCTTGTCCCACCTTACAGGTCAGGCAGCCACCATTTCAGGGGGCCACATGGCATTAATTTTAAATGCGTCACACCTATCTAGGCCTTGCATACACACAGTGACAGGCACATTGCGAATTGACAAATGTGTGCAATAATCATTTTTTTAATGCCTCAGTGTTGGCTGACTCTCTGCTCGCTGTTCTTGTCCATAGGGCACGTCGGCTGGGGAAGGTGAGGAGATGGCAGCATCCTCCGGTGTACAGACCGCTGGTAGACCTGTCGACAATGGAAGAGAGACACGTAATAGTCACCAACAGACTTGATCGTGCAACAATCCATGAACTGTGTGCCCAGTTGGAGCCAGACCCGATGTCAGCTATCCCCCATCCCACAGGAATTCCCCCTCTAGTGCAGGTCCTGTCAGTACGCCATTTCCTGGCAAGTGGGTCTTTTCAAACTACAGTGGCCATTGCATCAGGGATGTCCCAGCCTATGTTCTCTAACGTGTTGTCCAGAGTGTTGTCTGCCCTGCTGAAACACATGCACAGCTACATCGTTTTCCCTCAGGTGGAGGATTTGCCCACAGTGAAAGGTGACTTCTATGCCCTAGGACATATCCCCAACATCATAGGTGCCATTGATGGGACACATGTGGCATTGGTACCCACCGCAGAAGTCAACAGGTGTACAGAAACCGGAAGAGCTACCATTCAATGAATGTGCAGATGGTGTGTTTGGCCGATTTCCCATGTGAATGCCAAGTTTCCAGGCTCAGTGCATGACGCTTACATTTTGATGAATAGCAGCATCCCTTATGTGATGGGCCAACTCCAGAGGCACCGTGTGTGGCTAATAGGTGAGGACAAGGACCCTATACCGTGCGAATATTTGTCTGGGGTTGTCCCTAAGGGTTAGTGTGTGTCTAACAGTTGTCCCTCGACATTTGCAGGTGACTCTGGGTACCCCAACCAGTCATGGCTACTGACCCTAGTAAGAAATCCCAGGACAAGGGCAGAGGAACACTACAATGAGGCACATGGGCGAACTAGGAGAGTGATCGAAAGGACCTTTGGCCTCCTGAAGGCCAGGTTCCGGTGCCTCCATATGACAGGTGGTTCTCTCTACTACTCACCAAAGAAGGTGTGCCGGATCATCGTGGCCTGCTGTATGCTGCACAACCTGGCTTTGCGACAACAGATGCCTTTTCTGCCTGAGGATGGACCAGAAGGAGGTCTTGTGGCAGCTGTGGAGCCTGTGGACAGTGAAGAAGAGGAGGCAGAAGAAGAGGATATCGACAACAGAAACAAAGTTATCCAGCAATACTTCCAGTGAGACACAGGTGAGAAGATGTCACTGGCTCACACATCTCATACCATTGTTAGACCTATCATATGTCTGTCACTTTCACCCAGTGTATGGACCCTGATTTGTCACTTTGCCTTTCCATTTAACAGATGTGGGTCCCACTGTGTGACCTCTGCTATATTACCTCACGGACTAGAGCTGTGTGACATAGGTATGTTGACAATACAATTGACATTGCTATTTTCCTTAGTTATTTCAAATACACATTTGTGAAAGCACAGACTGACTCCAGCTTGTTTTGTGATTCAAGGGTGTTTATTTCAGTGCAAATTAGTGGAGGGGGTTGTAAAATGGGCAGGGGTGATGGTGGAGGAATGTCCATGGCAGAGTCCAGTCTATTTGTTTAACAGGTGGATTGTCCAAAGGGACATAGGAAGTGGAGCTAGAGCAGTTGATGGATGGACAGGGTGACGAAGTGGGACAGAAGGATGACATTCAGGGGGGTCTCATTTCCTGGCAGGGGCCTTGGCATTGTTCTCTGGCTTTGTCCTGGATCTCAGGGACCGTTTGCAGGGTGGTTCTCCATCTGCAGGGGGTGGCGTACTGGTGTCGTGGTCCTGTGGCGGTGCCTCCTGTCCACTAGCGCCGGCAGAGGTGGTGGGCTGTTCATCATCCAGGCTAGTGTCAGGGGCCCCTTGTTGTGCCACACTGTCCCTCCTGGTGTTCACATGGTCCTTCAGCACCCCTACAATGGTGACCAGGGTGATGTTGATGGACTTAAGTTCTTCCCTGATCCCCAGATACTGTTCCTCCTGCAGCCGCTGGGTCTCCTGAAACTTGGCCAGTACTGTTGCCATCGTCTCCTGGGAATGATGGTACGTTCCCATGATGTTGGAGAGGGCCTTGGGGAAAGTGGGTTTCCTGGGCCTGTCCTCCCCCTGTCGCACAGCAGTCCTCCCAGTTCCCCTGTTTTCCTGTTCCTCTGTCCCCTGAACCGTGTGCCCACTGCCACTGCCCCCAGGTCCCTGATTTTCTTGGGTTGGTGGGTTTGCCTGGGTTCCCCTTAGTGGTGGACACACTGCTGCTTGACGTGTCCTGGGGACAGAGGGATGGGCCCGCTGGGTGGGTGCTGTGCTGGTGTTTCCTGAGGGGGGAGACTCTGTGGTGGCATGTGCCAGTGTGAGGGGAACCGACTGTCCCGAGGTCCCAGATGGGCCGTGCTGGTCATCTTGATCCAGTTGGACAGAGCTGCTGTCATCACTGTGGGCCTCTTCTGTGGGGGGAGTGGACATGTCTGGAACCTCCAGTCCGGTGACATTGGGTAGGGGTCCTGTAGGGGTGTAAAGGCATGATTATTGCATCTGTGTGTGCCATTGTGTGCAATGGGTGAGTGACCCTGTGCTTGCATTCTTGTCTAGGACCTTGTGTGATAGTTGGTTTGGGGATCTGTGTGGGTATCTGTAGTGGACATGCTTTGGTGATGGGTGTCCATGCTTTGTTGTTGCATGCAGGGCTTGGTATTGGGATGCGTGGGTTGTGATAGTAGGACATATGTGAGGTGTTGGAGTGATGGGGGTGAGGATGGGGTATGTGATAGCATGCAGGTAGGGTGGGGGATATAATAGTTAAGATTGACTTACCAGAGTCCATTCCTCCTGCTACTCCTGAGAGGCCCTCAGGATGCAGTATAGCCAATACCTGCTCCTCCCATGTTGTTAGATGTGGGGGAGGAGGTGGGGGTCCACCGCCAGTCCTCTGAACTGAAATCTGGTGTCTTGAGACCACGGAACGCACCTTCCCCCGTATGTCGTTCCACCTCTTCCTGATATCATCCTGTGTTCTTGGATGCTGTCCCACTGCGTGGACCCTGTCTACGATTCTGTGCCATAGCTCCATCTTCCTAGCGATGGAGGTGTGCTGCACATGTGATCCGAATAGCTGTGGCTCTACCCTGACGATTTCCTCCACCATGACCCTGAGCTCCTCCTAAGAGAACCTGGGGTGTCTTTGCGGTGCCATGGTGTGGTGTGGGTGATGTGTGGGGTGGTGTGTGTTGTGATGTGTGAGGGGATGTGTTTGTGTGTGTTGTCTGAGGTGCGTGGATGTTGTGTGAGTCGTGTTTTGTGCCTGTGGATGCTAGTATTGTTGATGGTGGTGGCTCTCTCTGTGCTTCTTTCTCAATTTTTGTCATAGGGGCTTGTGGGTGATGTGGGTGTGTGTTTTATATTGGATTGGGTATGTGGTTGTGGTGTGTGCATGTGTATCAGGTGTGTGGATTTCGAATTGTCCAATGTGGTTGTGTTTTGTAAATGTGTGTGTATTTTGAGCGTGGCGGTGTGTACCGCCAATGGAATACCGCGGTTGAAAGACCGCTGCATGGATTTGTGGGTCGTAATAGTGTGGGCGTATTCCTGTTGCCGTGACGGTGGAGAATTTGTTATCGCCAGTTTATCACTGACCTTTGTTGTGGCGGACTTGTGTGGGTGTCTGGATTTTGGCGGATTCCTGGCTGTGGGTCGTAATAGCTGTAGCGGAATTCCTCCACCGCAGCGGTGTGTTGGCGGTCTTCTGCACGGCGGTAAGCTGGCCTTACCGCCAAAGTTGTAATGAGGGCCATAGTTTCTTGGGAACCTTCACTTGCTGCCCATTTAATATCTGTACCAGATTTGTTATCTGACATCACCGTACCGCTGCAGGCCACTTATTGACCCACCCAACGGATATTCTGGGTGCATTCCTTACATATTATAACTCCCTCTATACATCGGACATTCATTCCACATGGGTGGAGGAGGAGGCCTTTTTTGGGACACCTGCAGATTTCCTGGATGCCTAGGGAGCAAGTGAATACACTGAAGTGTGGCATCTCTGAGGAGGAAATTGCATCTGTGATTGACGGTATGGCCACTGGGCAAGGCCCCCAAGGAACACTGGTTCTCCATAGAATTTTATATGATTACTAGGCCCCTGATCCTCTCTCTTTTGAAATAAGTATTCCAGAAAGCACTTGATAAAGGCCATCTAGATGTAGAGGTCACTATGGCTAGATTATCAATCACACAGACATCAGATAAAGACCCATTAGATTGCTTGAGTAACAGGCCAATATCGTTACTCAATGCAAACACCAAAATATTGTCCAAAGTACTGTCAAACCGATTGATACATGTCGTACCCATCCAGGTACACCCGTTGCAAGTGGAATTTGTCCCCACCCACCACAAGATCGTCCTTGAATAATCTACCTTTCAAATGACTGCTGAATAGATTAAAGTACTTGGGCACCAATATTAATCCAGGACTCACAGGTATGGCTGAAGATAAAATCTCCCTCTTGCTAGATAGGGTGAAAATGAACTTTCAAACTTGGACATATTTGAACTTCTTCTTGTGAGATAGGGTTCAGATAATAAAAATGAATATAGCACTTCTGTTAATTACTTGTTTAGTATGCTGCCCCTTAAGTGTCTGAAATATGTCCTTACCAATACTGGGAAGGAAATCTTGTGATTCATATAGGGTTGGAAGAGACCCAAGGTAAAGAGTGCTTAACTGTATGCTGACACCTTGCAGGGTTTGTCTCTGCTTACCCATCATGAAGTCATACTGGCTAGCGCACCGCATGGTTCACTCTATTTGCATGCTAGATACCCACAGAGATATGCCATTATAGGTCCATATAGAATGCACACCCTGAAAGTGAAGGAAGACTTAGCTACCTATTATATGTCATCTCCAACTCCTAGAGAGACCATGAACCCAATTATAGCTGTTGCGGCCTAAGCTTGTTGTAGGACCCATGAGTTCTTTAAAGTGCATAATTTCCTCCACATCAAGGCACCCATATGGCAAACGTGCTGCTATCATAGTAGGGGGGTAACAAGATTTTGGGTCTTGTTGTGCATGGAAAGTTTCGGGATGATCCTCAAAGCAGGGGCTGAGAAAAATGGGGGAGTCAAATAAGTGTGCTTCCTGTGTTAATTTCCAGGATATTTTGAACACGACTGCATCCCGACTTCATGACGGAACTACACCAAATTTGGCAGGAAGGTAGCTCTTGGTCAAGAAAAGGTGCTTTTTGTTATTTGGTAAAAATCCGTTCAGTGGTCTTTGAAACAATAAAAGAAAACCAAATTTATTTATCTAGAAGAGTGGATCCTTCTTGGATCCTCCTGGGATCCTCCGTCATACCAGGGGACAAGTAAGGCCCTGATTGGCTAAGCAGGAGGCATGGACAAATTTTGAAAAACATAGCCTTCCCCTCACACAGAAATTATGCTATATGTAATTGACAGATGCACTCAAAATGGCATTAGGTGCTTCACCCAAATTGCTACCCGGGTCTACTGCAGTGCACTACCTCTATACCGGTAAAGAATTTAAAGGGATAATATCTGGTCTGTTTGCAACCTTGGTAATTCATTTTTTTCACTCTCCACATCAACAGACTTCAAGCATTGGTGGCCTGACCAACTGCAGACCAAGGCCCTGATTCTAACCCTGGCGGGCGGCGGTATCCATCCGCCAGACGGGAACCGGCATTTGGCCGCCATGCGGCCAAAATACCGCTTCCCCCATTCTGACATTCCCGCTGGGCCGGCGGGCGCTAACCAAGTTAGCGCCGGCCGGCTCAGCGGGAATGGGGGCCGCAACACAGGAGCCGGCTCCGAATGGAGCCGGCGGTGTTGCGGCAGTGCGACGGGTGCAGTTGCACCCGTCGCGCTTTTCACTGTCTGCTAGGCAAACAGTGAAAAGCTTCATGGGGCCCTGTTAGGGGGCCCCTGCACTGCCCATGCCATTGGCATGGGCAGTGCAGGGGCTCCCAGGGGCCCCAGGACACCCCTTACCGCCAGCCTCTGCCTGGGGGTGAATACCGCCAGAAGCAGGCTGGCGGTAAGGGGGTCAGAATCCCCAGGGCAGCCCTGCTTGCAGCGCTGCCCTGGCGGATTCGCCCAGCCGGGGCAAAAAACGGCGGGAAACTGCCGGCCCCGGTTTTCCGACCGTGGCTTTACCACCGCGTCAGAATGGGCTTGGAAGCACCGCCAGCCTGTTGGAGGTGCTTCTGTCATTCGTGGCCCTGGCGGTCTTGGACCACCAGGGTCAGAATGACCCCCCAAGTTCTTGAACGATGACTCTGGATATTAGGCAACTATGATAAAGGACTGAGGGAATCATGTATGAAGTACAGCTACTTTGAGGTTATCCATTGTTGGCATTGGTCACTAGATAGACTACACAGGGCCAAATTAGGTGTAGAGTAAAACGGTTGACGATGTGGGATGCCCATTGTGATATAGTAAACATCCTGTGGGAATTGGACGGGGTACATAGCTACTGACGCCACATATGGGACCAAATTACATCAACTTTAAATACACAGTGAGTGTTGACTGCATGGACAGCACTCTTGCATGATCCCTGGGACCTTCCCACGCTCCCCCACTCTATGAATCAGTGGGTCTCTATGGCTATGGGAGTAGCTAAGATAGTCAATCTAAACTTGTGGAGGGCAGACAAGGTACTACATTTTGACTCTTGACTAGAAGATATGTATGAGGTTGCTACTTTTGAGAAGTTAATTTATAAAGTGAATGATAGACTGCCAAAACTTTCGTGAAGCATGGGGTCACATTCATGGATAGTCATTGTTTCAGCAGTTGTGGTGAAGGTGTACTCCTTTAAAGACTGGTGCTGCCTTTTGTGGTAAAGCTTGCTTGTATTTATCTTTCTGGTTCTGAGTACACTCCCCATCCCTCCATACCCTCCTGCCCACTATTTAGGTTTGTTGCTACACAAGGTTTTGTAAGGTGACTAAGCTAGTTAGGAACAGCTTTACCCTCTCTCCCATCCTTTGATGAGATGGGGACTCTAGAAATATGACTGTGTGTGGTCTAAATGTGAGGCATATGGGTTTGTGTTTCTTACTTTTCTCTTGTTGTTTGAATATGCTGGGTTAGAATAGGATTGTACTGGTTATGCTGATGGACTCGGAAATTATCGTTGTACATTTCTTGTGACATTAATTTCAATCAATAAAAATAATAATAAGCTTTATGTACAATATTCAATACATCGTTTTAACATTTTACATGCTACAATGTGCCACTATAGAACCAGTCCCTGCACTCCACCTGATGAGCATAGAGTTTCATCTAGGAGAGCATTGAAAAAATATGGTAAGCTTTCCTGGGGTCATGGATTTAATGACCCAGGAGATATACTTTTTTATTTTAATGTTGCTGGGGAGGAGCTGCTGCACTCCCTGCAGCCCCCCAACATTAAAAAACATATGCCCTTCACATTCTAGGGTTACCACCAGATTCAAACAAATATGGTTATATGGGTATAGTTATAAAGCCCTTGCAGGGCATTATGGGCACTTCTTGCAAGGAGCAGTGAATAATAATTGAGCTCCATGTACCTCTGCTTACCACTGCTTACCACTACTTAATCTTAAAAAAATTAAAGTTAAACATTTGTTTTTTTTAAACACATGACATTTTCCTTTATGAAAAATGTTCTGTATTTAAAAAAAGGATTGCTTTATTTAAAAGTAATCACAGAAAGTGTGGTCTGCCCTTGTAATTACTATTATTCCTAATGTGTTGCAAACTGCAATCTACCTGATTAGTATTCATGATTTAGGTTATTTTGCGACATCAGTAACTTATGTTTCATACATTAGGCATTGCGATATTAATGTTACTATATCTGAACCCTACTACTTACCAATGGATCTGTAACATGGTGGATGTTTTCATGCCTTTAATTCCAGTCCACCGATCATGTACTCCATTATGCATTTTCAGGCCTGAATGATAAAACACTTTCTGCCAGTATTTGTCTCCTATTCCAGACTTAGGTGTTACGCACGCACTTATTTCCAGGTTCTTAAGCCCCTGAAACGCTCAACTTTTCTTACATGAATAAGCATGTCTTATTCCTATATATATTTTTTCTTTTCCCCTCCTGCATTCCAATAGAAAAATCCCTTCCTTTACTCTCGTAATAAATATGGGGTACGTTTTTGTGCTCCATCGATCCAATACCAATAAACCTGTAGCAACACATCTGTGTGTGCCCTTGGTCTGAGCTGTAATACACAAACAGTTTTCAACAGGAACCTGTGTTTTAGAAATTATACTTTTCAGTGATTGGAAAGCAATAAAATAATTGATTAGGAAAAGAGTATCTTGCAACTAGAACTTTAGATCAACAGTGATGCATCTTGTTCCACCAATCCACTTAAAAAATGCCCATCACTTTCCCAGGTTGCCACCTTTCTGTTGTGTCGTGCTTATTGGCTCAGAAATGAATGATTCGCAGATTCAGCGTAACACTTGGCCAATGTGTCAATGTCTGGTATCAGCAAATGCTGTGAACCTTGTCCTCCTTTGACAACATGACATCTCATTAACATTTGAAAATCCAAGCATGTCTGCCTTTTTCACATCTGATTATGGTGGCCTTTCACATTTCTAAAGAGGCTCAATAGAAGGAAGAAAGAGTAAGTAAGCATGACATTTTGGGACATTTCAGTTCTATATACAACTATTGATTTGGAGGCTAGAATAGTTTTTCCATTCCATCAAGAATGTAAACATACACTTACCAGTGTTTACCTGTTTAGAAGTTAAACAATGTTTATGTCTTCCAGTATAAAGGTCGGATTCACAAACGTGGCAATTTTGTTGCATTCACAGTTGTGAGGTTATGTGCTGAATTGTGGGTGTTCTGTTTGAGAGGGAAACCCAGTAAATGAAAGTAAATATTCAAACACTTGTAAGTTTGTGGCTTTTCACATACCTCATGCAACATTTTTGCATGATGGCAACATGTAATTTTGCTGCTGTCAGAGGTAGGAGTAAGTGAGGTTCAAGAATGGAAATAGAGAGAGAGAGAGAGAGCATTCTGTAATTTAATTTGAGTATAGGGAAAGGGATTTTTCTAGTAGGAAATTCCTTCCCTGCTGGGTAAAAAGATGCTACATGATTTGATTCACTCCTCTACCATTCCTCCCGGAGACAGAGTATAGGATGGCAATAATTTAAGCCTCACAGGAAACAATCTGTTGGTGACAGAGGGCAATTTCTATATTTTTATTCAATTTCACTTACATCCATGACAAAGAAATTTATATTTCCAGCAGAAATGTGATGGCCAATGCGTTTCAGCATAATTACATCTATTGAGCCTAAATGTTGTTGAGTTAATTCACATTCAATTTTTATGTATGTACAGCGCCTGATTCAAAGGGAAAGCTATATGTGGAGCTCTCTGCACGCGAACATTTTCACCTATACCTGACCAGAGTTCTCCACCTGTTTGTTCTTAACCAATTCTGGGTGGAAATCTCTTCCCAGTAGTAGAATTTATAATGCTCTACTCCCTTACACAAGGGGTTGGAGAATCCTATGACAACATTCATGACCACAAAATTAGTACAAGTCATTTTGTGACAGGATTTAAGGTCCATGCCTACCTACAGAGTTTCCCACAACAAAGGTGGAGATCACTGCTTCCATTCTGGAATACTCGGAATGAAAAAGTATAGGAAAACCGGGGCTGAGACACACCTACCTGACAATAATCCAGCAAGCACATAAAAACAGCTTACACACTAGACTTGCCCTCTTCCTCTTTGTCTGTGTGACATTCAGTGTGACAACAGTTCCAGCCTCTAGAATGCATCCATTCTGACTCAGTGAAAAGGAACTTCAATGAGGAGGAGACAGACCACCCTTTTACCTATTTGCTGATCCTTATAGGGAACTACATGGGTCTACTTTGATATGTCCTCAGTTGAGAGGAGCAAGCAGCCATGTGGCAAGAGGTTATAGACTCTGTCAATGCTATGAGGAGGGGTATGCACATTGGGCGGCCTACAATGCAACAGAATAAAAAGAGGCAGATGAAGAAAAAGCTTCCCAGGATTCAGGGGGCAAATGTTTTTCCTGGAGGAAGACCCTCCTTTAGAGAATGTATCCTGTCCACCATGAACACTTACTTGGTATGTGGCCTCTCTGCTCTGCTCTGGGCAATCCCAATATCAGTCCAGGTATTAAATTAAATACCGCTATTTTACCCCTGCATTTCAACTCCATACTCGTGACACATAGCCACACATCTCACACATCTATCTCAATATAGTTTAATCTCACTTTTCAGAGCTTATATTGATTAGATGTATCATAATGCACTGATTTTAGGCAATCTCCATTTCAAGTGATTTGGTTGCACAACAGTAGAAGTTCCTTCTACTGCAGCAGTATCACAACCAGGCCATTTATCTAAATGCATCTGAACCATGTACACAGTTATGCTACACTGATATCTACAATAATATCACATTTTAGAGTTTTTATTTCTTGATGTTTCATACCACACACTGCTTTGAATTATAAATACATCAACATCACATTTTTTATATGTGTTCATTTGTAACAAGCAATATTAATCTTTGACTTTATGGGGGTCATTACAAGTTTGGCGGTTTCAGGACCACCATGTTGACGGTGGCGGTCGCTCCCCCAATAGGCTGGCAGAGAAGACCGCCAAATTATGACCATGTCGGTATTCTTAACAGAATACATCCAAACGACTGCTGACACAGCCAGTGTGGTCAGGCTGCCACGGTCAACGGTAGCCACCCACAGCTCCGTTGGACATATTAAGAGTCTGCACACCACCAAGGTTTCCCCATGCGGTCACACCACCAGAGACACTCACCTTCAGGAAGCCATACCTGTCCAGAGCTGCCATGGAACCAGAACTACACATCTTCCCGCTGCTCCTGCTCGCCCATTGACTCCAGAACCAATGACAACGACCGCAACCGTGAGTACACATACTTACCTGTCACTGTTGCAAAAAGCCAAAGTACCTGCGCACACACAACCTACACATCAGGAACAGGTGGAGAGGGAGAAACACACATGTAGCCTCACATTGACATGCGCACACACAGCCACATACACACATGCACATACATAGAACACACACTATGGCCATCACACACACAGCTGGAACACACAACAACCCTCGGATACCCAGAACTGGCACAGTCACACACAACAACACAAAACACCACCAAATTACACAACTACACCACAACCGCAACACCAGAAAAGCACAGTTAAGCACCCACCATACACACCTCTACTTGGAAAATTAAACATACAACACAACATAACGACACCAGAAGACAAACACACAAACACACACAATCACACATCCTAACAGAGAGGCATACGTCATACCCTGCAACCACACATCACAACGGATCTGACACACCAATCCCCACACACTCACGCACACAGTATAACCACACATAGGCACACAACTCTGCAAAAACACATGTCAACACTAACACCATACAATACCAACACAATTACATATCCCCAACATACACATGCCCATCACGCAATACACATCCTCACTCTGGGACAAAAGCAAAGCACACAACCACACATGCTGCCCAGACACAACTGGTAGCTTAACCAGCACTCACACAAAATTTCCTCACACACAAAAAAAGCAGCCAACACAAAAACGGCCCTAAGAAACTAAAGGCAGGACAAAGATGTAACCTTCAAACCAACATCTGGTTGGGCCAGATATATATAAATTATTGAATAGAAATAAATACATAAATATGCAAAAAAATAAAGGCCATCGGTCAGTCGAAACAGATATGTGCAACATGCACATATGGCACTTGTAAGTGCCCCACCTTGACTCCTGACTGCCATGTAACCTCCACAGGTAGGGGCATCAAGGAGGCAGGCAGGCACCTCAGGGTATGGGGTTGGCTGAATGGTGGTTTGGGCTCAGGCGTGCGAGGGGAACAATTGGGCTTGGGTTTGGGAGGGGGTGCTTAGGTCGAGGCTTAGGGGAGGGCTGGAACTCTTCAGAGGGGTCAACTTCTTGGTGGGGGAGGGGCATGGGCACCTGAAGGGGGGGCAGGGGAGGTCTTGGAAGTGAAAAGGCTGGACATGGGGAGGGACACAGAGCAGTTGGTGATCACACGGGGTGGAAGAGGAGTGGGAAAGGCACAACTCCAAGAGGAAACATTTCTTAGACACATGGGGACAGTCATGGAAAAAGGGTTTGGGTGTGGAGGGAGAGGGAGTGGTTGTCTGAGGTGGTTTGGTGGATATCTTGAGTGCATGTGAGAGGTATGCTTGTGGATGCTTGATGTCTGTTGGGTGGGTGAGTGTGGGCGTTTATGTGTCTTGGGAGGAGGGGGGTGGAGGTGCTGGGAGATGCCGTGGTGGATGGGTGATGCCTGTTGGGGTGGTGACTGTAGGAAAGGTGGATGTGCTGCATGTAGGCATGTCTGTGGTTGTGACTGGGGTGGATGTCTGAGGGTCTGCTATTGTGCTAATTGTGGGTAGAATAGGTGTTGTGGCTGTATCAGTGAATGTTGGTGCGGAGGCTGCAGATGTGTCAGGTGTTGTATATGTGATGCTGGGGGACTTGTGGGTGTCAGTGCAGGTAGTTACTGTTGGTGTGTCTGCAGGTGGGTGTTGTTTGTGTGCATGCCGGTGGTGTGTCCTGTGGTGCTTGTGTTTTTAAGCGCTACCCTTGGATGTTGAAGTCGATGCATGCTTGTCTGTTTGTGTGCTTTGGCTGGATCAGGGAAGAGGGGTGTGGGTTTGGGAAGAGGAAGGTGGAGGGGGGATTGAAGACAAAGGGTGACTGGCTGCTGTCAGTGTGGAGGCCAGAGTCTGAAAGGATCTCTGTTGGCCATCCAGTGCACCGTGAATGCCCTCCAGGAACGCATTACTCTGCTGGACTTAAGTTGCCAGTCCCTGGATGGCATTCACGATGGTCCATTGACCCACAGAGATGGACCTCAGGAGGTCAATAGCCTCTTCACTGAGGGCAGCAGGGCTGACTAGGACAGGGCAGTGGTGCCTGTGGCGGACACCCACCCTCTTGGGTGAGCGGGCACAGACTACTGGGTGGGGAGCTACAGAGAGGGAGGTGGTAGTAAGGGTGGTAGCAGACAAAGATGGTGAAGCGGTGGTCCCAGAAGGGTCCGCCAGGAGTGTCCACTGGAGGAGGATTCCGAAGATGATGAAGCAGAAGATCCGATCTCTGCCGTGGCACGCCCCTCACCCTCCGGGCCACTGGGTCCCTCGCTGTCGGTGGTCTCATCACTCCGGGTCCTGGGTCCTGCAGCATTACCACTCGCCTGAGCCCCATCTTATGCCACTACAGTGCACACTACTCCACTATATGCAGCTCTGCTGTATGACACTCTCCTCTACTATATATCACTCCCCTCTAAAAAAGTCTACTACACTTTATTGCACTTCATGACACTCTGCTCAATTCTATCCCCATACACCTCAGTCTCCAACTCCGTTTTCTACTGTATTCCAATGCACTCCAATGTACGACACTCTATTCCACTACACAACACTTTTCTAAACCCTATGATACAGCACTCTACTCTGCTGTTTACTACCTATACTATGCCATTACACTCCACTCCATGCCACTCTATTCTATGACATACTAATGCACTATTATATTTTACTCCACACAACATAATGCCACTCAATTCTACTCCATTCTACAAGATGGCAGCTCCCCTACTCTGCTGTACAACAATCCACTCTCTGTAGCTCCACTGTTTGACACACTGTTGTATTATTCTATGCCACTCCACCATACAACACTCAACTACACTGTATGCCACTCCCTGATGCTTTCAGTCGATACCCCTACTCTCGACTGTACAACACTGTACTATACTATCTGCCATTGCACAACACTCTACTCCACTCTATGCTACTCTACAATACTCTAGTCCACTATGCAACACTGTACACAACTCTTTGTATGCCACTGCACCCTACTTTACTCCACTCTCCTCCACTACTCCACACCACTCCACTCTACGCACTCTATGCCATTGTATGCTGCCACTCTACCCCACTCTACAACAATGTACTGACTGTACAGCCCTCCACTCTGCAAACCTCTACTAGACTGTATACCATTCTACTCTACTGTTGTTTACAACCCATTCCAATACAGCACAACACTCTACTACACTGTACTGTACAACATGGTACTCCAATTCATGACACTTTACTTGACCGTATGTTATGCCACTCCAGTTCACTGCACTCCACACCACTGTAGTCTATGAGATTCCGCTCCATCCTGACACTTTACTTCACTCTACACTATGCCACTCCAGTGTACTCCACTCCAATATAATTCACTCTATTACACTTTATCCCACTCTAGGCCACTGAACCATACTCTGCTCTACACCACTTCTCTGTCTGACACTCTACTCTACTGTATGCAAGTCCACTCTAAATCACTGTACTACAGTCTATGCCACTCAATGATGCTCTACTCCACTGTATGCCCATCCACTCTATGCCACTGTACGACACTGTACGACACTGTATGACACTCAATGACACACCACTTCATCCTCTCTACGATATGCCACTCTACTGTATGACACCACACTCCATTCAATGACACTCTCCTCCTCTGTATTCTATGACACTCAGCTCAACGGTATACCACTCTATAACATTCTACTTTACCCTACTCTGGTGGACCAGAAGAGTTATCAGAGTGCAGTTTAGTTGCCCAAGATAGGAGTTACTCCCAGTTAAAGAGAACCACTTGTTTCACTGTATCCTGAGACTAGTAGAACTGGTTTTTGGCTGGACTTCTTACAGAATTCAAGCAACATCGACCCTTGTAGCCAAAGTCACCCTACCATGACTGTGGCCTGAGAAGTATCCCCAGGAAGGCCCCTGTCACTGGATCAGAATTCTTCAGCACCTTCATTATTCTGTATCCTGTGCATCATGACCCTTCTATTAAAGTCAATGACGGTTCGCACATAGAGCCTGGAACTGGACTTGAAACTGCTTTGACTGCAAGGTAACTGTCCTGTCAAGCCTCATTAGCGTCTGTGACCTGCTCCCTGCTGGAGCTGGTCATCCACAGTGGGCGGGAGTTGTAGTTTACTACTCTACGAAAGTCTTCCAAGGTTTCCAAAGTGAACCGCTAACCACGGTGGTTGCTAAAGCTTGTTTGCCTTTAAAATGAAAAGCAGTGATTTATTATTTGTTTAATAATTTATATCTCCAGAACCCTCTGGGTTTTTGTTTTCCAGATTTTATTTCAAAGATAGAAATATAACCTATTTTTATAAATTGGCTTCAGATTTTTACTGAGTATTGTTTCTTCCTTATTTAGCTGTTTTGGTGTTTTTTAATGACTTACACTTGTTCCTTTGATAAGGCCTAACTGCTCAGACTCACAGCTACCCAGGTTTGAGCTAAGGATTTTTCAAATTAATCTGACTTGACCCAGTACACGTAGTGAGTTTATTACATGGTGAGGTTTCACACCCACATAGTATACTAATCTGCTTTCCTTGCAACTGGTAATTACTCAGTTGTTTGTAGACACCTTTGATCCCTTTGCTAAGTAGCACAGTAATTACCTTGGCCCAGTTCAGGGAGGGCGACTGGGGGGCAAAGGCCTTTAATGTGTGCTCCTAAGGTGAGCAATGGAAATATGACAAATCTTGAAGCATCATTATAATTGCATTTGGGATGTGGGGGACTGTAAATTCATACTTGGGGTGCATGTTAATCCCCAGAGTGGGGGACTGTAAATTCATACTTGGGGTGCATGTTAATCCCCAAATTGGTATCTCGCTTGACCATGTAGGCCTACGTACTGTGAAACTGTACTTCAGACAGATTTCACCTATCATGTGTAAAAAGTGTAAGCACCACAGACCTTCAGTAAGCACTACAGACCTACACTATGAATGTCTACTCACATTATAAGGCCTACCTGAGGACAGTACTAATCCAAGAAGAGTCCCTTCTGTGGCAGGCTGTGTCAAAATACTGGGTTGCACAAGATGTCTCACATACGCACAGACCACACAACTGCAATATAACCATCCCAGAGCATCATATACTAGCTGTGTAGGGTAGACACTGGCAGTTAACTTGCTTAGTCAAATTACCATGAGTATACCATGCTTGACACTCAGGAATTGAGACTCACTCTTTCAGTAGAGATCCAAAACAAGATATTCAAATGTAATAAATTCTCCGGAACTAAATGGATGGAATGCATTTATTACCCTTATGTAGGGGTAAAATCAGACTTTGAGAACGTTAATAGGAAACACAACTTTATAAAAATGTACTTTGGTCTGCCTGAGTCAGAACTGGCTTAAAAGCAGTTCAGAAACTCATAATTTTCTTAAAGGCCAATATGCATTTCTGAATGGAGATAACTTTTCTGTGTGTGACAGGGCAACAAACTCCCTCCGGATCCAGGGGAGTCAGGGTTGTTCAGCAAATGGCCATTTAGCAAAAATTAACCATCTGAGGAAGATATATCATAGCTGGTAGAAAAAAGTTGACCCTTAAGACTTTTTCTTTGATATGCTTTCTACAGACACTGCTTGTATGTATGCCTTTAGGATTTAAGTTTCACAGGGGTAGTGTAAAATGGTTATCTCCTTTTTTTTAATTTAGCTACTCTCAGATGGTGTAACTTAGTTGGGAGATTAAATTTACTATGGAAAACCTTGTCATTTAGATTAGAAAGTTTATGTTATTTACATGCACTTATTAAGCCCACTGTCCTTACAATGTTTTCTCTCAATGTAATTCCAAAGGTTCAAACAGATATTGTAGCCCCATGTATTTCACTCTTGTCTAGTTAGGCAGTTGAGCTTTACGAAGATTAGGTGAAACACTTTCAGTATTATTTCAATTTTGTTTAGTGTGTAGTGATTCTGGGCCTGATTTAGAGTTTGGCGATGGGGTTGCTCCATCACAAACGTGACGGATATCCCGTCCACCGTATTACTATCCTATTATAGCCTATGGAAATCATAATATGGTGGACGGGATATCCCTCATGAGTAACTTATCCGCCATCCGGCCTTCTATTTTTGTCCCAGAATTGAGTATTGCATTCACGTCTGTCCCATCCCTTGTTTGATCAGACACTGGATGGGTCCAGAGACAAAACTCACAACAAAGACAACACCATCTCAATGGAATGGAAACAAAAACAGATCAGCTTGTCTTTGTTGAGAATGTAGATGGCTAGCCATTCATAGCATGATAAAGATTGAGCTTTGATGAAGAGGCTGTTGAGGTATTGTTTGTAGCTAACTGGAATTGCCCCTCATTTCATTGCGGATCTGTCCTTGCAAAGTAAGCTTTATTCTCTCCGTCATACAGTTTAGTTATAGTGCCAATTATGGGCTGTGATGCAGGGATGAACCATGTTATCATGAGATAAACGAGACCTAGATCCATGAGAGTTCTCAACTGCAGATCTTCAGTTTATTGGGACACAATTCTATAGTCATCATGTCACCATGGATTAATCATGAAACAGAACAAATGTGCCTTGCACTCCCATACAAGTATGCATAGCAATATACAAAATGGTTGGGCATAACAACTAGGCCAATGATTAGATCACATTATAATTATGCAGAATATCTGCTATTTTTGAATTTCCACATGTATAAACGACCTATATCCACCTGAAAAGAGCTTTGTGGCTTATTTGTCAGTTTTTCAAGCAGCATTTGCAACATTTTTCTATGTATAAGTAAGCCATACAGAGCATGCTATGTGAATCAGACACAAAGGCCTTCATTGCGAGTGCTCTGTTAATTCAGCTACAAGACCATATTGGATTCTGTGCCCTAATCGGGAATACAAGTAGCCTGGAATTTAGTGCCGCTTTAAATTGTGCCGGTGTTTCTATTTTTCCACAACAGCACTTATTTCTTAATACCTGCACATATTTATGACAGCCCATGACATGGTGGTGCACCCAGTCTATTTTCAAAGGGGAAAAGGAGCAGAGTGCTTACCAATTCAATCTACAATCAAAAAATAAAAAATAATAACAGTGTGCCCAAACCATTTATATATCTTTGGGTAACCTGGTATATCTCAAACTGCCTCATTTCTAGGAGTGAAATGATTGTTAGGTGATAGTTCTGGCATTTGGCTGTCCTAGCAAGGGCATTAGGTGGTGCAAGTTTCAGTGAACTCCTGAGAAATATCCTGGCCACTCACACTATTTTCTTTTACAAATTAATCACTGGTGGACTTAATGACATTTCCGAGCTTGTTTCTCGACGCAAGTTTTACCAAGTATAGTCTGGATAATCCCATAGGGGAAAAGAGTTTGGAAAGAAGAAAAGGGTGTTAACTGGACATGAAAGCTCCAATGATGCATTTTAACCCTCATTTGCCACCTTATCAATTTGGAATTGTCAGTAAATGTGACCCAAGATTTCAGTGGGCTCTATTATTACCAACTTCAGTTAGAGTGACAGAATTCGTCCCATTAACAACCACACAATGTACTTCCCTTAAGTGCAGGGACTACTAGGGAAATGTGGGTATTTTTGAGATGGAAAAAATATTTAGCTTTTAACCATTGTTTTGATAAGGACCTGGCAGTTTCACCAACAATAAGGTTATGTCAAAACTATGTCAAAACAAGCATTGACAAATCCAACCCCAGACCTATAGTTTTTTTCATAGTGAATGAAGAATACAAGAATGAACATGAGGCTTTCAGATTATTTGGGAAATTTAACACGTAAAAGGTGTGCTTTTTGAGTAACTATCTGTTTTGAAATTGTAAAGTATACTTTTCGGACATTAACCTTGGGAATAAGATGAATGATCGAGGTCAAGTGAAGCATAATGGACCCATTCATATAAATATCACCAGTGCCACTTCCTTTCAAATGTTACATTATTTACTTGGAAAACGTGTGGTCAAATTTCCACCATTAAGCACATGTTCGTTTTCTTTCTAAGGTTATTAAACGTACTTTTCACAGCAGCTAAGAGCGTTCTTCTAAATTGCATGCCATAGGGAATTTACTTCACAGAAAGCCACAGACTCAGAGGGATTTGAGCGTGTAAAATACCAGAATAAATCATAATATTACTTATATCACTGACCAAAAGATGTGATTTTGATATTACTGCTTAAAGCTGGCAGTGTTGCTTTTTACATTAGCATCACAGGTTTTCTCCACGTCTTAGTTCCTCATCGTAGAAACAATGATTCTAAAATAGACGATATAAGATACAAAGCATCAGCAATAGTCTTGCTTACTTTTTCGAACAATATTTTCGCATCGTTGTTTGTTTCCTTTGGAGCAATGCTCAAATAAGGTAAACAATCAAGTAGCGACACCATAAAAAGAAAAAAAACTCATGGGAATATAGGATGTAATCCAAATGAGCGATATCAACAACTAGTCATTCGAAGTAACCATTTTCCCTGGATTGGTGCTGTTGATGTATTATGCATGAATGATAATACTAAATAAATATTTTGGAATACTATTTTATATTGTGCTTGTACACCCCCTCTCTCATCTAGGCTGGGGAAAACAGTTGCATATGCAGTATTATTTCATGTTATTTTATAACATTACTTACAGGATGCAGTAACACCCATTCGTGATTCCTCTCGGTGGCTGAGACTGACATCAAATTAAATTTAAGAGTTATTGGAGGAAATATGAGATTTAGATAGGTAGGCAAAGCAGTCATATTTTGTGGTGTTTAAAAAAATGGAGGCGATTAGTGATCTGATTCAAGTTACACAGGCCAGAACCGAGAAGACTCAGAGAATCCTTGTACTCCGTATCCTGTATTTTGCGAAAAGTGTGGCCGGGGAACTGTAGGAAGCATTTGCAAAGATACCTAAAACATTTGCCATGAAAGCAGAAACATTTCCCTCAAATAGATTACACCAGGCCTCGTTAGGAGTTGTGTTATTTCACCAGGAGTGATACTAAGGGTGAAATAATGCAAGTATAAATTAAAAGTGTGCAATGGCCCAGTATTATCAATACCAAAAACTTCGGAACAGATAATTCAGTTTCTGAAGACACCAGACTGGGGAGAATTGATGCAGGGTATGGACTGCGGGCAGTGGCTTTGCTTGGCCCCTAACTGCCAGAAGTTAGGAAATATGCAAACAATTCTCCCATCACATTTGTGTGTGCTCTATCTTCTGCCCTAAGTGGCCAGTGTATATGTCCCGTGCTAACTAAGCCACTGGAACCAAGCTATACCTGGGCGATAAGCCCTTATCAGGGTGAAACCAGTCCTTTGTTGCTTGTGTTCCGGTTCAGGGAGGGCCTTGCCTGGCAGTTCAGGCTGGACTGTTCTTATGAGGAGCAGGGTCAAGTCTGATCTGCATATGGCTGGGTCCAAACTGATGTGGCATATTGAGCCAAAGAACGATGGGTTGGGATGCTACCCCAAGCAATTGCCAGTGGGTTGACAAATTAGACTTCGCATCGAGGAGCCCTGATGACTTATATAAGGCTTCAGTGGTGCAATAATAAATGGGATTCTGCAGTTCAGGACTCAGGCACATTAGTAGAGTTATATGTGGGAAAGTTTTCAAATAGCTGGGTTCTCAATTTACAGTTATGATGTGGAAGAGCTGTATTTGGGTTTTAGTATAGCGTTCTGAATGCTAGTATAGGCTGCATTGGAATTAGACAGCAAATGATTTCAAGAGCTGTGTGAGTGTTGATACTGAAATAGGAGAGAGTGTTGGGGCGCACAATACATTGTGCAAAGCTCCAAGGCACACCAGTGGTGCAATGCTTTGTGGTGCACATATCATGACTGAAGAATTTTGATGGATCTGTTTTGTGTCTCAGAAACGGCAGAAGGTGCATTCCAGGGAGGTGTGGTCCTTGAAATTTTGAGCACCGATCATTAGATTTCAGGCAGGCCTAGCCATTCAGAAGGGCCAAGTGTTATGCTTGTGCTTATTCACCAAGACCAGCTTTGACGTGATTTGGCAGAGTTCGACATAGGTTTCTTAAATTCCAAAAATAATTGCAACAATTTCTTCTTCTATTTTCATATGAAATCTTTTAGATGAATATTACTTTACACTTCTAAGAGCATGCCACCCCTCCTTCGAAAGGGTTTCAACCATCTTCGCCTCTCAATTATGAATGCCCTCAGGTTAAAATACTTAAGACATCCCTATGCACAAAACTGATAACACATTATTGCAAGTCAAATCAGGCACCAGTCTGAGATGTAAGCCTCAAACTCATTGAAAAGGTGCCCCTGGAATATTGAAACGTGAAGTTATATTAAGGAACCCAATGCTCTCTACAGCGTTGAATAGCATAATAGCATACAGAGGAAAAGAGGCTGAGAGCTTTGGTTGCTGTTTCTAGGTGTTTACTCGGTTGATCGACTTGGCCATATTGTGTGAGTCTTGTCATATCAATTCCTGTCCCTGAGCCATCATTTCCTGATCTGCCTTTAGCTGTGAGGCTTTAGAACATGCTGTGTGTACTACAGGGATTGACCTGATTGCCAAGCCCATGGGGCACTGTTACTGTTACTCCACTCAGCTAGCCCTGTGTACTCTTCACCAAATACCCTTCAGGGATGTGGAATGTAATAAAATATCTACTTGTCCATGGAACAGGTTGCTTCATAAATCTACTTGTCTAGTAACAAAATCCACTTGTCCCTTTGGAGTGGTGACAATTTATGGCAACAATCTCGCTCTGATAATAGCCTCTGATTATGCCAGGGTTCATACTATAGTAGGGATTGTTTACTAGCAAATCGATTATTTTGCCACCTTTCAATTGATGTACATGCTGGGCTGTAGGTTGCAGTAAGCAATGGTTCTATGGTTAGAATTCCGTTCTGAGCCTGTACAAACCTACAAACTTACATGTTTTAGGGTTTTTTGCCAGTTCTATTCTAATCTTTTCCCAAATTTAGAAAACTTGGTAACGTATTCCTCACAGTTGGGGGGAAAAAGTAACTGGATGGAGAGTGAACTTGTACATGCTCAACAGATTTTCGCAAGAGCAAATCGACATATACATATTTGTTCAAGTTAAAATATAGTTCACAAATATTTTCTAGAAGTACCATTTCCTGGCCTACTTCTGTAAATTCTTGGTAATTCATGAGTCGTAGATCTGCACTAATGCAAAAATATATACCATGGATACACTTTTGTAATTTCCTTTAAGAATTGGGCCCCTAATCAAGTCTTGCATTAACCAAGACATGTTTGGCCTAATTTAAGAAAAGTGGCACTGCATCCAATCCAGCTCCACTTTTCTTGCACTCCTTAGCGCCCCCTTAATGCCACCATGTGTGCACCATATTTAACATACAGCACGCCATGCCGGTAGTTATGGAACTAGTATCAAATGTTTTCATGGTAGTTTGACGGTAGTTTGGCGTTTTTGGCCAAAAATGTTGACACTAACCCTGCAAAGCATATTGAGGCCCATTGAAAACAATAGTGTGCCTCCTTTTAATGTCTGCTCTGTGCAGATGTTAAACATGCCACTAAAAATGGCGCAAACAAATATTTTCTATTGCACCATTTTTTCAGGCCCCCTAATGGGGGATTGCCCCCCTTGCATACATTATGCCTGGTGCAGGCATAATGTGGCACAAGGGGTTACAAAGTGGATCAATGCATGCTTTGCGCCACCTTTTTAATATGGCACAGCATTTTTGCCATAATATCGCCACATTAGTATTAGAAAATGGCACTAATGTGGTGATATATGGTGCTAGGCACGCTGAAATCTGGGCCTTGGTTTTTATAAAATTTCTGTCTCTGACTATCTGTCTACTGGCTGGCTTTACTGTGAGTGACAGCATTCTGCTGCTTTGCAAGGAGCAGATTGGTACACAAAATAGTTTTGTTTAATGCAGGAACTACTGTGGTAATGTGTGCTTTTTGAGACCAAAAACATTTTTGCCAGTGTTTATTATAATAGCAAGGGCCTGGCATCTCCCTCAACAAAAAGGTTTTACAAAAACCAGGTCAAAACATGCGTTGACTAAACTAAAGGACTGATGACCAAAGTCAAACTTACTGGCTTTGCTACTGCTTGTTTATTTTCATGTTTCCCATAATCTTGTTGAAACCCATTACACTGACTGTTTTCATTATGGATGTATTTTTGGGAAATACTGCCATGCAACAACACATTTTACTAAATGATACTTCAAAGAAATGGTATCTAAAATTTCACAGGGGTTTAGCATCACTTTTTTTCCTATTTGCATTTTTGTAATGAACGTTTTGATTTTGAAAGCAAATAATTCTCAATAGACATATCCTCATATTGTTAAACTTTGCAAAAGTGTGTAAACAGAGTTTACAGCATTTCCTTAGCCCACTCATGCTAATAATAAAGGCTTTTCATTAGGGCACAAATGTTACCTTTACTATAGGCAATACCCTCCCCTGATCCATAATGTAGTACTGTAAACTGGCAGACAAGGGTTTTGTGCTGCAGGGGGTTGAGCCTACGTGTCCCACTGGCAAAATTAATATGAGAACGTGTTGCCCTTAACCCCAAACAATATGCTATGGGCATCAGACTATAGGAATTACACACTCCTGCCCTTGTTTGTTAACTCCCAATTGTAGTGTACTCAACTGGGAGGATAACATATAAATAGTGTGTGTAGTACAGGGACTGACATGACTTCCAAGGCCAGGAAGCACTGCTACTCCACTCAGCCAGCCCTGTGTCCTTTTCGCCAAATACCCTTGTTGGTTAATTCACAATTGTAACATACTCACCTGGGACAATAACATATGACTAGTGTGTGTAGTACAGAAATTGACATGACTGCCAAGGCCAGGAGGCACTGTTACTGTTACTTCATTCAGTCGGCCTTGTGTCCTCTTCATCAAATTCCCTTGTTTGTTAATTCCCAATTGTAGTGTGCTGGTTGTATGACAGAACCACACATGTCGGACCAACGAATGCCTTAACAACGTGGTCGAAACCACGACCGCATCATTTCCATTCATGTATTTACCACGCGTGCCTTTACAACAAATGTTGTTGTAAAAGCATGTCTAGTAAAGGCATATGTGGAAACGGCATTGTGGTTCTGTCATACAACCCCCCACCTGCAGTGAGGCCTAAAACTACCCCCACCCCTAATAGGTAAACTACCCCTACCCCCCACCCACCCTAAGCCCTAAAAAAACTACCCTGACCCCCTACCCTGACCCCCCACCCTGCCGCTAAAACTAAACTACCCCAACACCCTCACCCGCCGTGAGGCCTAAAACCTTCCCCCACCCCTAATAACTAAACTACTCTGACCCTCCACCAAACCTAAGCCCTAAGAAAAAAACTACCCTGACCCTCCACCCGGCCCCTAAAAAATAAACTACCCTGACAACCCCCACCCCCTCTGAGGCCTAAAACTCCCCCCACCGCTAATAGCTAAACTACCCCACCCACCCTAAGCCCTAAAAAAACTACCCCAAACCCCCACCCTGCCCCTAAAAACTAAAATACTTCAACAACCCACCTGCCCTGAGCCCTAAAACCTTCCCCCACACCTAATAACTAACTACCCTGACTCCCACCACCCTAAGCCCTAAAAAAAACTACCCCAGCCCCACACCCATGCCCTTAAAAACTAAAGTACCCTGACACCCTCACCTTCCCTGAACCCTAAAAATGACCCCCACCCCTATTAGCTAAACTACCCTGAACCCCCACTCACCCTGAGCTCTAAAAAATAAAACGACCCCAACCCCTCCCCATCCCTAAAAAATACACTACCCCATCCCCACCCTAAGCCCAAATAAAAACACTGACCCGCCCACCCCACTCCTAAAAAATAAACTGCTCAGTCCCCCACCCACCGTAAGTCCTAAAAACTAAAGTTCCCCAAATCCCCCCACTCATGCCCCGATGAAAAAAAAGCCCAACCACCCTACCCCCTCCCTTAAAAACTACACCTCAACCGTGCCCCAGCCCCACTTACCTCGCCGTGTCCTTTCCTGCTCTCTGCCTTTTTCTGTTCCTTAACCACGCATATGTGTAGTTTGGCACATGCATGGTTAAGGGACAGAAAAAGGCAGTCATTGTTCCGGCAAGCGTGGTAAATGTTTGCGTTGTTTGCAATGCATGATTAAGGGTGTTTCCCTAGTGTGCCCACTTGGGAGGATAACATTTGCATATTGCGTGTACTGGAGAAAAAGTGACATGACTGCAATTCCCAACAGGCCCAGTTTCTGTAACTCCAACGACCAGCACAGTGTTCTCTTCTCCAAAGACCCCTGTGTCTTAACTCTCTATTGACATGTATTCACCTGGTAGGATACCATTTGTATAGTGTGTGTAGTACAGGGAGTTACATGACTTCAAATCAAAGGAGGCTCTCTTACTGTCACTTCAACCACCAGTCCAGGGTTATCTTCTCCAAAATGCATGTTTTGGAACTCACACATGAAGTGTACTCACTTGGGGGGATGAAATTGCTCAGGTGTATGAGTTAGAAGGAGTGACATGACTGCCAAGGCCAGGAGGCTCTGTCTTTCCTACTCCAAACAAAAGCCTAGTGTTTACTTGTCCCAATGCCCTTGTTTGTCAACTCTCAATTGAATTGTACTCACCTGGGAGGATAACATTTGTATACTATGTGTAGTATAGGGAGTAACATGACTGCAACTCCCAGAAGGGCCTGTTCCTGCAATTCCAATCACCAGCCCAGTGTGTACCTGCCTCAATGTATCTGTTAGTGAACTCTCAAATGTAGTTTACTCACCTGGGAGGTAACCAATTGTCCAGTATGGGGAAGTAGAGGGAGTGACATGACTACAAAGCACAATGGGTCCTGTTTCACTAACTACAATCACCAGCCCAGTGTCCACTTGCAACAATGCATCTGTCAGTGAACTCTCAAATGAAGTTTACTCACCTGGGAGGTTACCAATTGTCAAGTGTTGGGAAGTAGAGGGAGTAACATGACTGCAAAGCCTAATGGGCTCTGTTTCGCTTAATACAATCACCAGCCCAGTGTCCACTTGTCACAATGTATCTGTTAGTGAACTCTCAAATTAAGTTTACTCACCTGGGAGGTTACCAATTGTCAAATGCTGGGAAGTAGAGGGAGTGACATGACTGCAAAGCTCAATTGGACCTGTTTCGCTAGCTAGAATCACCAGCCCAGTGTCCACTTCTCACAATGCATCTGTCAGTGAACTCGCAAATAAAGTTTAATCAGCTGGGAGGTTACCAATTGTCAAGTGTTGGGAAGTACAAGGAGTGACATGACTGCAACTCCCAGGAGGCACTGTTCAAGTGACTCCAAACAGCAGAACAGTGGTCACTTGTCCAAAAACACTTGCCTACCAACTCTCAATTGAAGTTTACTCACCTGGGAGGGACCAAGATACAGATTATGCCCAACTCAGAGATGTGTCTGGCCACCTAGCTCCTTCTTGAACAGCTAACCCAAGATGAAACTATTGAGGACAGGAAGGGCAGCTTACCCAGTGTTCAAACAAAAGAACCCAAATGCCTAAAGATATATCATCAGAATGGTATTGGCAGGAGGCAAATTCACACTGCATTGGCCACTTGATGACTACAATCACATATACAACAAAGCCCTGGGGCTTCCTACATGACAATCAACTAGGCCCCAAAATGGTCAAAGCCACATCCTGCCTAGCCACTGTTCTTCCTGCACTGATAGAAAGATGTAATTCTCAGCCCATCCTCCCAAGTGCTAATGACCTGCACAATTCAGCAGCTTCCTGACTTTAATGGAATTGGCATGCTTCACAAATCTCAGGTCACCACAACCAATAGCATGGGTATCGGTCACTGTAAACTTTGGGAGGTAGATGTCACACTACAACCAGTAGCATTGTATGTTTCACATCAACAAGTCGAGCTGCCACTAGGCACAAAGAGGCCACTGCAGAGACTGCCACTACCCCCATTGATGAAGCCCTTAGTGAAGAAAACACTCCTGGATGTCTGGATGTGTAGGAATGTTCAGGCCCATCTGGACTACCTGGTCAGACCCCCAACAGTAAGTGTCATTGTGGCCACAACATCACCTCCCATCCCAGTTGCCTTAACATCACAGGCAGCCATTTGCACCCCAAACTGTGTCCCTAGGACAGTGTCTACCATCTTGTGCCACCCAGTCCAGGATCCTGACTCACAACACTACACCTTGCACAACGATAGCCCTGGAATCAGTGGAAAGTGGAACCCCCTGGCAAGGGCACTGGTCCGTGGGGGTAGGGTGCATGGGAGGGATGCTGTAGGCCAGCTGTGTGGGGCCACTCAGGATGCTCCTTTCCAGGACCCCATCAGCCATGTCTTAGGGGACTATCAGGAATTCCAAGGCGTGATGGGCCTGGTACTTGCAGAACTCCTGGAGATCAAGCAGCTGCAAAGGGACATCCATAGGTATATGCATGAACAGTGGGAGGCCCACAATACCAACATGGCCTCCCTAACAGGGGTGTTGAGGGACATTAACAGCACCCTGATCAGGGATTTCAACAACAATCTACCCCTTCCTTTGGCGTAGCAGCACCAGGCCCTGCTTCTGTGCCAGCAACTGGAAGGGAGGCCCTGTCAGGGGAAGAACCCACCCCAGATACCCCTGCCTCTGTAGCAGCAGATTCTCCCTACCACACAAGCAGGGACATCCAGCAAACACTCCAGGAAGTGCGCTGGCAAGACATCCACCACCGCCAGCAAGTGATCTCTTACAAAAGAACCTCTTGTGTGTGCCACACACTCGCTCTATTGACTGTTCTTCAACCACCTTCCATTTCCTATGAAAGGAGTACACTGTACTTTGGACATACAATTGTGTGGCATCTACTCCAGCGATTCCATCCACCATGACTGAACCCTTCGCCGTTCTTTTCAATCATGCCCCAATTCAATTTTAAAGCACACATTTTCAATAAATCCACCTATCACAAAGTCTTTGTCTGCTTGCTTCTGTTCCACATTTTGCTATGTAGAGATGTAAGGCCATGTGAAGCAAATGAGGGAAACACAGGATACTAATGCAAGGAGGGATATATTACAGGTACAGTGTCCAGCTAAGGATTACTAACACACACAAACACATTGCTACAAGTGTCTGTTCACACCAAATATTTTATTGCACTGTACAGCTCATAGGCTGTCCATATGTCTAGACAGCCAGAGCCAAAAATAGCTGACTCATATTGTCTCAAGGTACATATACCACGGTACAGCCCCCCAATTCATGGAAGGTAGGGCCTTGTCAGACATTGTCCTGTAGAATAGGCTAACAAGAAATTGAATGGTGTCACTAGCTTGAGCCTTATCACATACCAAAGTAAAGTAATCCAACATCACATAAACCAACGTACAGAAAGAGGGCAGTACAGCAGTCCCTGATCACAGGCTCATCATGATCCAATGACCTTGCATCTGGTGGTATGACACAAACATACGTTAGTGTTGTGGCACAGGCACTGTTGCCTGCAATGATGAAACACTTCTACTTCTACATCTACATACAGGCCATACAAGGATAGAGTTTAGCCTATGAAACATGTGAATGCCATGCTTGCACTTAATGACAACTTTTTCATTCCACATGATCACACACATGATGCAATCAGACAAACAAAGCACAATAAACAAGTACAATTTGCACTTCTGACCTTCCACCCAAACACTGTTGAAGCTGCCTTTGCACAGGTTTCATATAACCCAAATCTGTGACCTACATTACACGGTACAAACCATGTCCACTTCCTATGTCAGAACACCATCAGATACATGCTAATGTCACAACTCTGAAATGCTCACATGATGATGTCATGGTGAAGCTACCTATACAAAGACGAAACAAGGAGTATAGGCTTGAAAAAAATCCTATTACATATTTCATATGACAAGCATCTGGAAAGAAAATTACATTGCATGAGACCGACACAAACACTGTAGTTACATCATGTTGGGGATATGTCAAAGGCTAACCCTTCAAGCGCCCTTTGGCTGAATATTGCATAGTATTAGCTCCCCATTTTTGCCAATACACTCAACTCCATACATTCTAACAACTACAGTTCTTTGTAAAGTCACAGTCCTTATGTCACATGACATAAATACACTCAAGAAAAATAGCTATTGATAAGATCTTCCTGCAAGTCAGCTCCTTCCTCTTCCACTTAGCATTTCAGTAGTCTCACCTAGTGTCACTGCAGGCTGCCCCTTCTCTAGGATGTGTGGGATAATCCTCCACAGGGCAATGTTGAGGAGCATGCTACAGTGATCTGACACACTTTTCCGGGTCAGTAGAGGAGGGCTCCACCTGTCTGGTCCCGACATGTAAATCTGGCCTTCAGGAACCCAAAAGCCTGCTCCATAACCCGCTGTGTTCTTACATGGGCTTCATTGATTGAGACTTCCCCTGGCATAGTTGGATTCCTTAATGGTATCAACAACCAAGGACGGTTTGGATATGCAGAGTCTCCTGTAAAGGAATGGGATATGTGTGCAAACATGAGTCCCTCTTATCAGAATTGTGGCACCAAACATTGCAAACACACAAACAAGACAGATGTGACCTACCAACCAACCAGGCCCTCTCTGGGTACAGTTGTGACATCAGCTGGGGGATATTGCTGTTCTGCGTAATGAAGGAATCATGGACTGAACCGGAGAAAGGGCACAGACATGTGAAATAAACAGATCCGTCAAGCGTACAAATTGAACGTTGATGGAATGGAAGTTCTTTTTGTTGTGGAATACTGGTTCACTGGCATGCGGTGAGACTAAGCCAACATGTGTGCCATCAATAGCCCTCACCACATGTGGTATGTGTGAAAAACCATAAAAATCAGCCTTCACATGGGCTAAATCATCATGTTGGGGAAACTGGATTTACCTGTCCAGGTGTTTCAACATTGCTGAGAGGACATCCTTCAAAACCAGACTGAACATAGGTTGGGACATGCCAGCTGACAGGGCCACTGTATGTTGGAAGGACCCTGTGGCTAGGTAGTACAATACTGACATGACTTGTACAATGGGCGGTATGCTGGTTGGATGACTAAGAGCTGGCATCAGATCTGGCTCCAACTGACAACATACGTTCACTATTGTTTGCCATTTCAGACGGTATAGGAGTATGACGTGTTGTTCTTCCATGGTCTGAACGACTGGCAGTGAAAAGTAGACAGGTGGTTGACCCATCATCCCTCTCCTTGGGCACCTATATATGAAAAGAAATGAGTTCTAACATTAGTCATCGTGTCCCTAGGTAAATACATGATGCATGTCAATGAGAAGATGTGACAAGTCAATTTAGAAGGGATAGCCATGGAAACCAGTACACATCACAGGTGCTAATAAGACAAGGGTCACAAGTGACCCCTATGGTTTGCCACACGTGTCCATAATGTGTATCTGCACCAAACTCAAATATGTGCATCACAAATGCCCCTCAAAATGTGACTGGATATCCTGACCGCCGAAATGACCTTCGATCAAGGTGGGTTGTGCCCCACTGTAAAATGCCATCTGTGCCCTGCAATATACTACAATGGTGTTTGAGTAGTATGACATACATGACAAAACTGGATAAGCATTTTGTGAACTGAAAACAACATATTCGGAGGTGTGATGCAGTTAGTGAAGCTCAATATCACATTTCAGGTCTCTAAAATGGCGGATGCCTGACCTACTCCACAGGACATTAGGTACCGTCTGTGACTGTCAGCGGACGTCATGGTAATAGGCGGTTGAAACCGTGATAGACACAGTCATAGGCTAACGTTGTTGTCAGTGCTGCTCATGGGCCAATGGCTGTGTCCACCAGTGGTGACGACCTTGTACGTGGTGGAAGGGACTTGACTCTTGACAATGCTGCCGCCGGTCGATGGATAGCCAAACTCATAATGAAGCCCAAAGTTCTTTACTAGCGCGTTCATAAATTAATCCATATTCTAAGCTAAATAAAGTGAAAAAAATATAACAGCAAACCCATAAAGAGTTTTGATTCGCAAGGTGAAAGCATAAGAACTGTAATAGAACTTCTCATAAAAAGAAATAGCAGAACTCAGTAGAGTCCTTACAGAATAAAATTTAAGCATTAAAGAATTAATCTGTGAAATATCAGCAGAGAGTCTTAGTCAGAATATATCTGAGACAAAGTGCTCTCAAGAAATTCTGCGAGTGATCTAGGAAAGGGGAAATCTGGCCTCCCTTATCTGTTTTGGAACACACATTTATACAATTTAAATAAAATAACAAGTTGCGAGTCTTCATGAGAACAGCTTCTGTTAATTAAGCAAATTTTAAGAAAGAACGTTCTAAACACAAGATACATTTAACTGCAATTCACAACACGATTATCAAAATGTTTTTATACTTTCTGAATGTTCTGCTGTGAGACAAAACAAGTCAAGGTAAGTACAATACATGACTTGATCAGATCACTCCTGTTCCCATACACCTTTATATGCCCTATTCATAAAGAAACATTATAAGATTAAACTATAATTTCAATACATTATAAACCTTTATGCAGTCAAATAAGAAAGCAAGCTGAATCTCTAAGACAGTCCTATTCATATTACTGTTGCAGGAACAAATTTGCTTCATGAGAAGACATACACTTATGATCATGACATATATCAGACCTAACAAAGGGGAAAGGAAAAGGAAAGGAAAAAAATGAAAAGTATGTGCTTGTCAGCAGTTTAAACTAGCTACACGTCTTTGTCCAAGCTTCAAATGCAAAGCCACATTTATTTGCAGTATTTGTTTGAAGCATATAAAACAATTCATACAGGTTAATGATTATTAATTTTAACTTTGTAAAAATGCTTTCACAATATCCCCCGTCTGATGGTTTGTAACTATCACAAATTCTAATTCACACATTAATTCAAAGTTGACTCTCTTCTTCAGTTTAATCGTTTTTCTTTCTTTTCAAATTCTCCCTTTCTTTTAGGTCATAGTATTATTTATGCAAGAGCTCGCTTAACTCTTAATCTTTCTTCATCCTTTTATTCATGTCTCTGTTTTTCCTTTTTAGCAACACCTTGATAACTTTATAGACTGCTAGTGTAGATAAGAAACACACTACTACTATTAATACATGTACTAATATAGTTTTGAGGATTCCTCCTCCTGCTGTTTCAATCCAGGTCCCTATACCAGAAATTCAATTAGTGAAGCCTTGAACTATACTGGTGGTTTCTAAAGGTTCCAAATCAAGTTTTGAAGCAGAACTATTTTTTTGCATTCTCTAAAATGTTCTTACTCCCATCAGGTATGTACATGCAGCAATTTTCTATTTTCAGCATCTTGCAGGCTCCTCCCTTTTTGGCGAGTAAAATGTCTAATGCATACCTGTTTTGCAGGATCATTCATCTAATCACTAATAGCTCTGTGTTTTCAACTAGCAACGCTCCAGATGTGCTAGTTGCCAGCTTGTCTACTACTGTTTAAAGCTTTCTAATCTTTTCATAATTTAGTATCACTCCTACTGCTGGTACAATAGCACTAAATATGTCACCCACTGGTTGTGTTCCCTCATTTACACTGTGTGAGTCTCTGTATCCTGATGTTAAGTTCAGTGCATCTAAGCATTTTATGCAATACAATTTTGGAAAAAGCAGGCCTAAGTAGTAAATTTCCTCCCGGTCATCTGGTAATCTGAAGTAAGCATTTTCAACACAAATAAAATAAACTACTGGTATAGTAGGATCCTTTTCATGCAACATTTGCCTTGTTTCTCCTGTTAATTCAAATGCATGCTCACAATTGCTATTCCCTACAAGTCTTTTTCTAGCCTAAAATCATCTTTTAAACACACACGTTTTCTTTGTCGTACTTTTCTAACTTTAATATAGAAACAGACATCTCCTTTCTATACTAATCTTCTTCTCAGCACACATTCTTTAAACCATCTTCATTTTTGTCAGCAGTCCATGCAAATTGTGTTCTGTGTTCCTCTAGCATCATAGTAAATGTTTTTTTCAATGGCATTCACATCTCTGGAAACAACACCTCCCCATGGGATGACTCTTGGTGGCCCCTGGCACTCGGAACATTACCTACTCCCACCAACCATGCCCGCAACCTCAACGTCATCCTGGACAGTGACCTCTCTATGAAGCACCAGGTAAATGCAGTCACCTCATCCTGTTTCCACACTCTCTGTATGCTTCACAGGAAAACAGTAACCCAAGCCCTCATCACCAGCCATGTAAATTACGGAAATGCACTGTACACTGGATTCGCCATCTGCCTCCTCAAACAATTGCAGACCATCCAGAACGCCACAGTCAGACTCATCCTTGACCTCCCTAAACAGACCAGCATCACCCCCACCTAAGAAACCTCCACTGGCTCCTCATCTGGAAGAGATGCCAGTTCAAACTGCTGACCATCGCCTACAAGGCCCTCCACAAAGCCAGTCCCTCCTACATCAACCGCAGCCTCACTTTCCACCAACTGACCAGACATCTCAGATCAGCCTCTCTCACCCTTGCACATGTTCCTCTCATCCAATGAAGCTGCAGTGAAGGCCACTCTTTCTCCTACTTTGCCTCCAAACCCAGGAACAAACTCCTTCTCCACCTCCGCACCTCCCCTTCACTCACCGACTTCAGAAGGGAGCTCACGACCTGGCTCTTCAATTGAGGCTCACCATACTCAATGCCTGGATACCCCCAGGTTGACAAGTTGCACTTAAGAAATACATATTGATTGATTAATTGATTTATTAGGCAAGTCAAGTTATTTTCACAACCCTTGACAGTATCTACAGGAAGGTGTCTTAACAGTGTCTGTAGGAATGAAAGGTCTAAAATAATGCCAAGCTGTTTCCATATATTTTTCCTGTGGGTGTACATTCATGCATGTTAGAAAGAATCATGGAAAAGTTACAATAATGATATTCAAAGTGTCTTTGTATACTGAGAAAAGAAGAACACTGCATGAAGTAGCTTAAGAGAGAGGAACATGATGGTATGCCACCTCTTTGTCAGCCAATGAAGGTAACCATGCACACACATAATAGTCTTTCACATCAAAAGCTGGTGTATATTCTTGAACTAATCTAGAATAAAGGTTAGTTCAATAATCGTCTTTCATATAATCTTCATCTAATCTTCAAATGAGGCATTCAGCTCGTCCTCATCTATCTTAGCTTTTGATGTTGTGTTAGTGAAGGTAGATATAGAGTTCTCTGTTTTTGTTCTAAAGCGTATCAGTAACAGTATAGGCATGGCTAATAAAACTGAGTGAAAATGTAACAAGTAAAATAATCTTGCATCTATTTCTAGTTAAGACACATGTTTGTCTAGAGTCAGATTTTTCTAAAACAATGAATGTAACAGCAAAGTTTATATTTTTGGTTACATAATGCAATAATTTGTGATTATCCTCTTTTTACTTCTAACAACCTATTTTTGTTTCTTGTAACTTTTTTTACAGTAATCCCTACTCTGTGTTCTTCTAAAATGTTAACCCTTCTCATCTTCTGCTGCCTCAGGCCTCGATACTCTTCTTATCATCTTATCAACCTATCAAAATATAATTTCACACAGTTCATTTAGTGATTTTTTTCACAGCTGATTTTTTGCTTTGGACAGTTTCAAAGAGGTTCACACACTTGTTTATTGCAGTAAAGTAGATCTGAAATTGGAATGTTTAGCTCTTGACTCACATAAGTCCATTCAGGTGCTGAATCTCTTTCACAAGGCACTCTTGCATTTTTGGATTGCCTGAAAGTTTGTTGATCTCCTTCTGTATCACTGCTATTACCTGATTCATTCTCCTCTGCAATTGCTTGAGGTATTGAATCAACTGACACACTTGATTTCAATTTCTTCGACTGTACGTTTTTGGCCATTTCGTATTTTGGCCATCTCTTTTTGTTCATGATTGAGTGCTTGTTCCTTCTCCTGGGTCTTTTTGTTGCTCTAATGTTATTTCAACTGTCACCTCTGCTTGAGTTCTTGCTTCTCCACTTTCTATGCCAAGAGCTCTAGTGCCACTCTGTGAGATATCTGACTATTGGATTTCTTCACCTCCCTGCAAATCTTCACCCCTTTCTTCTTGCGGTTGTGCACCACAAACGTGAGTAACTTGTGCAACTTGCAGTAGCAACTTGAAGTGGTACACTCACCAGTGTTCTTGGCTCTGGTTCGTAGAACACTATTTCTTCATTAGGCTCTCTAGTTCTCTGGGTATACGAAGCATACTCCCAGTTTGGCGCTCCAGCAAATTTAACAACAGTGTTCACAATCAAAATCACTTGATAGGGCCCTTTCCATTGTGACTCCAGATAGGACTTTCTTACATGTTTCCTGACCAGCACCCAATCACCAGGCCTGAGGTTGTAACATTGCTCTTGATGCAGATTTACAGTGACAGCTTCAACCTGTTGACAGCTAAGCCTTTGCTGTAATTAAGCACCAGGTGCAACGTATGTGGGTTATGGATTAAGCTGGGCTCATCAGATTGGCTCTGTATTTTGGGGAGATTGCCGTTATTTGCATACAGGAAACGTGGTGTGTGAACCCAATTCATGTGGAGATTTTTTCTTCATCCTTTTTCGGGCTGTACCCTCTCAAGCGGGGTTGGCAAAAGGTAGGCTTCAGATATTAATATCTAATAAGCTGCCCATTACTGCTAAAAATGTTTGGTTCAGCAGGAACACATACCTTATTTCTGTGACTTGTAGTAAAGAGGGGACCTAAAGTGGTGCTGGTCAACTTCTAAAATAATGTATTTGACACCTCCTGCAGAAAGGTGGTCCAAGCCCTGGATTTGGGCTTGGAAACCTTGCTACATCCTAGCTGTTCTAATTTTGTATTGATATGGGCTGGAGATTTTAATATTCAGCAATGTCCCCTTCCTGCAAACAAAATGTGTGGTTACTCCAGTTTGGATGAGTATGGTTACACACATTTTTGCCACATCGATTATGGGAATGCATTAAACTTGATATTGCACAAACATGATCTTCTAATGTTGGACTGTAAACGGGGTCCTAATGGAAAGCAGATCCCTTCTTTTGTTGGTAGAAATGCTAATACTGTTATAAACCATGATTTGGTATCTGCTTCTGACTGCGACTTGATTGGCAGCCCTAGTATCAGCTCTACTGTAATAAGTGATCACAAGCTCATCATGTTACCCCTTTTTTTCTAGAACAACAATTGTGAGGTACCTACTGCTATTCTTAATATCACTCCAGCTAGGCATAATTGCTTAAGCATTAAGTGGTCCGCAGTAGAGCCCAACAGTATTCTACAAATAGTAATAATCAAGACTATGATAGAGGTTAGACCACGTAAAATTGTTGTCTAGTTTTAGTCAGGTTACAAGTTGTATCAGCTCTTTGCTGATATGGGCCCCAACACCTATCAAGTTAGTAATCATTTGTGGTTCGACCACTCATGTACCCAGGCCTCCAGCTCTTGAAAGCAGCTTGACATAGTTCACCCAGAGACTGTGTGGTAATTAGGTCACTTCATAAATCTTACAAGCAAGTATTAGCAGCCAGGAAGAAAGTGCTACAGGAAGAGGCACAGGCTAAATTGAAACAGGCTGCTGAAATGAAGGATATTCACCTTTTCTGGGATACAGTTAATGCCCCTTTTTTTTAAAATGATGTGATTTCCGATCCCAACTCCTTTGTCCCTTGTGATGCTTGGGTAGCCCATTTTTCTGATATCTTCAAAGGGAATCAGGAGGGATGTAGCTTAATGGAGTGTGTGGGTATCTCACTCCAGAATCCTCCTCCACTAAATATTACCCTTGACAAGGTCCTCCTTGCTTTGCAGCTTAGTGCAGCTAGGGCTCCCAGCCCTGGCAGGGTACTAGCCTTTATAGCAGCTAGGGACTTTTGGAGCCCTATTTTGACTAGGGTCTTTATATCTTTAATGAGGCTTCAGTAAACGAGATTCCTCCATCTTGGGCTGTTTAAATACGTGTATCTATCTACAAAAAGGGTGATAAATCAGACCCAAAATGTTATCAGCCTATTTCCCTCTTGGACTATTCTGTAAAACTGATGATTAGAATTCTTCTAATGAGGCTTGAGGAGTGGGTGCAGGATAACTCTATTTTATCAGGCGCTCAGCTTGGTTTTAGGGTCTTGGAATGGTTGAGTAATGTGTCAACTTGGACCTGTTGATTGGAAAATATACTAGGGCCAAGCCAGGATCCCTTTATATCTGCTTTGTCAATTTAAGCAGTGCCTTCAACCTGGTTGACCATTCTATTCTTTGAGCAACTTTGTCCTCCCTTGGTGAGCCAAGGGAGATCATTTGTTTTCTTGCATGCCTATATGAGAACCTATCTTCTTGAGTGCGATTTGGTCCCCAGGGTGAGTGTTCACCCTCTTTTAGGGTTGGAAGAGGTATCAGCCAAGGATTGTATATTAGCCTGTCTACTGGTCTAACTTTTTAATAATGGAGTGGATACAACTCTGCAGACCCTTTCGGCTGATGCTCTCAGCACCTCAGGCCATCCTATTCCAGTGTTGTTTTCTGCCGACGACGCTGTGTTTTTATCTAGGACACCCATAGGCCTACAGAAGCTGATAAATGCATTTGGGAAGTTTATAGCATCTGAAAAAATGGTGATTAATAGATCCAAAACCTTTTCAATGACATGTGGAAATAAGCCAAAAAAGTTGCCACTTTTTGGGGTCGAGTGCACAAGCCCTCTGGCCTGTTTTAATCTCTCTATGGGCTTTTAACCACACCCATGTTACGCCCATTACTTTCGTTGGTTCGTGGGCTTGCCTTTTAAAAATTTGCTTTATTTAATTTGTGAAAGGCATGCATATGCCATGCCTTTTCTGGTGTTTAGCCCTCTTCGAGCGCACCAGCCACCTACAGAAAACATAGGAGGCTCCATGTTTTCTGCATGGTTTCTGGACTACCTGTTCTTTTTATTTTGAGTGCAGTCATCTATGAGCGTTTAACATTTTTGGGGATATGCGATTCTTAACTTAGGGCACTTACTATAAAGGTGGTCAGAGAAAGCACAACTTTTAATGACCTGAGTGGGACTCACTGCCTAGGGCAGGTGCTAGGACACATACTAGTCACCAGCCTACGTGACCATTACTGTAACAAAGAATACGTGAACGAGTCTATTATTAACAAGTTCTTATGTTGATCTAGAAATTTAAACCAAACATTTGGGCTCATGTCCGCTTCTTGTTTCCAGGAAAATACTCGAACCTTGTTAAAGATAAGCAGAAACAGCTTGAGAAATCCAGAACAATTCATTTTCACGCCTCATGCCAACATACCAAGCAGTGACAGCAGCTGTTACAGGCGAGAGAGTAAGCAGCAGAGACGCAATGGAGCACCACGCGCGGTAAATAACACTGTATTGCGGGAATTCCTAGTGCATCCATGGATGGCCTCTATTCCCAAAGTAAAGGAACATGAAGTTAAAACGGGAAGAGCTGAATGAGTGACGATGAAAACCCGTAACCTGCTGTGGATGGCTCAAGATTATTCTGAAACTTACTCTGTTTATGAAAGCAATGACCGTCAATTAAGGCTGCTCACCACTTAATCAAGCTTCAGGGACTTTACAACAGCGACTTCTTAAAATATGGGGTTGCCTAAAGATACGTAGGACTCCTTTTTGTATCGTATTTACAGTTTAATATGTTTATGTCTGCCATTTTTCCTTATTTTATTTTAACTCGTTTTATTTTTTTCATGCCTATTGGTTGTTCAGTAAAAAAATGAAGCCACTGCTAATATTTTTTCAACATGTTTATGTTTGTTGAAGAATGCTGAATAGAGGTAAAATTACAGATGCATTGCTACAATAGTAAAAGCTCAAATTTCAAGATATTGTGCATTAGTATTTCTGGAGTGATGCTTGATCGTGGCACAAAGGACACCGATTGGCTCGAAGGAATGCAGTACTTAGGGCTCTTCTGGCTCGATCAGACCACTAGCTATGTTGGTAATGTATAAGAAAATGTAATTTTATTTTCAATGTCTGAGATGTAGAGGTGGAACCTGTACCAGAGATGACGTCGAGGTTCCAAGAATCCGATTGTTTGAACTACCAGACGTGATTTGCTGCACCTGGGGTAGTGAACAGAAAGTCATTGATTTCTGAGGTCTGCGTACATTTTAACTTTGCATACTGTATTTTTGAAAGCTTTATAGGTTAGCGTCATTGCTTCAAGTTTAACTCAAATGGCCATTAGAAGCTAGTACAGGGACTTTTCTGCAGAGATTGTTTCTTAGATTTCAAGGCACAACTTAAGACTATTTGCATACTTGAGTCATGATAGCGGTCGTGCCATAATCCTCAGAGGGCAGTCACTGTATAATTATTATTTTGGCTTGGAGAAAGCCTGGAAGTGTGATACTGGCTTCTATTGTGTTGAAATAACACAGAGAAACTTGCCTTTTAGTGGTGCAATGGGTCAATGTGCTAGCACCTGAAGCCAGTTAAAGGGGATCTAGTTTTATGGATGTGACTAATTTGTTTCAGGGGATTCATTCGTTTTTAGGTTGAGCGAGCAAGCACTTTGAACTCTTGTAAGTATTGTGAGCTTTTAACCATGCCCACCGCATGCCCTTCACTTTTACTCATTCATGGGCTTACCTTTCAAAAATCCTTTATCATCATTGGTAAATTGCTTTACATTTGTCCCTCCTTCGGGCAGTTTAGTTACCGCCTTCTAGACTGTCCCTGTTACATGGATAATTGCATTATTGCCGATACGTTTGACTGCAAGCAAACATATTTTTCTGTTTGTGTCTCTCCTTCGTGCTCATGGCGGCCATGGCGCTTTGAATCGGCTTGCTTAAGTCAACTGTTTTACTTTTCAGTTTCAATTTATGCGGCAAGAAAAGTCCAGTTAGAAATTTACAACGGTAATAGCTCTAACTCGACCAAATGCGAGACCCGTTGTATTGCAAACACTTGTTATTGGTGAGCCCCCAATTTCTAGAGTAAACTCTTTTTGCTTTTGGGGGCTTTATTCACTAAATAATGATACGTGGGTCAGCAGGTGTTAAATGCCAAATCTGGGATGAGCAGATGTTCCCACGGGGTTTTCAAGTTCTCAAATAAACTGGATACCCACCCAGTCAGGAAAATGGTGGAGAGATACAAGGTCAGAGGAGTGTCTACTGCTACTTATGGGATGGGACTATGGGGTTATACCCCCAGTAACCCTCTAAAATCGAGGAAAATTATTTTGGGAAATGCCTTTTGTGTTTACCTACCTCGGCATCATCCTTGATCATTCATAAAGAGGTTTGTTTGCAGTTTACAGGACTTACTGTTAATAAAACCCCTGTTACTACGGCTCTCCATATGGTCGAAGGACGAAACACATTTTACAAAAATGATTATTTTAGATTGTGTAACCCTGGACAATGTTGCCCTTATTCTCTGCCTCTCGTATTTAAATACTATTTTTAGCTCCCTTTTTAACATTTCAGTTTGGCGAGACCCACTTAAAGTTTCATCACTTTCTAAGAGACACATCAAGGTAACTTTTTAAAGACATTTATGACCATGGAATGAGAAAAGAGTTGAACATATCAATGGTTGCCTCTCATATGTACCTTATTGCTGGCCAGTGCTATCAGTACTATTTAACTTGTGTCAATAACATCCAGCATCATTATGTTTTGACCAGATTCAGATTGGGAATGGTACACCATTTTGTTGCTTTTCCTGAAATGAAGAGTTGCCCTCCTGATACAACGCCATGCCCATGTGATGGGTTGTCAAAACAAAGCACCTTGCACTTGATGTTTTTTTGTGATTTTTATAAGAACTTACAGTGTTTTTATCTTAAACCTTTTTTCCTTGCCTATAATATCATATCATAACTAAGCCATTAAATATCTGTTTGCACTTGGTGACCACTTTTTGTGCTTTAATGTTGCCATTTTTAAAATGAAGGCCGTGCACCTAAGGAAGAGTATTATATGTTAGATTATTTAAATGGGTGAAAATCTTGGCTCTTAAGAGCAGCTGGGATATTTTAGGTTATTATAAGTGATCTGTTTTTATGTTTTATATATTGTATGTATTTTATGGCTATTTTTAAACCTGACAAATAAAGTTTTTGAACCAAACCGAGGTCCATGTCATCTGCTATGTTCACAAGTGCATTTGCAGGTACAGCAGGCAATCTCATAGCTCTCTCCATAAGAATCTAATGAGAGGATAATCCAGTTTTCCTATCAGGTAGACCTGGAAGACTCATCGAGCACCAAAGGCAAAGCATCAGGCAATTTCAGTGATGAGGATGCACAGAATTTGCCAATCGGACTTAATCATTCCATTGATTTACTCTACAATTCCAGAAGCCTCAGGACTATAACTGTAATGTAATTTCTGTTCCACCTGCAATACTGGTCATGAGCAACATCTTGATGACCTCACTGTTGAAGTGGGTTCCTCAATCTAACCCCAGAGAAACCGGTATGCCATACTTGGATACTAGTTCCATTAACAGTAGTTTAGCTACAGTAAGACTGCCATTTCTCCTCGTTGGGTAGGCCTCCACCCATCAGGAGAAAATGCACTCTATCAACAGGAGATGTCTAAAACAGGCATCTTGATAAAATCCATCTTCACTCTGTTAAAGGAAACACCTAATCTCCCAACATGACTAAGTGTAACTGGTGTCCTTTTGTGAGAAAGTAGCCTCTTTCTAGCCTTGTTACCCCCACTTTGGGGGCCTGTTTGTGAGTGTATGTCAGGGTGTTTTCACTGTCTCACTGGGATCCTGCCAGCCATGGCCCAGTGCTCATAGTGAAAACCCTATGTTTTCAGTATGTTTGTTATGTGTCACTGGGACCCTGCTAGCCAGGACCCCAGTGCTCATAAGTTTGTGGCCTATATGTATGTGTTCCCTGTGTGGTGCCTAACTGTCTCACTGAGGCTCTGCTAACCAGAACCTCAGTGGTTATGCTCTCTCATTTCTTTCAAATTGTCACTAACAGGTTAGTGACCAATTTTACCAATTTACATTGGCTTACTGGAACACCCTTATAATTCCCTAGTATATGGTACAGAGGTACTCAGGGTATTGGGGTTCCAGGAGATCCCTATGGGCTGCAGCATTTCTTTTGCCACCCATAGGGAGCTCTGACAATTCTTACACAGGCCTGCCACTGCAGCCTGAGTGAAATAACGCACACGTTATTTCACAGCCATTTTACACTGCACTTAAGTAACTTATAAGTCACCTATATGTCTAACCTTTACCTGGTAAAGGTTAGGTGCAAAGTTACTTAGTGTGAGGGCACCCTGGCACTTGCCAAGGTGCCCCCACATTGTTCAGGGCCAATTCCCCGGACTTTGTGAGTGCGGGGATACCATTACACGCGTGCACTACATATAGGTCACTACCTATATGAAGCTTCACAATGGTAACTCCGAATATGGCCATGTAACATGTCTATGATCATGGAATTGCCCTTCTCTATGCCATCCTGGCATAGTTGGCACAATCCCATGATCCCAGTGGTCTGTAGCACAGACCCTGGTACTGCCAAACTGCCTTTCCTGGGGTTTCACTGCAGCTGCTGCTGCTGCCAACCCCTCAGACAGGTTTCTGCCCTCCTGGGGTCAAGCCAGGCTTGTCCCAGGATGGCAGAACAAAGGACTTCCTCTGAGAGAGGGTGTTACACCCTCTCCCTTTGGAAAATGGTGTGAAGGCAGGGGAGGAGTAGCCTCCCCCAGCCTCTGGAAATGCTTTCTTGGGCACAGATGTGCCCAATTCTGCATAAGCCAGTCTACACCGGTTCAGGGGACCCCTTAGCCCTGCTCTGGCGCGAAACTGGACAAAGGAAAGGGGAGTGACCACTCCCCTGACCTGCACCTCCCCTGAGAGGTGTCCAGAGCTCCTCCAGTGTGCTCCAGACCTCTGCCATCTTGGAAACAGAGGTGCTGCTGGCACACTGGACTTGCTCTGAGTGGCCAGTGCCACCAGGTGATGTCAGAGACTCCTTCTGATAGGCTCCTTCAGGTGTTGCTAGCCTATCCTCTCTCCTAGGTAGCCAAACCCTCTTTTCTGGCTATTTAGGGTCTCTGTCTCTGGGGAAACTTTAGATAACGAATGCAAGAGCTCATCCGAGTTCCTCTGCATCTCTCTCTTCACCTTCTGCCAAGGAATCGACTGCTGACCGCGCTGGAAGCCTGCAAAACTGCAACATAGTAGCTAAGACGACTACTGCAACTCTGTAACGCTGATCCTGCCGCCTTCTCGACTGTTTTCCTGGTGGTGCATGCTGTGGGGGTAGTCTGCCTCCTCTCTGCACTAGAAGCTCCGAAGAAATCTCCCGTGGGTCGACGGAATCTTCCCGCTGCAACCGCAGGCACCAAAAAGCTGCATTACCGGTCCCTTGGGTCTCCTCTCAGCACGACGAGCGAGGTACCTCAAATCCAGCAACTCTGTCCAAGTGACTCCCACAGTCCAGTGACTCTTCAGTCCAAGTTTGGTGGAGGTAAGTCCTTGCCTCCCCATGCCAGACTGCATTGCTGGGAACAGCGACTTTTGCAGCTACTCCGGCCTCCGTGCACTTCCGGCGGAAATCCTTTGTGCATAGTCCAGCCTGGGTCCACGGCATTCTAACCTGCATTGCACGACCTCCTAAGTTGTTCTCCGGCGACGTGGGACTTTTTTGTGTGACTTCGGGTGAGCACCATTTCACGCATCCTCGTTGTGCTGTTTCTGGCACTTCTCCGGGTGCTACCTGCTGCTGAGAGGGCTGCTTGTCTTGCTCGATGTCCCCTCTCTCTCCTGACGCAATTTGCGACATCCTGGTCCCTCCTGAGCCACAGCAGCATCCAAAAACGCTTACCGCACGATTTGCAGCTAGCAAGGCTTGTTGGCGGTCTTTTGGCAGGAAAACACTTCTGCACGACTCTCCACGACGTGAGGGATCCGTCCTCCAAAGGGGAAGTCTCTAGCCCTTGTTGTTCCTGCAGAAACCTCAGCTTCTTCTGTCCAGTAGAAGCTTCTTTGCACCCGCAGCTGGCATTTCCTGGGCATCTGCCCATCTCCGACTTGCTTGTGACTTTTGGACTTGGTCCCCTTGTTCCACAGGTACCCTCGACTGGAAATCCATCGTTGTTGCATTGCTGGTTTGTGTCTTTCCTGCAGTATTCCTCTATTACGACTTCTTTGTCCTTTGGGGAACTTTAGTGCACTTTGCACTCACTTTTCAGGGTCTTGGGGTGGGCTATTTTTCTAACCCTTACTATTTTCTAATAGTCCCAGCGACCCTCTACAAGGTCACATAGGTTTGGGGTCCATTCGTGGTTCGCATTCCACTTTTGGAGTATATGGTTTGTGTTGCCCCTATCCCTGTGTGTCCCCATTGCATCCTATTGTAACAATACATTGTTTGCACTGTTTTCTAAGACTATACTGCATATTTTTGGTATTGTGTATATATATCTTGTGTATATTTCCTATCCTCTGAGATACTTTGGCATATTGTCATAAAAATAAAGTACCTTATTTTTTATTTTTAGTATAACTGTGTATTGTGTTTTCTTATGATATTGTGCATATGACACTAAGTGGTACTGTAGGAGCTTCACTCGTCTCCTAGTTCAGCCTAAGCTGCTCTGCTAAGCTACCATTATCTATCAGCCTATGCTGCTAGACACCCTATACACTAATATACACTAATAACAGTCCAGTGCAAACTGTCAGGCCTAGGTACTCACTACAAGCCAGTCCAGCCTCCTACACCTTTTCATTACATTCTACAGTTGACAGGTCACACAATGATGGCCCAGTTCTTCTGCATGAGCTCTAAATCTTGGGTTAAACTAGTGCTGCCTAAAAGATCTGACCACTTCATCCCTGCCTAATTGACTAGGACCATGGAAATGTCACATCATGAGGATCATAAGCTGTCTGGTAATACTGGTCTTCCCTCTGTTGAAATCCAAATGTCATTCACATTTTTCCCACAACCTGTTCTGATTCAACCCTGTTGTTCTGCTTCTGCAACACTTTCCTGTAATGTTTTCAATTCTTCACATGTCAGCTATAGACATCAACATTGATGCACATTTCACCAGAGCAATTTACTATAGGAACTGCAAAGCCTCCAAGAGTCTTACATGTTCACCATTACGTATAGGTGAACCAAAGGATGACATGAAACCTCACGGACCACACCAAAGCCATATTGACTATCGGTAAATATAGACACTTGCATTTGTTCTGTCAGGCTCCAAGCTCTAATAAGAGCCATTAATACTGCAACTTGTGCTAAGGAAATTCTCTGAAGCCATGATCCTTCTACAATCTCTTGTATTGTGCAGACAACATAAGCTGATCCCAGGGAACTATTGTTTGTTCTCAAACATGAGCCATGTACAAAACAGACATAATCAGGGCTTACCAATAGCTCATCCTTTATGTCAGGTCTTGGTGCATAAATCAGTGACATCAAGGCAGAGATGTTCAAATTCGTCTGATGTTTCACTTTCAGGTAGCAGTAAAAGAGTGCTTGGATTCAAAGCCTGCAAAAAGAAAAGATGATGGACAGAATTCCCAAAAAATCCAAACATATACCCCCAGTCACAGATCGGGGTTAAATCCATGTTTTTTTTGTTGCACATAATGTCATTTCAGTATGGACCAAGTTATGTACAAATTAGTATTGACCCTGCTTGCCGAACTGACAGCCAGGTCCTCCCTGGACAAGAAACAAGCACCCTGGGATCAGTTTCAGGGTATCACCCTACACCAGCCAGGCTAGCTTGAATCTGGTGTCATATCAAGCATGGGACCCACGCCTGGGTATACCCTTCCCACTTAGGGTGATATATGGAAAAAGAACAGATGATGAACGGAACGCTGTACAAATCAAACAGGTAACCCCAGTCACAGATCTGGGTTAAATCCAATGCTGTTTTGCATGCCATGCAATTCCAGTTTGGACCAAATCAGTCTTTTCCCTGCTTCCCATGAGAACAGTCCAGTGCAAACTGTCAGGCCAGGTCCTTCCTGGACCGTAAAGAAGCATCCTGTAACCAAGGTTGGTGTGTTACCCCTCATCAGCCAGGCTAGCTTGAATCTGGTAGCATAGTGAACACAGAAACCATGTCTGGGCATACTCTTCCCACTGAGGGTATCATATGCAAAAAAAAAAAGGTTGATGGACGGAATGCTGAACAAACCAAACTTTCCCCTCCAAATTGGAATGGCATGATTGACAAAAAAGGATGGATTTAACCCAAATCTGTGACTGGGGTGAATATTTGATTTGTTCAGCATTACATCCATCATCTCTTCTTTTTGCGTGGTTTTAACCCTGACATCTCCTGAGCGTCACATTTTCTGACACAAAAATCTTTTGTTCATATTTTGTGAGCCTTGAGCTGGTCATATATTGGGGTTCACTTTTGGCAAGCAGAACCTTTACTGACAGAGGGACCATAACAGTTTAAGGCGGTCCCATCACAATGCTTTCACACTTCTCTAGGCTGTATCTGTGTAAGTACAGAGAGAGCACAGCCCTCTCTCTCACTGCAAAATAATGTAAACATTTTTTAATAATCAGCCATTCTCAGTGCTGGGGCGTGACAGAGACTCTCTCTCAGCTCTAAGAAAGGTTTAATGCATTTTTTGTCCCATGGAAGCAGATCCGACACATCTCTGTGTGTCAGACTCAGAAAAGGCTTTGCCACCAAGGAAAAGTTGGATATTCACTGTCTACAGTAGTCTACCATTCCCAGAACATTCTGACTTCTCTTAGTGTTTTTAGATGGCCCATTCGCAGTATGGCCTCTACTCATTCTCGTGAAACTTTTCTCATCCCCTTTTCAATAATATGTCCCAAATATTGGACTTCTTTTTGATAGTATTGCAACTTGTTCGGGGACACTTTGGGCCTGATTTAGAGTTTGGCAGATGGGTGACTCCATCACAAATGTAATGGTGTTTCCATTGGAAATAATGTAATTGTAATGCTATGGACAGGCTAGCCGTCAAATTTGTGATGGAGTAAACCCCTCTGCGAAACTCAAAATCTGGCCCTTTATGTCCATTTTCATCAGGATGATTCCAACAAAGCAATGGTGTCTTGTTTATAAGATTCTCTAGTCTCTGATGGCACAAGTAGGTCATCTATATACTGCAAGCGTTCTAAACTACGGGGCATGATCAATGTCTCCAAGTTTTTCTTTAGGATCTGATTAACATTTTAAGGACTCTCAGTATACCTGTGTGGTACTCAACACCATGCTAATACTTTCTACTAAAATAGAAATAAAAATAGGAATTGGCTAGTTTCATGTAATGGGATCGGGAAGAAACCCTGACAAAGATCAACAACAGTAAACCACTCTGCTGTGCACAGAATGTGATAAAGCATGGTGGCTGGATTCTGTACCATGGGACAACATGGGATTACGATGTTGCTATTCCTTTTCAAATCCTGCATTATCCTAAACTTGCCATTTGGTTTCTGTAATCCCATTATTGGTCATTTGCATGGACTCCGAATTATTTATTTTAGTATTCCTTTTTGTATTATGTCCTCAATTATTGGTGTTATTTCTGTTATTATTTCTGGAGTCATGTGATAAGATGGTGTTTTCCGAAGGATTGCATTCTGCTTGACAGTTATTCTAACTGGTTCTACACATTTGATTAGTCCGATATCTTTTCTTGTGAAATCCCATACATCTGGGTTTACAGTTTCTTTTAAACCTGGAGTTAATTCCTCAGCTGTTATAACTGACTAGGGCCTAACAGCTTCTTGCTGAGCCACTTTGAACTCAATATCCTCATCATGGGTCTAAAATATGAACCCATTTGGAGTACAAAAAAATGTGCAATTTAACTGGCACAGCAGATCACGACCCAAAGGATTTCCAGGACTGGAATCGCAAACAAGAAACTTGTGATTCTCCTCAAATGAACCTATTTTTACAGGTACTTCTTGTATTGGTTGTGTTATAAAGACAATTTTCACTCCTTCCCCAAGTGTCGGAATTATCTGTAGTGGTGTCCATACAACAAGTGGGGAACTCTGTGAAGTGAACGAATCAGGTCACTCTCGCTCTCTCAGCAACTCCTTGAGCTACTACATTTGTGGCAACAGATGCTTAAACCTCTACCTGTTGTGCTGTTAAAACCCTAGCAACAGGTGCTGGTGAAGTCACAATGAATGCAGTGATATTACATGCATTGCTGCGTGTACAGGATCAACTAGAACAGGTGTATTATTTGGGATAATGGGTTGTGCAGCAGACTGTGTCCTAACAGTTTGAGCTACACTTGGTTGTGTTACAACAGGCTGTGATATCTGTACTGGTCTCTCAATTTTATACACATTTGGATCAATAGGAGCAGTAGCCTCTGTCACATGACCAGATGTTGTCCCATCAGTGCTCGTCCTACCTTGCGGTGGGCGGTGAGCTCCGCTCTGCTGGCGGAGCTAACAGAGTTTTTGGCACTCCGCGCTCTGCTTGGAGCATGGAGTTCGAACAAAAGCTCCGCTAGCCCCGCCAGCCCTGCCAGCAGAGCAGAGCTCACCACATGCGCACCTCTGCCCAGTTATGGGCAACACAGCGCAAGTGCAGATAGTGTGCTTGCACTGTGTGGCCCATAACTAGGCTGCAGTGCGCACTCGGCCTGACGTCAGTGATGGAGCTGCTCACCAGCGGCAGCCCAGGATCCAGGCTTCCCCCTGCCAGCAGCCAGAGAGCAGGGGAAGAGTGAGGCAGAGAGCCAGGCCGCTGGCAACGAGTACCCTCTGGATGGAACCAAGTAAGTTCTTGTTTTTTGTGTTGTGCACATTGGTGCACTTGAGGCCTGAATGCCAGCTTTTGCTGCCTAAGATGCTTTTTCAGGCCACTTGTGTACCAGCCAGCTCCATGTGCATTGCACACGGGCAGGCCTGTGCATAGGAGGCCTGAAAATGCCAGAGTTCACTGCTGCCTTCCCTGGCCTGAATGCGCCCGATATTGAAACACTAAGCAGGGACTCTGCTTAGCACTTCCAAGATTGGGTGCATTCAGGCCAGGGCAGGTGGCACTCCACCACTTGTGGAATTCCGTGGAATCCCACTGAGTTGCAAATCAACTCTGTGGAATTTCGCGGACATGGACTCTGTGAGCTCTGCCCACCTCTAGTCCCAACTGCATCTGTTCCAGTGTCTGCATAAGGTGATGGTCTTACAGACAACAATTCCTCTAAGATATCATATCCTGAATCAGTATCAGTATCTGAATTTGTTTCACCCTTTGTCTCTGATTCCCCTTTAATGTTTTTCTTTTTAAACTTTTCATGTTTTCAGACTGCTCATTTTTCTCCTTTATAATTCCAGGGTATAGTCTACCTCCCTCTACTACATTATTCTTCCATCTCTGTTGTTGATCATCCCAAATTATATCTGTATAATTTCTCATTGTCCTTTTTGTTCTGCTTTGATACCTTTCTTTATCTCTGTTCCAAGCTAATTTCTCCCATGCACTTAGTGCTTCAAATTTTGTGGGTCTAGGAGGAGGCTTCATTTCAGAAAGTGTCTCTCATAATCTGTCAATAATTCTCAAATAAAATGTATTCCATCTTGGAAAACTTAGTAGACAGTCTTTCTCAGGGTTCTTGCACCATTGACAAAGCTATACACATGCATATAACCCTTCCTCAGTCATCATGTGACATGCTGGTGTACCCTCAGGGGGTGCCTCTTTGCCCTTCCTAACTGGAATAGTCACATCACCCCTCTTTTAGACTTCTAATAGCTTTGAAAAATTTCATGATTTTGAATTCAACTCAACAAGCAAACAAATGAATTATAACACTTCAATATGTTGTTTCTGTCCTGTAATGTCAAATTTTAGTAAGCCCACCTCCTAATCGTAGCTCGGCTTAGTAACCAGTCAAACAATCACTGTGTAACTCTCCACACAGCTTCATCCAATCGCAGCGTGGCGTTTATACCAACTGATCAACACCAGCATGGCTCAATTAGACATAACAACTCACTCCTTGCTGCAGCTCAACCCCCTTTACAATTGTCTTTGGATTCTCACCAAGCATCAAGTCTAATAAACTACACAACTTAAAATAACATTATTTGTCTGTCTCATCTAAAGAAAGCAAAAGAGTGATTGAACAACCAAAATATTCAGGTTTTACCTCGTCTGATTTTCTCGATGAAAAAGAGTTTGATGCACACCAAAGAAATCTCGACCAGTGGGAAATCACCTAATCAATGCAGTGTCATCTTTGTGCATCAGGCTTCACCAACATTGATCAATATTAGTACATGCACATCAATTTGTTTCTGTCCCTGTCTCAAAATGGCAGTCAACGATGTCTCACGCCCGGCACCACAACTCATTGGCATATAAGAAAATCAATGAATCAACTCTTTAATTATCTATGGATTTTGAGCTACTTCTTAGTCTCTATCTCCTTTGACAAAAAAGTACATAAGCATCAGCAATGCATACTCACACATTTTTCAACTTAGGTAAAACATTCAATACAAATACTTCACAACAGTTAATAATCAACAATCAGTTTAACGCATAGCCCTATTGATACTCACACCTCCAAATCTGCAACTGTCTCAGAAAAACTCACTGCGTCAATCTTCAATCTCAGACGTCTTGGGAATTGGACATGGGCATTTATCTATCTCAGGGCACTTTTTAAATTTTTGCAGCTCTTCCTTTCTCTCACCTATAACTATCTGACTACTACCAACTTTCTTGGAACGGGAACTTTAGGAGCCTCCATGTGTTAAGGGATTGATGTATCCAGAAACATGACGTTCCCACACACCACTGGGCCCGGGAGGTGAGGTCTTGAAAGTGAGGAGAAAAGGGACAGAATTGCGGTTAACTCACTAAGGGACTCATTATGATATTGGCAGTAAATGCCGTCACGCTGCGGCTGCCAACATACCGCCGCGGTGGCGAATATCCGGTCACCATATTATGACACACACACACCAATCCAACAGACTACAGCCACAAACACAAATCCACCAGCCCAACGGTCAATACAAAAGTGGCGGTCCCAACACCCATACTGTTACGCCAACAAAACAACGGCCACTACTTTATGACCCACGAATCACCACGGCAGACATTCAACGGTGGTAAACCATTGGCAGTACATACCGCCGAGCTCAGAATGGACACCCACATACAAAACAACACTACATTGGCCAATACGAAAAACACACACCTGACACTCATACACACAACACACCCACCCACCCACAGCACTATAAAACACCCACCCACAGAACCCTTTGCGATTACAAATCATTGCACCAGACTGACACCAATACCACTTAGGCAACTAGCACGCACCACTTACACCCATACATCCCTCACGCACCCCACATTACTCAACACACTCTCACCAACACACACCATACAACACCCATGTCCCCACAAAGGCACCCCCTGTTTCACTGAGGAGGAGTTAAGGGTCATGGTGGAGGAAATTGCCAGGGCAGAGCCACAGCTGTTTGGAGCACAGTTACAGCAGATATCCATTGCAAGGAAGATGAGCTATGGCAGAGAATCATGGACAGGATGAACGACTTGGGACAGCATCCAAGAACAAGGGACGACATCAGGAAGAGGTGGAACGACCTACAGGGGAAGGTACGTTCCATAGCAGCAAGGCACCAGCTCACCATACAGAGGACTGGCGGTGGACCCCTTCCTTCCCCCCCCGAGCGCACAGCATGGGAGGAGCAAGTTTTGGCAATCCTGCATCCTGAGGGACTCATTGGAGTAGCCGGAGGACTTGACACTGGTGAGTCAACATTTACTACTTATCACCCCCAACACCTGCATGCCATCTCACCCCCTCACCCTCACTCCCATCACTCCACTCCATCCCACGCACTGCACCTACACATATGACTAACCCCAATGCCAAGCCCTACATGCCATACCAATGCATGGGCAGCCCTCCCAGCCCTGCATGGACACCCATCACCAAAGCATGCACACCACAGGGAAACTAACAATCACACAATATATCACCATACACAAGCAAAGGTGGCAGGGCAAAAGCAACCATAGAGGGGAGGTTAAGGATGTACAATATGTCACAGGCATGAAGCATAATGCATCCCTTACATACCCACAGGTGCCCCAGCCAATCTCAGTGATGAGGAGGTATCACGAATATCCAGTCCCCAAAAGAAGATGCCCTCAGTGATGACAGTAACTCTAGACTTCAGGTCTGGACCAACAACCTGGCCAATCAGGGACAACTGGACAGTCGGTCACCCCAGCCCACTCACAGACCACAACAGAGCCTCCCCCATCAGGGTCCAACACCACAGCACCCATCCAGCGTACCCACACCTCAGGCCCCAAGACACATTAATCAGCAGTATGCCCACCTGTACAGGGACCCCAGGCCACATCTCATACCCAAGACAATCAGGGACTTGGGGTCAGTGGTAGTGGGCACACCATTCAGGGGACAGAGGCACAGGCCAACAGGGACACTTGGAGGACCGCTGTTCACCCAGGGGAGGACAGGACAGGTTACCGACTTTCCAGGAGGCACTCTCCGAGACCCTGGGAACCTACTAACATTTCCAGGACAGGATGGGCCAGATCCTTGACAACGTGCAGGAGAACAGGCAGCTGCAGGAGGGACAGTATCAGGGGATCAGGGAGGACTTGCAGGCCATTAACACCACCCTGATCTCCATAGCAGGGGTGCTGGCAGACATGGCCAACATCATGCGTGAGGCAACAGCACACCAGCGGGCCCCTGCCACTAACCATTCCATTGACCAGCCCTCCACTTCTGCTGCCGCTAGTGGACAGGAGACTGCACCACAGGCCACCAGCATCCCTCCCCTGCAGAAGGTGAACCACCCTGCAAACGTTCCCTGCGACCCAGACAGAAACCAGAGACACTTGCCAAGGCCCCCACCAGGAAATGAGACTCTCCTGATTGTCCCCCTTGTGTCCCACTCAGTCACCTTGTCCACGTTGAACTGTTGTTGCTCCCTTTCCTATGGCCCCTTGGACACTGGACCTGTGCTACAAACAGACTAGAACAGTACCCTGGACTTTCCTCAATCATCACCCCATTCCATTGCACTTTACCCTCAATTTATTAGCACTACAATAAACACACTTGAACACAACATGACTAGTAGTATTTTATGTGTTGAAAATGTGTATTTATGGAAACAGTTACATCCATTGCAAATTAATTGTATATTGTGAGAGCATAGAGATAATGACCTGTAGCTGGCTGTAGGCAGCACATCAGTACACAGTTGTTATATCACCAACATCTGCAAAATGACAAACCATAGGTGACAGTAAGTAGAGGTGAAAGGAAGTTACTGCCATCATGCCACAGCCACACAGAATACACCAATAGTCATAGAAATGTGCAGTTGCACTGTCTCACCTGTGTGTCATTGGAAGTACTGACGGATAACTGATGTTCTGTTGTCCTCATCCTCAGCCTCTTCATCCTCACTGTCATCAGGGTCTACTGCTGCCACAGGGGCATCTCCTGTCTCCTCCTCCTGCAGAAAGGGTACATGGCATCTGAGGGTCAGGTTGTGAAACATGCAGCATGCCACTAGTATCTGGCAGACCTTCTCGGGTGAGTAGCACATGGATCTACCTGTCAGATGGAGGCACCTGAACCTGGCCTTCAGGAGGCCGAAGGTCCTCTCGATGTTCCATCTGGTTCGCCATGTGCCTCTTTATAACGTTTTATGGCCCTTGCCCTGGCATTCCTCACAGGGGCCAGCAGCCATGATAGGTTTGGGTAGCCAGACTCACCTGCAAGTATTGAGGGACAACATTTAGCCACACACAATCCTATGGGGTCAACACCAGAGGCATACACTAACATATAGTGGGTGGGGACCAAGGCTCACATATAATCCACACCCTGTGCCTCTGTAGTTGGGCAATCACATTGGGATGCTGCTATTCCTCAGCACAAAGGCATCAAGCACTGACCCAGGATGTTTAGCATTGACATTGGAGATGTACTGGGCCGCTAGGCACACCATTTGCACATTCAGTGAGTGAAAACTCTTACGATTCCTGTGCACCTGTTCATTCTGGCGGGGGGACAACGCAATATGTATACCGTCAATCGCCCTAATAATTTGGGGGATATGCCCCATTGCATAGAATCAAGCCTTTACAGTGGCCAATTCTTCCACCTGGGGGAAAGCAATGTAGCTACACATGTGTTTTATCAGGGCAGACAACACTCTTGCCAGCACGATTGAGAACATCGGCTGTGACATTCCTGCTCCCAAGCCCACTGTCACTTGGAAAGAACCTGTTGCCAGGAAATGGAGCACTGATAGCACTTGCACAAGAGGGGGGATCCCAGTCGGAAGACGGATAGATGAAATCAGATAAGGCTCTAACTGGGCACACAGCTCTGTGCCTGTGGCCCTGTCCAGTCTATAGGTGAGTATAATGGGCCTGTCCTCCAGTGTAGCTAAGTCCACCAGGGGTCTGTACACGGGCGTATGTCCCCACCTCCTATTAATCTGCAGCAGTAGGTATCTAAGGGACACAATAGTGAGTAGGCTGTCACAACTGAAACAACAAAACCACAACTGCAGTCCACATGGTGCACTTATGTATTGGGACAGTGTTAATGGCGAAGTATGTGCCAATCTAATCTGTGAAGCAGTAATTGTCGATATGCCTGTTCCCCCCCCACGAAATGGCAACCGCCTGTCCTGTATGTAGGGACAGGTGAAAGTGAGGTAATTCCACCGACTTTGGGCGTCGTAGCGGAATGCGGTCTTGCACCGCCGTGCAATTCCTCATTGTATAATATGGGGCTCTATGGAGTACAATGCCAATGGGGATCTGTGTAGGCAGTGACGGTGTACACCGCTGTGGACGTGTCTGCCATTTTCTATCTGATTCCTCACTTGTTTCCTGCTGTGACCTGTGTCTGGAACCTACCATGACCCGTGTGACTGGGTAACGGGCCCCACCCTTCACTTTGGAGGAGTTGGAGCGACTGGTGGATGGGGTCCTACTCCAGTATGGACAGCTGTATGGGCCTCCAGATGAGAACACTTTGGGCACGATGCATGTGGGAAGGATGCATGGAGATGTGTGTGCAAGCATCATGTAAGGGAGGTGGGAGGGTGGGGCGAACATCTTGTGGTGGTGTACATGGTGTGCACTGGGCTATGTGTGTGCCAATGGTGATGGAAAAGTGTATGGTGGGCCATTTTTGTGACAGGCTAGACTGTTCAGTTAATGGTGTTCTCCTGTCTGTATTGCCCCTGCAGGTCAGCGCCCATCAAAAGAAGGGAATATGGCGTGCCATCACCAAGGACGTGCTGACCCTGGGGGTCTATGGCAGGCGGAGTACCCACTGTCGGAAACGGTGGAAGGGCCTGAGACACTGGGCATGGAAGACAGTGGAGGCCACAAGGGGGTGAGTATAGTGGATATCATTACACACTGTGGCTGGGGGGGAGGTATCCTGGCGGAGGATGTGTGTTAGTTGGTGCCCATTAGGCCAGGCCAGACTTTGCAGCGTGGGTCATCTGTAGGGTACTGGGTGTAGGGCAAATACAGGTAACATAGCTTGTTAGCCGTTCATTTCAGCCAGTTCATTGTGGGTCCCAGGAGTGCTGCAGTTGGCATGGTTTGCTCTCATCTTGCCTTAGTGATTAGCCATATCACTGGTGGTGCAATGCATAGTGCTTAAGCCTGTTCCCTTGTGTGACGGTGACATGTATGCCAATAGTGGTGTTTGTGCAGTCATTGACCCAGTGTATCCTTTGTCTCTCTCCCAAACTTTCTTGTTTTGTCATCCTGTCCTTGTATGCATTAGCATAATCTGGTGGAGGAGCAGGGGCACCGGGCTGCATCCCACAGGACCCTGGAGGTAGAGCCCACTGATACCTCCTCCAATGGGTGCTCCTTGGTGGTGGCGGACACCTATGTGAACACCCCAGCTGCAGGTACAGCCGACACCCCTGTACCAGCACCACCGTCCCAGCAGCCCCTAAGCAAGTTGCACCTGCCCGCTCGCCCAGGAGGGTGGGCATCTCCTTCACCCCAGGCACCTCAGGCCCTGCCCCCGGGAGCCCTGCTGCCCTTACTGAAGACGCTATTGACCTCCTGAGATCCATCTCTGTAGGGCAATCAACTATTGTGAATGTCATCCAAGGGCTGGAATCCCAGATGCAGCAATGCTGGAGACAGCAAACCACCATGTCCGTGACTGCTTTTAAATAAAGCAGTTTTTTTTAAAATTTAAATGCAGCCCGTTTTCCTTAAAGGAAAACAAGATGCATTTCAAAGACAAAAAATGAAATGTTTTCTTTTCATTTTTTTCAGAGCAGGCAGTAGTCCCTAGGACCACTACCTGCTCTGAAAAAATGTTTTTACTGCCATTCAAAAAGGGGTAGGGGTCCCATTGGGACCCTTTCCCGTTTGCGAATGGGTTAGCACCAGTTTGACACTGGTGCTAACTGCAATTGTTTTGCGACCGCATTTACGGTCACTAAACAATAATACATGAGACTGCGACTCGCAATTAGGAAGGGAACACCCCTTCCTAATTTCGACTTGCAAACCCTTTTTGTGATTCAGTAAATAGTTTACAGAATCGCAAAAATGAGTCTGAACATCCCAAAGTGCATTTTGCACATCGAAAATGCCCGATTTGCTGTTTGCGACTTGCAAAATGCTAAGTACATATGGCCCTAAGTTCTTTATTAGCATCTCATAATATTTTCAATAGCAAGTTACAGAGCAAAGCATGAAGTGCCTTTCATAAATTAATCCCTATTCTAAACTAAATAAAGTGAAAATAATATATGAACAACCCATTAACCCCTTCGCTGCCAGGCCTTTTACCCCTCAGGTGCCAGGCCTTTTTTTGGCTATTGGGGGGCAGTTCGTGTTTAGGCCCTCACAACATTTTGTCCACATAAGCTACCCATGCCAAATTTGCATCCTTTTTTCCAACATCCTAGGGATTCTAGAGGTACCTATAGTTTGTGGGTTCCCCTGGAGGAGATGAAGAAATTATAGAGACATTTTTTTTTTTTTAAAGGTGAAAAAAGGGCTGCAGAAGAAGGCTTGTGTTTTTTTTCCTGAAAATGGCATCAACAAAGGATGTGCAGTGCTCAGATTACATCACCATCTTCCCAGCTTTCAGGAACAGGCAGACTTGAATCAGAAAACCACATTTTTCAACACAATTGTGGCATTTTACAGGGACATATACCATTTTTTACTATATTTTGTGCTTTTAGCCTCCTTCCAGTTAGTGACAGTAATGGGTGTGAAACCAATGCCGGATCCCAGAGAGCTAAACATTTCTTATAATTAGACAAAATTCTAAATTCAGCAGGGGGTCATTTGTGTAGATCCTACAAGATTTTCCTACAGAAAATAACAGCTGAAAGAAAAACAAATATTGAAATTGAGGTGAACAAAACAGCCATTTTTCTCTACGTTTTACTCTGTCATTTTTCTGCGATGTCAGATTTTTTAAAGCAATATACCGTTACGTCTGCTGGACTCTTCTGGTTTTGGGGATATATAGGGTTTGTAAGTTCAAGAACCCTCGTTACCAAGAGCCAATAAATGAGCTGCACCTGGCAATGGGTTTTCATTGTATACCGGTATACAGCAATTACTTTGCTGAAACATAAAGAGGGGAAATAAGAATGAAGGAAACCTTTGTATTTTCAAAATGGGCACAAGATAAGGTGTTGAGAATCAGTGGTTATTTTCACATCTCTGAATTCTGGGGTCCCCCTATTAGCATGTGAATTACAGTGCATTTCTCAAATAGATGTCTTTTTTACACACTGTTTTACATTTCGAAGGATAAAATGTAGAGAAAGGCAAGGGGCAATAACACTTGTTCTTCTATTCTGGGTTCCCGCAAGTCTCCAGATAAAAATGATACCTCACTTGTGTGGGTAAGTCTAGTGCCTGTGACAGGAAACGCAACATGGACAAATCACATTTTTACATTGAAATCAAAGTGCATAACTGTTGATTTTGGCCTCTAGCTCAGCTGACACCTATAGAAACCTACCAAACCTGTGCATTTTTTAAAACTAAACACCTAAGGTAATCCAGGATGGGATGACTTGTGGGGCTCTCACCAGGTTCTGTTACCCAGAATCCTCTGCAAACCTCACAATTTGGGTAAAAAACACCTTTTCCTCACATTTCAGTGACAGAAAGTTCTGGAATCTGAGAGGGGCTACAAATTTCCCTCCACCCAGCGTTCCCCCAAGTCTCCCGATAAAGATGGTACCTCACTTATGTGGGTAGCCCTAGTGCCCGTAACAGGAAATGCGCCAAACCCAACGGGGACATATCACATTTTCCTAAAGAAAACAGCAATTTTTTGCAAAGTGCCTAGCTGTGGATTTTAGCCTTTAGCTCAGCCGGCAGCAAGGGAAACCTACCAAAACTGTGCATTTTTTAAAACTAGACACCTAGGGGAATGAAATATGGGGTGATTTGTGGGGCTCTCACCAGGTTCTGTTACCCAGAATCCATTCCAAACATCAAAATTTGGCAAAAAAAACTTTTTTTCCTCACATTTTGGTGATAGAAAGTTCTGGAATCCAAGAGGAGCCACACATTTCCTTCCACCAAGCATTACCCCAAGTCTCCCAATAAAAATGGTACCTCACTTGTGTGGGTAGGCCTACAGCCCACAAAAGGAAATGCCCCAAAACAGTATGTGAACACATCAAAATAATCAAATACAAAACTACCTGTTTTTACGGGGGGTGTTCCTGCATTTTTGGTCCTGGTCCTCGCTCAGCTCCACCCTCTTCAACGTCTACATGAGCCCCATCGCAGCCATCGCACGCCAACACAACCTCAACATCATCTCCTACGCTGACGACACCCAGCTGATCCTCTCCCTCACCAACGAACCCGCCACCGCCAGAGCCAGCCTCCAGGAAGGAATGAAAGACGTCGCGGAATGGATGAAGCTCAGCCGTCTGAAGCTGAACTCGGACAAGACGGAACTCCTCATCTTCGGACCATCCCCCTCCACCTGGGACGACTTCTGGTGGCCCCCTGCTCTGGGCACCGACCCCAAGCCCACGGACCACGCACGCAAGCTGGGCTTCATCCTGGACTCCTCCCTCACGATGACCAAGCAAGTCAACGCCCTCTCATCATCCTGCTTCAACACCCTGCTTATGCTCCGAAAAATCTTCCGGTGGATCCCCACCGAAACCAGAAAAACGGTCACCCAGGCCCTCGTCACCAGCCGACTGGACTACGGGAATGCCCTCTACGCAGGAACCACAGCCAAACTACAGAAAAGACTCCAGCGCATACAGAACGCCTCGGCACAACTAATCCTGGACATCCCCCGCCACAGCCACATCTCTGCCCACCTAAGAGACCTGCACTGGCTCCCCGTCAGCAAGCGGATCACGTTCAGGCTCCTCACCCACGCACACAAAGCCCTCCACTACATGGGCCCCAAATACCTCAACAACCGCCTCACGATCTACACACCCACCCGCCAGCTCCGATCCGCTAGCCTCGCCCTCGCCACTGTCCCACGGATTTGCAGAACCACCACCGGGGGAAGATCCTTCTCCTACCTAGCGGCCAAGACATGGAACTCCCTCCCCACCCACCTACGGCTGACCCAGGACCATCTCTCCTTCAGGAAGCAACTCACAACCTGGCTCTTCAAGCAGTAGCAGCACCCACCTCCCAGCACCTTGAGACCCTAGCGGGTGAGCAGCGCGCTTTAAAAATTATTTGATTGATTAATTGGGAAACCTACCAACCCCAAACATTTCTGAAAACTAGACACCCGAGGGAGTTCGGGGAGGTGTGACTTGAGTGGATCCCACAGTGTTTTCTTACCCAGAATCCTCAGCAAACTTCAGATTTAGCTAAAATATCAAATTTTCCAGCATTTCTGTGTGGGATCACAACATTGGGACACATTTCCTACCACCCTACATTCCCCTCAGTCTCCCGGTAAAAATGATACCTCACTTGTGTAGGTGGGCCAAGTGCCTGGGACAGTGAGGAGCCAAAAACAAGTTAAAATTGAGGGGGAACGAAAGCGGGTCCAAAAGGGTAGTTTGAAAAAAAAAACAATTAGGCTGACAAGTGGGGCAGAACGTTTCCATCACAAAAATGTGGGAAAATGTGCGATTTCAAGCAAAGTTGGAGGTTTGCAGGGCCATTGGGGGGAACAAAATGGTGTGGGGTGCATGTGAAGCACACCACCCTGGATTTACCCAGAAGTTTAGTTTTCAGATGTGTCTAAGTATTGTGGATTTTTCTACATGACAGCGTCCCAAAGTCCAAAAAGTGTAGCCATCACAATACCAAGTGGGACGATTTTGAGAGTTAGACAAGCTCTCATGGCCCAAATGTAAAACCAAAACCCAAAATAATCAGATTTCCTCCTGCTTGCCGTGGGATAAGATGTTTTAGTGTGCAGGGGAAAGCTGAAAGACTGTTACCCCCTTCAGTTGGGGTGGGGGCATAACCATGCCCATACTATTTGGTAGCCAACACCCCACTGGTGCCTTGTGGTTTCTGCCCCCCTTGGGGGCAGATTGGCCTAATAAAAATAGGCCCATTTGCCTCCAAGGGAGGGGGACAGTAGTGGCCTAAAATAAAGTTGCTCCCTAGGGGAATGACCCTTGCCTAACCGGCGCTCATCTTGCATGAAATTGACACAAAAAAAAAAAAATCCCTGGTGTCTAAGGGTTTCTGCCCCCCTTGGGGGCAGATTGGGCTAATAAAAATAGGGTGATCTGCCACTAAGGGGGGCAGTAATGGCCTAAAAGGCTTTTCCCCCAGGGGAGCAAACCTTGCCTAAGGTGTCACTCCCCACGTCTGAAAAAATAAAACAAAAAAAATTATCCCTGGTGCCTAGAGGTAATTACAATAGGCCGATCTGCCTCCAAGGGGGCAGAAATGGCCTAAAACAAATCCCCCCTCCCCTGGGAAGTGACCCTTGCCTAAGGGGTCGCTCCCCTCAGGTGAAACTGACCTATAAAAAAATCCCTGGTGTCTAGTGGTTTTTGCCTTGCTTAGGGGCAGATTGGCTTAATAAAACTAGGCTGATCTGCCACCAAGGGGGGCAGAAATGGCCTAAAGGTAATTTTGCCCCCAGGGGAGCAACCCTTGCCAAAGGGGTCGCTCTCCACATCTAAAAAAATAAAACAACAACAAAAAAACTAAATAATCCCTGGTGTCTAGCAGTTTCTGCCCCCCCCCCCCGGGGCAGATCGGCCTAATTATAATAGGCCGATCTGCCCCCATGGGGGGCAGAAATGACCTAAAACTAATTTGCTCCCTTGGGCAAGGGCCGCTCCCCTAATTCGGAAATACAAAAATAAATCTCCCTTGTGTCTAGTGGGCATTTCTGCTGCTCAATCGCGATGCGGAGGAAAGGCCTTTCCTTTCCTTTGATGCCTCTCTCGTCCCCTCCAAGTGATCGGAGGAGAAATGCTAAAGCATTTCTCTTCCGATCCGTGCTGGAAGCTGAGCTTCCAACGTGGTGGGGGCAGCCTCTGATGAGGTCAGCGTGGACATCATCAGATGCCACGGGGTGGGGGGGGTGGGTGGAAGGGGAAGCATTTCCCCTTCAATCCCTGCCCTGAGTGCATGGAGGCGAAGCACATGGAGGGAAGGACTGCCAGACTCACAGTGGCGGTCGGACCTCCACACTCCAGGCGGTCCGACTGCCACATTAGGACCCTAGTGGTCAGACCATCAGGGGACCAGCGTAACCACCGGGAACATGGTTCCAAATGAGTTGACAGTGGTCGGACTCGTGGCCTGCCATGGCAGCACTGAACTCAGAACTGCTATGCTGATCATAACTCCTGTTTCACCAGACTTTCCAGGGTAGGGACCTCGCCATGGAAAGGCTGGTGAAAAGACAGTGTTGGGAGCCACAGGGGGGCACCTGCATCCTCAAAATGTATTCCGAGGGTGCTCTTGTGCTTTGATATTGGCTTTGGCTCACATAAGGGAGCCGAGAACAATACCGTAGCACTGTTCCCGCCGAGCTGACTGGTGGGAACATAGTAATACGATGTTTCTGCCGTCAGCCCTGTCACAATAGAGTGGTGGGGCTGAGGCATCCGGGTTGTGGGCCGCCTCATCCTCACAAGTTTGGAGGTGAGTTTGTCTGACCACCAAACTCATAATGAGTCCCTTAGTCAGAATGTATTTGATGCAAAGTGCTTTCAAGAAAGGCTGCGAGGTGTCTAGGACATGCATTTATACAATTTCAATAAAATAATAACAAGATACGAGTCTTGTGCATCTAATTTCTTTTTTCAGCCAATGAGGTGGCAATGTCTTCATTGGAACAGGCCAACTTCTGTTGATTTAGCTAATTTTATTTCCTGATACTTCTTAACCATGACCATGTACACAGACTAAGGGGATGGATGTGTCACTTTGCTGAACTCAGTGAGTTTGTCAGACCTGGTGATTTTTAGAGTGGCTAGCCTTGTAGGTATTACAGGGGTTGTTTCTTGTATAATATGGGGATTGCCCTGCTCCATGGTTAGCTACCCACCAAATCACCTATTAAAAATATTATTAAAACAGAAAATCATGAACTGCTGTTTCCAATTTAAATAATTATATGCATAATTTTATCTTATTGGAATAAAATAATTAAAAGCATATTATTTAAATGTAAACATTATTACATTGAGTTTAGCTAAAGTTCTTTACACTAAAATACTTCTCCCACAATTACCCAATAACTGTCACATCTAATTAAAAAATTAAAATTAGAATTAAAATGTTAAATAATTAAGGAACATATTCATTAAATTAATAATACATAATTTAAATAGCAACTAAAGCATTACCCACCTCATCCCAAATAATGGCATAGCCAGTCCAATAAAATAAATCTCATCCTAAAATATATCACAATAACTAAAAACACAATTTACTACATTAATACATCAATTGTGATTATAAAAAATACATATATATATATATATATTAGTAAGTTCACTTATTCAATCCAACAAGAGATCAAGACACCAAACGAATAGTTCCAAAATATATTGTAAGAAAAAAGAAGAAAATGGTATTCCTCCCAACGCGTTTCAGCCGTGGCCTTTTTCACCTGTGAAAAAGGCTACGGCTGAAATGCGTGGCCTCCTTACAAATACAAAGCCTGCTTGTGTCTGTGAATATTTATATATATATATATATATATATATATATATATATATATATATATATATATATATCATCATCATCAACACAAGCTTTATTCGGTCAACAGGACATCAAAGCGGCACAAACAATATAAATATCATAAAAGAAATATAAAACTAGTACAATCCTGGTTTAAAACTGATAAATAACAATTGGTTTAAAACCCCATCCAAACTTCTTTAAGACTCATTGATTACATAAAAGTTACGTATATACCATGCTGCTACTAAAAACTTACTAACAGCATAAATTAGCACATTAGACCTATGGCTTCTTAAAATCCTCAAGGCTAGAGCACATTTACTCATCTTCATTTCCCGACAGATTTTGCAGATCCATTTGGACCTAAGGGATGAATAAGCAGGACAAAAAAACATAAAATGTTCAACTGTTTCAGAGGCATCACCGCACACAGGACATATATCGGAAGTGGCAGTTGGTCCCTAACTGCTCATCAAAGACTTCAAAGGCAGGGACCCAAAGAGAAATCTAGCATAAATACCCTTACCTAATAAATCAGGTATTATATCTAGTTAGGGTTCAAACTGTGGATACCACTTAAAATCAATAAAAAGGTTAGTTAATCGTCCATGGGATTTACGACAAATATAGGGGGTCATTACAACATTGGTGGTAAAAGCCGCTTACCGCCGTGCAGAAGACCGCCAACACACCGCCGCGGCCGCGGAATTCCGCCACGGTCATTATGACCCACTGCTCGGAATCCGCCAAAATTCTGACACCCACACAAGTCCGCCACACCAAAGGTCAGTGATAAACTGGCGAAAACAAAACCTCCACCGTCAAGCCAACAGAAATACGCCCACACTATCACGACACATGAATCCACGCGGCGGTCTTTCAACCCCGGTATTCCATTGGCGGTACACACTACCGCACTCAAAATACACACACTCTTACAAAACACAGCCACTATGGACAATTTGAAATACACACACCTGATACACATACACACACCACTCCCAAACACCCATTACAATATAAAACACACACCCACATCACCCACAAACCCCTATGACCAAAAATCACGAAAGAAGGCCAGAGAGCGACACCACCATCAACAAACTAGCATCCACAGGCACTCAACACCATCACCCACACAACTTCAACGCACCTCACACAACACACCACTACATATCACCACACTTATCACCACATACACCACCCCACACATCACCTACACCCTCCCATGGCACGGCAAAGACAGCCCAGGTTCTCGGAGGAGGAGCTCAGGGTCATGGTGGAGGAAATTGTCCGGGTAAAGCCACAGCTAATTGGATCACAGGTGCAGCACACCTCAATTGCAAGGAAGATGGAGCAATGGCGAAGAATAGTCGACAGGGTCAACGCTGTGGGACAACACCCAAGAAATCGGGAGGAAATCAGGAAAAGGTGGAATGACCTACGGGGGAAGGTGCGTTCTGTGGTCTCAAGACACCACCAGGCGGTTCAGCGGACTGGCGGCGGACCCCCACCTCCTCACCCACAACTAACAACATGGGAGGAGCAGGTCTTGGCGATTCTGCACCCTGAGGGCCTCGCAGGAGTTGGTGGAGGAATGGACTCTGGTAAGTAAAATCTTAACTATTACACCCCACCCTACCTGCATGCTATCACATACCCCCACCCTCGCCCTCACCCCTATCACTCCAGATCCTCACAAATGTACCAATATCACAAACCACACATACCAACACCAAGCACTGCATACAACAACAAAGCATGGACACCCATCACTAAAGCATGCCCACTGCACATACCCATACACCCCCTAAACCATCATCACACAAGCTCACACACAGGAATGCCAGCACTGTGGTACACGGTCACCCACCCAGGGCACACCATGACACACACAGATGCAATAATCATGCCTTTCCACCCCTGCAGGACCACTACCCAACGTCACCAGACAGGAGGGTCCAGACATGTCCACTCCACCCACAGAAGAGGCCCACAGTGATGACAGCACCTCTGTCCAACGGGATCTAGATGACCAGCCGGACCATCGTGGGCCTCGGGACAGTCGGTTCCCCTCACACAGGCACAGGCCACCACAGACCTTCCCCCCTCTGGAAACACCAGCACAGCACCCACCCAGCGGGCCCATACCTCCGTCCCCAGGACACGTCAATCAGCTGTGTGTCCACCACTACAGGGAACCCAGGATAACCCACCACCCCAACAACAACAGGGACCTGGGGCAGTAGCAGTGGGCACACGGTCCAGGGGACGGAGGCCCAGGAACACTGGGGAACTGGTAGGGCTGCCTTGCGAAAGGGGGCGGCCAGGCCAAGGGAACCCACTCTCCACAAGGCCTTCTCCTCCATCATGAGAGCATACCACCACTCCCAGGAGACAATGGCAACAGTCCTGGCCAAGTTTCAGGAGACCCAGCGCATGCAGGAGGAACAGTATAGGTTCAGGGAGGTACTCAGAACCATCAGCTCCACCCTGGGCACCGTCATAGGGGTGCTGAAGGAAGTACTCAACACCAGGAGGGACACTGTGGCACTACAAGGGGCCCCTGACACTAGCATGGACGATGAACTGCCCACCACCTCCGCCGGCGCTAGTGGACAGGATGCCCTGCCACAGGACCACCACACCAGCACCCCACCCCCTGCAGACGGAGAACCCCGCAAATGGTCCCTGAGATCCAGGAACAAGACAGAGCACGATGCCAAGACCACCGCCAAGAAATGAGACCACCCTGATTGTCATCCCACTGTCCCACTTTGTCACCCTGTCCATATTTAAACTGCCCCAGCTCCACTTCCTATGCCCATATGGGCAATGCACCTGTGAGACTAATAGACTGGACTCTGCCATGGACACTCCTCCGCCATCACCCCTCACCATTTAACTTCCCCCTCCAATATTTTGCATTTAAATAAATACACCTAAAGCACAAAAAGATCTGGAGTCTGTCTGTGATTTCGAAATAGTGTATTTGCAATTACAGTGACAAAATGTTGTTGAAATAGTAATGTCAACATACCTATGTCACACAGCTCTAGTCCATGAGGAATCTAAGCAGATGACACACGTTGGGACCCACATCTGTGAAACCGTAAGGGAAAGTGACAACTCAGTGACCATACACTGGGTGAAAACTACAGACAGAATAGAGGTAGTAGTGTAAAAGTACATGTAGTAGGCAGGAATGTATTCTCACCTGTGTTTCACTGGAAATATTGCTGGATCACTGAGTCCCTGTTCTGCATGTCTTCTTCCTCTGCTTCATCCTCATCACTGTCCACAGGCTCCACAGCTGCCACAACATCGCCATCTGGACCATCCTCCTGCAGAAAAGGCACCTGGTGTCGCAAAGCCAAGTTGTTAAGCATACAGCAGGCCACGATGATCTGGCACACCTTCTTTGGTGAGTAGAATAGGGATCCACCTGTCATATGCAGGCGCCTTCAGGAGGCCGAAGGTCCGCTCGATCACCCCCCTGGTTTACCCATGGCCTCATTGTAGCATTCCTCTGCCCTGGGATTCCTTACTGGGGTCAGTAGCCATGACAGGTTGGGGTACCCAGAGTCACCTGCAAATGGCGAGGGACAACTGTTAGACACACACTAACCTGTAGGGACAACCCCAGACAACCATTCCCACTGTCTTGCTTCCAGGGGCTCACCTAATAGCCACACACGGTGCCTCTGGAGTGGACCCATCACATAAGGGATGCTGCTGTTCCGCAGGATGTAGGCGTCATGCACTGAGCCAGGGAACATGGCATTCACATGGGAGATGTACTGGTCTGCCAAACATACCATCTGTACATTCATCGAATGATAACTCTTCCGGTTTCTGTACACCTGTTCACTCCTGTGGGGGGGACCAAAGCCACATGGGTCCCATCAATGGCACCTATGATGTTGGGGATATGTCCAAGGACATAGAAGTCACCTTTCACTGTAGGCAAATCCTCCACCTGAGGGAAAACGATGTAGCTCCGCATGTGTTTCAGCAGGGCAGACAACACTCTGGACAATACGTTTGAAAACATAGGCTGGAACATCCCTGATGCCATGGCCACAGTTGTTTGAAAAGACCCACTTGCAAGGAAATGGAGCACTGATAGCACCTGCACTTGAGGGGGGATTCCTGTGGGATGGCGGATTGCTGACTGCTGACATCAGGTCTGGCTCTAACTGGGTACACAGTTCCTGGATTGTGGCACGGTCAAACCTGTAGGTGATAATCAAATTTCTTTCCTCCATTGTCGACAGGTCCACCAGCGGTCGGTACACCGGAGGATTCCGCCATCTCCTCACATGTCCCAGCGGACGGTGCCTATGAAGGACAACAGCGACCACAGAGTCAAACAACTCAGAGCTACATACCCACAGTTTACACAGAACACCAATCATACACAAAATGTGGCCTGTATGTGTGTTGAGACTAGGCCTAGGTATGTGTGACACAGTTGGAAATTAGGCCATGTGGGCCCCTGAAATGGCAGCTGCCTGACCTCTAAAGTGGGACAATGGGATATGAGGTAACTGCACTGGCGTTGTACACCGTCGCGGTAGGCGGTCGGAGACCACAGCGCAATGCTGCATTGGTTAACATTGGACCCTATGGGTCCCAGGAGCCAATGACGATGTACGCCGGCGGTGATGGTATGCACCGCCGCAGATGTGACCGCAGCGGACGTGACTGCCATTTTCTATCTGTTTAATCACTCAATACCTGATCTTTGACAGGAGAGGACCTACATTGCAAGTGCTGCTGTGACCTCGGTCTGGAAGAGACAATGGCTCGTGCATCTGGGAAACGGGCCCCTGCCTTCACATCGGAGGAGTTGGAGAAGCTCATCGATGGGGTCCTCCCCCAGTACACGCTACTCTACGGTACACAGGGAGCATGTTGTATGGGCTATGCCTGTGTGGAGAGGGCTGGATGTAAGAAGGAAGGGGGCAGAGTTCTGCGTGCATGAAAGACGGTGGGTGCATGTGCCACATGGCAAGGGTAGGGATGGGGGCCACTCACTTTGACGGTGCAGTTGGTAATGACTTCTCTTCTTCCCCTGTACATTTCATGTAGGTCAGCGCTCACCAGAAGAAAGATATTTGGCGTGCCATCGCCAAGGACGTCCGGACCCTTGGGGGCAACCACACACGGAGCACCCACTGCCGGAAAAGATGGGAGGACATTCGCCGCTGGAGCAAGAAGATGGGAGGGGAGCCCGTCGAACCATGACCCCCCCTGATGTTCAGGATCCTGGCGGTGGACTAACCGGAGTTGGATGGGTGCTTGAGGGAATCACAGCAGACACAAGGGGGTGAGTACACTCTCATTCTGCTGACTTTGCTCGCAGTGGAGTTGTCTGGGTGGGGGAGGAGGGCTGTGGGTTTCCCTAGGCCAGGGCGAGTTCCGTAGGCTAGGCCCCTCCGTAAGGCATGGCCCTGTGGCCCCCCACCCCACCTCTGTAGAGTGCCAAGTACAGCTATTCATGCCCCTGTGTCATCTATGTGTGCAGATGTCGTCCATAGCCTTGTAGGCCATTTCACAGGAATTGCACTGTAGAGCCCAAGAGGGCGGCGTAGTGCAGGGGGTTCTGTGTCTGTCTTGTCCGCCAACGGTAGCGGTAATCCATACGCTCAACATGTCTTTCTTCTGTTCCCCCCCCCTTTTTGTGGTCTCCCTGTTCTTGTGTGCATTAGCATCATCAGGTGGAGGAGCAGTGGAACCAGAGCTCGAGGGAGCTGCATCCCTCATGGCCATGGAGTGCCACACTACAGACTCAGAATTCACCAGTGGGATGGAGGGCGAGGGGAGCTCCACGGCGGGGACAGGAGCTGAGACCAGCGACACGGACTCGTCCTCTGATGGGAGCTCCCCTGTGGTGGCAGCAACATCTGTGCCTCCGCATCTACAGGTACAGCCACCAACCCCCCTACCAGCACCACCCTCCCAGCAGCCCCTCAGCCTTCGCCTCATGCCCGCTCACCCAGGAGGGTGGGCATCACCTTCGCCCCAGGCACCTCAGGCCCTGCCCCAGTCACCCCTGCTGGCCTCAGTGAGGAGGCCATTGACCTCCTCAGGTCACTCACTGTTGGGCAGTCTACCATTTTGAATGCCATCCAGGGTGTAGAAAGGCAGTTGCAACAAACAAATGCATTCCTGGAGGGCATTCATTCTAGTCAGGCGGCCCTTCAACGAGCCTTTCAAACTCTGGCCTCAGCACTGATGGCAGCCATTGTCCCTGTGTCTAGCCTCGCCCCTCCAACTTCCTCCACCCAGACTCAATCCCCTGTACCTCTGCCTATCCCAAGCACACCATCAGACCAGCCTGCACACACCTCACCACACAAGGGAAGCTCAGGCAAACATAAGCACCACACATCACACAGACACTCACGCAAGCATCACACACATACAGACACACCAACATCCACTGCCTCCACTGTGTCCCCCTCCTCGTCGTCTCCCTCCTCCCTCCCAGTCTCGTCTACACACACACCTGCATGCACTACCTCTACAGCCACTGCGTCCCTCACCAGCACACCCACCAGCATACCCCGCTCACGTGCAGTCACCACCCCCACTACCATTCACATGTCCCCTGTGTCCTCTCCCAGTGTGTCTGTGACGCCCCCTCCCAAGATACACAAACGCAGGCACACACCCACCCAACAGCCATCCACCTCACGACAGCCTCCAGCGCATGCACCTGCACCCAAAGTCACCAAACATACACCTCCTACTACCACCACCTCTTCCTCCACTCCCAAACCCCCTCCAGCTACCCGTCCCAGTCTGTCCAAAAAACTTTTCCTGTCCAGCCTTGACCTTTTTCCGACACCTCCCGCCGTCCATCTCATAGGTCCCGAAGTAGCACCTCAGCCACAACATCTCCGGGTCCAGTGGTGCCTGTAGTCACAGGTATGTGGAGTGGACCGGCCACTAGGACAGCCAGTGTGGCACGGAGCCACAGCACAGCCAGTCCCCCCCTGTGAAGCACCAGAAGTTGGCCAGTGCCCGGCGGGAGAGGGGGAAGACTCCAGCCACCCAAGCCGCTCCCAGGGGTCCCGGTGGGAGTGTGGACTCAGCTGTGACACCTCCCAAGGTGGGGAAGGGCCACAAGAAACCCGGCAAGTCTTGGAAGAGCAGCACGGCGGAGAAGACCGCCATCATGCTCACTGCCCAGGAGGTCCCCGCCAGCCCCATCCCCGCTGCCCAGGAGGCCACCGCCAGCCCCATCCCCGCTGCCCAGGATGCCACCGCCAGCTCCATCCCTGCTGCCCAGGAGGCCACCGCCAGCCCCAGCCCCGCTGCCCAGGAGGCCACAGCCAGCCCCAGCCCACCTGCCCAGGAGGCCACCGCCAGCCCCAGCCCAGGTGCCCAGGAGGGCCCCGCCAGCCACAGCCTAGCTGCCCAGGACTGGCCCGCCAGCCACATCCCAGCTGCCCAGGAGGACCCTGCCAGCCACAGCCCAGCTGCAGAGGAGGGCCCGCCAGCCACAGCCCAGCTGGGCCATGAAGGACCAGCAGCCCCAGCCCAGCTGGACCATGAAGGACCACCACCACAAGACCCGCTGGGCCATGAAGGACCGCCAGCACAAGACCCGCTGGGCCATGAAGGACCGCCAACTCATGCACCGCTGGGCCATGAAGGACCGTCAACTCAAGCACCGCTGAACAGGGCAAGCACCGCTGAACAGGGCACCGCCAACTCAAGCACCGCTGAACAGGGCACCAGCAACTCAAGCACTGCTGAACAGGGCAAGCACCGCTGAACAGGGGACCTGCAACTCAAGCACCGCTGAACAGGGCACCGTCAACTCAAGCACCGCTGAACAGGGCACCACCAACTCAAGCACCGCTGAACAGGGCACCGCCAACTCAAGCACCGCTGAACAGGGCACCACCAACTCAAGCACCGCTGAACAGGGCACCGCCAACTCAAGCACCGCTGAACAGGGCACCACCAACTCAAGCACCACTGAACAGGGCAAGCACCACTGAACAGGGCACCACCAACTCAAGCACTGCTGAACAGGGCAAGCACCGCTGAACAGGGCTCCGCCAACTCAAGCACCGCTGAACAGGGCACCGCCAACTCAAGCACCGCTGGGCCATGAAGGACCGCCAACTCAAGCACCGCTGAACAGGGCAAGCACCGCTGAACAGGGCACCGCCAACTCAAGCACCGCTGAACAGGGCAAGCACCGCTGAACAGGGCACCGCCAAATCAATCACCGCTAGCCCATAAGCGGCAGGGGCACTGACGCAACTGGGACCAACATGGGGTGAGTGATGCACTCCGGGCACCAGTCCCCCTCCAGAACCAGTGGAGAGATCCATCCACTACCTCTGTCCTTCACAGGATGAAGCCTTCTGGGCACCAGTCCCCCTCCAGAACCAGTGGAGAGATCCATCCACTACCTCTGTCCTTCACAGGATGAAGCACTCTGGGCACCAGTCCCCCTCCAGAACCAGTGGAGACTGTTATCCACTTGAGGGACTGTGGCTTTGCACTCCCCAGGATGCAGCAGTGGGCAAACCACCCACTGTAGAGACTTGAGAGACTGTGGCTTTGCACTCCCTAGGATGCAGCAATGGGCAAACCACCCACTGTAGAGACTTGAGAGACTGTGGCTTTGCACTCCCCAGGATGCAGCAGTGGGCAACCCACCCACTGTAGAGACTTGAGAGACTGTGGCTTTGCACTCCCCAGGATGCAGCAGTGGGCAACCCACCCACTGTAGAGACTTGAGAGACTGTGGCTTTGCACTCCCCAGGATACAGCAGTGGGCATGGAGCCACCTCGTGGATCTGGCATCGTGCACTCATCCGGCTGAGGTGCCCCCCCTTCCCTTCCCCCTGAGGTGCCTGTTGTATTTCTATCTGATGCCCCTGCAGTGTTCTCTCTGTTTTGATCTGTATCGAGTGTGGGCCTCGCCCATGCATTTTGGGCCCTTGGTCCAGGGACTATGAATGGTGCAATACCTGGACTACTATTCTTGGTGTATATTTTGTTAATAGTGTATCTATGTATATTTTTGCGTACTGCATTTTAATATATTACAATGGTTACACTAATTTTCTTTTGTCTTTGCATTCTTCCGGGCGGGTTGGGGGGTTTAACTATAATGTATAGATATGTATTAGTGTGTGTGTTGTAGTGGGTGAGGGTGGGGTGGGGGTGTTGCGTGTGTTTGTCCCTGTTTTTTCCCTCCCCCCTTACCTGTGTCGTAGGTGCAGTAATCACCGTGGTCTTCGCCACCAGCGTTCGTGCTCCTGGTACAGGAGCAGGAAGACTATTGCAGGTAGGATTTGGAGTTCCGGGTCCATGGTGTCCTCCTTTCTCGTGGAGTGTGTAGAGGTGAGCGTTTTCCCTTCGAAATTCCTGTTTCCACCGTGTTTTTATCCGCGGTGAATCCGCCCCGGAAAAGGTGGCGGATTGGCCTGTCATAATAGTGTGGGCGGTACATTGTCCTCCGCCTGTCTGTTGGCGGTGACCGCCGCACTGTTTGTTTGTACCGCCGTGGCGGTCGGAGTATTAAAGTGGCTGTCTTTGTTGACGGTTTCCGCCACGGTCATAATTCAATTTTTTTTACCTCCGGCCTGTTGGCGGTCTTACCGCCGCTTTAACACCGTCCGCCAGGGTTGTAATGACCACCATAATCATTTCTTACGTGAGACCAATATGCACATTTCAGTACATTTGTGTGGGACTTCTCTAGTTTATGGGGATTCTCCCAAACATCTCCTAGGCCCAAAGTGCAAAACCAGATGGATACATGCTTAACCCATGGAATAGTAGCCGAATTCGGGGACCTTAACAGTTCAAGAAGTGAGGTCTGATATGCATCCATTTCGGGAACAGTCCAGAGCCTTACCCAAAATAATAGAGGTCTTAAGGTAATTATATCAGCTCTTCGTTTTAGACCCAGGTCAAAAAACATTGGGGTCAGTGGGGTACTGGGAGGGCACAAAAGCAGAGCCCTCGCAAAGTTATTCACACCCACAGTTAGTCTATTGCTGTTGTAGGGTCCCCATACCTCCGCACCATAGACAGCAGCTCCCTGTGCCTTAGTTACATAGATCTTGATCGCTGGAGATACAGCTTTAGTGGTCATGCTCCTGTAAAAGAGCAGTATAGATGCTGCTCTATGCTTTAGGAGTCCCACACTTTTGCTGATCTGCTCTTCCCAGTGTAGTTTATTTGAAAGCCTAACACCCGAATAGTCAATAGAACTAACCTTATTCAAGGGATCTCCATCCAGTGTAATAGTACATTTCTTCCGTAATCAAGGGTGAAATACCATCAATTTGGTTTTATTAAAATTCAACTTAAGACTATAGTGCCGACAGAATAAGTTAAATCTATCTACAAGAATTTGTAGGCCCATTGGGGTCTTTGAAATAAGGAGTGAATCATCAGCAAAAAGGAGGATAGGAATTTTCTGAGCATTTAAGGTGGGGGCATCATTCTGGTATACAATCATGTCCTGCACCACCTCATTGATAAAAAGGGAGAACAAGAGAGGGGCCATCACACAGCCCTGGCGAACTCCCCTATGAATGGGGATTTTATCATTCAGTTAGCCTTGGTTGCCCCATCTTACTTGTGCATATGTGTCTTCGTGCAATTGCTTTAATATTTGAATTATACTGACTGGGGTCCATATTCTATGTAGCACTTCCCATAGCTTCTCTCTTGGGACCAAGTCAAAAGCAGATCGCAAATCAACAAAAACAACATACAATGGTTGCTTAGTGAGAACTACATATTTCCAGTGTAAGACAGCTAGCCTAAAAACCTGATCCACCGTACTAGTTCTGGGTCTAAACCCCGCCTGGAGGGGAGAAAGGATCTGATGGTCAATGACCCAACTCATTAATCTTCCTAAAATTTGTTTCGCGAAGATTTTTTGTAAATTATCTATAAGACTAATCGGTCTATAGTTGGTTGGGAGGTTTATGTTACCCTTTTTGTAAATAGGAACAATTTCAGCCCCCTTCCAAGTGATCAGAATTTGGCCCCCTTCAGCAATTTTATTCAAGAGTAAATTTATATACCAGGTCCATTTAACTGGTTCAGATCTATAAAGATCACCTGGAATCTTATCCGGTCCTGGAGCTTTGCAAGGTTTGAGAGAATTAATTGCATCAAGGGTTTCTTCCATAGAGAAATGAATATAGTCCTAAGGGTCATAAGGACCCTCTCCTATGGGGTCAGTGGCAGGGTTCACGTCAGACGGAGATGAAAGGTCCTGTCCCACATCATAAATACCGGGTGCCAGAGGAGTATCAGTTATAGCATAAAGGCAAGAAAAATGATCCATCCAACTTTCTGGTTGAATATGGTTCCTTATGGTATTCCTGCCCCCTCTTTGTCGTTTAGACAACAGTTCCCAGAACAGCATATTGCTATTGGATTTTGAAGCATGCACCAGTTCCTGCCAGATGGAATCTTCCCATGTTTTTTTCACTCGTGAAATAGTCTCCTTATAGACACATCTAGCTTGTTGTATCTCCCCCAGAATCCCAGTCGTAATGGCTTTTTTTAACCCAGACTTTGCCCTAGAACATGCTTCATCAAACCATCCATTACTTACCGGGTCTCCACCTCACGATCTTGCCCCAACCTTTTTATAGAAAATGCTTTGCATTTTTAAAATCATGGTATCATGTATCCTGAGAAAAGGGATATCGTTAAGATCCTGTTCTTCACAGACTGCCAAATTGTCTATAAACATTTGATAGATCCCACATAACAAGTAAGGGTTCGACATCACCTTTGGCCACCCTACCTTCATAGAAGTATTATTCAAATTTGGAGATCGAACCACTGTGTATTGAGTATTAAGGGTTCTCCTAAAAACATCCCCTGAAAGGGAGAGGAGCAAGGGATAATGGTTGCTCTTGCATCTCGAGTCCACCCTCATATCCCTCAACAGGAGTCATAGTCTCACATCCACTAAAAAATAGTCAATGACACTTGTCAATCTGCCTTCTTTAAATGTATATGCAGTATTTATATCAGAGGGCATACGACCATTACAGGCCCTAAGCCCACACTTCAGACATAGAGAAGCCAGCTGGAAAGCCACTCGTGAATATGAACAGTGGCGATGACTAGTTAGCTGTGGAATCCCCCATAATTCATCCTCCTCAACCATTAAACCACTAAGCAATGCAGATGGTTCAATGGTGCAATTCAAATCCCTTGCTATAATCAAAATAGATGAGGGTTGTAAGGTATCTAAAAAGTCTGATAATAATGTTATGATCTGAGACTCAGATCCTCGTGGAACAGATCGAGCATAAACATTAATAAGGATTATATTAAAACTCTGTTGGAGTGGAATTTGCAAACCCATCAAATCAACACAATCAATATCTAAAATCTTGTAATAACATTGCAATTTTTTTATTTAAAAGGATTAAAAGCCCCCTTTGGCGTGGCCTGTCCCCTTCTCTGATGATTGAGCAGGAATGTTAAAAGAAAGTAAGCCATCTATATAAATTCTGTCCTCTTCCCAAGTTTCCTGAAAAAGACAGATATCTTGAGTATTTATGTATGCAATCCAGTCTGGATCATCCAATTTCCTCACAAGACCAGCTAGGTTCCAAGTCATTATTGATAAACCATAGTTATCTGGCTCAGTTCCATATATCTGAGGATTGGCATCCTCTATGATTATCTCCTTTTTAACAGTCCCGATGGGTCCATTCATATGTGACTCCTCAGAATTGCCCCTACAGAATACTTCTTGAGCTGTGGTTAGTCATACTGGTTCCCAGCTGGCACTAGTGAATCCCACTCATGTTGGTGGACTGTATATTTTATATATATATATATATATATATATATATATATATATATATATATATATATATATAGAGAGAGAGAGAGAGAGAGAGAGAGATAATATATATATATATTATTATATAAATAGATAGATATATAGACATCTATCTATATATATATATATATATATATATATATATATATATATATATATATATATGATAAATGTTATCTACAAATTTCACAATAAACACACACATAGATATATGGATTACACCTATATTAAATACCACAATATTTTTGTACTCTATATTGTAACATCAATATCATCAATATTGTTTAGAACAAGATAAAAACACTACACTATACTTATCTTTGATTTTATGTCCTGTGATATTTTTTCTGTCACAATATTTTGTCTATGTTATTATGGTCAAATTATATTTTTGAGTCATGATTTAAGTGTCTGACTTACTGTTTAACTGGCTTTTTCCATCTGGGATTGGGTCAAGTGACAAGTGTGAATGAGGAGGGTTGGACTATGGTTGATTTACAAGTGCCTCATATCAACTTTTATGGCATGATCACCTATGACAGGCTGCAAGTCTGTACATGACTCACTAGAGTGTGACATTCTGTAGCCCTTCCGTTTCTATCTGCACCTTCTCCATAGCAACAAAATCTTCCACTCGGGTCCTAGGCTCTCTCTGTGTTTCCTCTGTAAATTGTCTTATGTGTACCTTGGATGTGTGTTCGAGAGGTGTCTGCCCACTTATTTTCTACACAGCCCAGTGCACCCTGTGCTCTGTCTCTCATGCGTACACACTCCCTTGTATTCTGTGCTCCCCAAGTGCAGTCTGTTTGCCTCCTTCCACCCTACATTCCAACAATAAGTGTACACTGCCTCTCTTGCACCCTCCGCTCCTCCATTGTACCATGCGGTTCCCATGCACTTTCCCAAAGCTCCCTGTTTACACCTTGCACACCCTCTAGCTCCCTGCACGATCCCTGCTCCACCATTTCATGTTGCACTCTGCTTCATGTTACAGCCCTCATTATGAGTTTGTAGCCCCCATCACTTCCTTTCAACCATCCTTTTCATGGCAGTTAAACCCTCACAAAAAAGCTGGTGGAAAGGGGACTCGTGATTTGCACGGCGAAGCTTAGCTCAGCGCCACTATGGCTCACCATGAGTCGAGTCCAACCACAGTCAGCCAGTTGGGAACTATGTTCCTGAGGGGGGTTGGTCCGACTGCCAGGGTCATAATGTGGTGGTTAGACTGCCTGGTGTGCATCAGTCCAACCACCACTGCAGGGCTGGCAGACACAAGACTACCAGCCTTGTAATAAGGCCCTATGTATTCACATTTCTTCCTTGTGCTCCTCCTCAAGCATCCATCCCCTTGTACAACTCACATATCCTTTGTAATCTGCACACCTCAACTTACCTCTCGCACCTTGAATTTCACACCTTGTTGCAAATACCAGTATGCAATTTACTACTAGAGCTCATGAATACCCTTGAGACTACTTAATTGCAACAAAAATGACAGCTTTATGATTAAATATCCTGGAGAAAAGTACCATTAAACATTCCTACATTCTAACAGTGCAACAAATGCTGATTTAGAACATGCTTTGTTCATGATTGTCATAGCTCTGCAAACATCATTGATGCATTAGTAAACATAATTAAAAGATTTTTTTTAAATCATTCTCTATATTTTTGAATATTGTACAAATATTAACATCAACAATAATGATGAGAATAATATTTAGATGAAGATATTACCTATCTATTGCTTTTTTCTCCATATGTAACATACATGGGATCAGAGCAGGAGTTAAAAGGGGGCACACCATTGGTTACAATGGGCCCCTATGTACTGTTCAGATTTAGCACCAGAATTTTGGTGCTAACCCTGAACAGTACATCAATAGCCTCAAAAATGTTAATGCAATTGCCCCCTAGCCTGTGCCACAGTCTGGCGTATTTTAAATACGGTGCACACATGATGGTGGTACAGGGGAGCTAAGGGACGCAAGAAGACTGGCACTTAAATCTGCCCCTATGCACCCCTGGAACTCAACTTGCAGCATAGAAGTGCTAATGTCAATGTATGGTAATGTATGTAATGTATGGTAATGGATGGTAATGTCAATCACTGATATTCTAAAGTAATGTAATGTACCTCTTACATGCTCAATGAAGTTGAAGCCCAAGTAAAGAGACTGAACAGGAAGAGTTAATAAAACATATTTTTTCCCAGATTCCTGGTTAAACACAACATTTATCTACACTAATAATGCTGCACTATCTACCACTAATCTGACATCAATAAATGAGTGTCTTTGTGATCTACTGCCCCTACAAAGGAAAGCCAAAATTAACATCATCTAGTGGCCATTAAGGGCCCAATTATGAATTAGGCATAACAGTATTACCAGGTAAGATACCACACTGTCTGATCATGGCTGGTTTGTTTTTTCCCAGGATGGTTGTTTCCGGTCCAGGGAGGACCTGGCCTGGCAGTTCGGTCTGGACTGTTCCCATGGGAAAGAGGGTCAAAACTGATTTGAATATGGCTGGGTCCAACCTGGGGTGGCATGGTGAGCAAAATAATTTATGGATTAAACCCAGATCTGTGACTGGGGGTGAATGTTTGATTGGTTCCACATTCGGTCCATCATTTGTGTTTGTTTGGTTTGGCTTTTCCTCCACATGGTTTTCTCTAACTGCACAAACACAGGACCCAACTTTACAGGCTAGTGGAAATGCATGAGGGTTTGGACCCTTTGGATTTAGATTTCCGTGGACGGGTTACTTCATCACAGCAGTAATGGATCTCCCATCCACCGAAATATAAATCCTGCACTAAATAATGGGGTTTACATTTCAGCGGATGGAATATCCATCATCTTTGTGATGGAGTAACCCATCAGCTGAAATCTAAATCATGCACTTCACGGAAAAAGCAGTAAAGCTCTGTACCCCTCTCCACTCCGACATTTTTTTTCTGGTAAGTACCAGAACTAATCTTCCTCTTTCCTCCTCACCCTACCCTACCCCATTCCTGTCTCCTCTACCCCCCTAGAGAAACTCTTCTCACAAATTTACCACCTGCTGTTCAGTGCAATTGTTAAATGTGTACATTATACACCTTGGAAAAGGAACTACTGCTTGGAACACACCACTGTAACTCTGTGTCTGCACAATAATTCCCCATTACAAAGGGTTTAACTCATAAATGCATGGTCCTGTGCAAGTTGCAACTGCGGCTGAAGGGTTGTAACTATCAAATATAGTTCACGTTATATAGTATAACCCAATCTAATTAGACCAAACTTTCCAAGATGCTGAAATGTCTCTGTTTTAAGAATGAATATTGTGTGATCTTTTGAAGCAGTTAACTGTGTGTGCCATTAATCTCTATGGATGGAAAGATGATTTCACATAATTAAATTAAATAGACCTACATCTGCCTACCCAGTTGAAGCAATTAGTTTTCTAACATAACACAGTATATCAGTGATATGTATCATAATCTGCATCCAGGATTGAACCAGATGCAATGACTTCATCTTGGCAGACGGAAATGAGGGACACAATATGCCAATACATTCAACATGGAAATAACCATTACAATACTGTAGTAATAAAATCCATATTTTAGGTATTAAACAGTTCAATACCAAGAAAGAAATCATGTCATGGACCCACTACTGTCTTCTAAAGTTAGAACAATGTTTTCAGCATGCAGATGCATTCATTAATGCTGTGAAATTAGTTGACATTCACAAAATGAATAAATACCTTCCCTACGTGGCTGGGTAATTGTTTCATAATACTCGCAATTACCGCAGACTCATTTCTTGTCTTCACTCTTAGTTTAAGCAATATGAAATATGTAGCCAGTGATGAAACATGATGTGGGAGCCATGGTAAACTTAGATTAAAGCAGACATAAAGGCAGACATGCATTTGAACAGTTCAGAGCTATGGTGAAGCGTTGTATGTCAGAACAGTGTGTACAGAAATATTTTCTGCCATAAATATCATGTCCTAAATATCGTTTACAAAACTACCATCCCATTACCTCTACAGCTTCGGCACAGATACATTTTGTGGCCTATTCATGAAGGTAAACTTATACATGAGTAAATCTACATGTGTAAGTTCACAGTTATATTTTGTGTAACTTTATTACTTTTAGCTGTTCACATTTACAGGTGTAATGTTACTCAAAAGTGTAGATCGACATGTCTTTATCACCTGAAAAGGGTGTGGAGCTAAATTTATGAGTGTAGACTTACCTCTATTAAGGGTGGGTGTAACTCATGTAATTTCAGGTGTTTCAATTCAGCAAACTTACCATAGAGATGTGAAATTACACATAATTACACACAATGCGTTTAGCATGACACAATTACCTGAACAGTCTGTTTGAAAATGTAGTTTTGAGTTGATTTTCAGATTTCTCACATTCAAAACACTGCCAACAGCATTCAGATTTGCACTTTTGCATTTAAAAATTACCCAAATAGTCTGCTCAGTTAAAAATGTACCTGAATGATGCTCCTGCTCAAAAATTATCCAAATGGTATATCGTGTAGCCATGTAGAGTAATGGTGTAATCTCAGGGCCTGATTCACAAAGGGTCTCTACACTTGTGGCAGAAGCTCCACAGTCGTGGGCTTTGGGGAGATTCCACCACAAGAGTGGAGACCCTCCCATGACTCTGGGGCCTCCGCCACAATCGCCGAAGACCTTTGTGAATCAAGCCCTCAGTAATTTCTAGTAGATTTTCCTACTCAAAATGACCAAAATTACGTTAATTTCTCTGGCAACATTAACATTTTGTTCAAAGTTCTAACCACAACTAAAAACCAGTAAGTCTAGCACCATACATGGCAAACCACAGATATTGCAACACACTCCCATAGAAAATAAAGGAAGCATTTCTCCAAACTCCTCAAAGAGGCAATGCGGGCACTCATGGGATTGTCATTTTGGATGAGCAAACATGGTTTGGATCCTCCCTTTTTGAATGCTCTATATAATGGTGACATACTGTTAGCAATCAAGTTAAACCATCAAAATTTGCTTCCAATGGATAATGCATTAGTAAATACAAACGAAGGACTGGCCATCCCTATACATATATATCTATATGTATATAAATACATACATTGCCAACTGACTCCCTTTCTCCTAGCGTTCTCCTAGCTTTAAAAAAAAGGCTCCGGCATGCTCCCATAAAGTGCAAATGTAATTTTATCAAAGACAGACCTTCAGGAGAAGGAGAAGCAGTTGGAAAAATGTGTTTCCTCAAAGAAGCCTGTGCACAGCATGAGTTTAGGAAGCATGGGAGCAGATCACCATTACAATAGAGTATTTATAAATATACACCACAATACATTTTCCTTGTGAAATCTGGTCCTGGAGTGCGAGACTGGTGTTCATATAAAGGTGACAGTACTTCCTCTTTGATTTTAGCAGATACCCTGCCCCCGCGACTCACACCTGCCCTGCTTGGTGGAAGAGACCAGTTTCAACTGAGGTGAATAATGAATACCATATTCCATTATATATATATATATATATATATATATATACAATTAAAAAGGTGCGCCTTCCGGGTTCGGGCAGCCCATAGAGGGGTGGTGTGCTCACTGGCAGAGCAGACCAGTAATAAATGCAAACAAAACACGGTACAAACGCACACTGAGAACGTCAGAGTTACAGACGAGTGGAAAGTTTAATCAAACACAATGCATTTCGTCCGTAACCTTAATCACTTGTAACCGTCCTACAATCATAACAGTTTAAGAACATACTCAGCATGAATAAAGACATGGGACCACTACATTCAAATACGGTAGCTAGGTAAAAATCGCCTCAATAAATTGTCAACATGTCAAATAATCGTTTTTACAAACTTGTATTTCAATCACTGTAATCAAATCAAGCTATTAACTCTTAGGCCCACACAAACATTATACATCAATAATATATGTTTAGAAAATATTTGTTTGGAAAATATTTTTATATATTCTGAATACTTTTTAAATCACTTTAGAGGTACCACACCTTAAAAAAACAGAATTTTAACAGTAAGCGTAATCGATTTTGGAAATGTAAAAGCAGATCCCAATATTGTGTCCAAATTGCCAGTATTCCGCTACTGTCAAAATACACTTAGCATAAATCCCAAGTGGGTAGATATGGAAAATAGCCTCATTTTGTATTTGTTGATTGACTTTCTCAGCAGGAGGACAGATCTAAAAATCTAAAACATTATCTGTGATTCATATCACCTGTGCTCACACCCAAGATAAACTCAACAAAAGAAAACTCTAAAAATAGTAGATAAAATACCCTGGACAATGAGATTTACCACTACATTAATACAGCTAAAATACCAAAATAGACACAAAGGTAAATAGTCTACATACATTTATAGCATTATGAAGGAAATTTGCACAAAACATTTGTACAAAAACTTGTGCAAAACATTAATGCAAAAACATTGTACGCGGACTGCAAATCAACACAGAAGCAATATTAGAAAATAATCACTATTCATCATCTACACAACTCATTGTATATTTGATGCTACATACTAGATGTATTCTAATGGTTTATTTAACCTTCATAGAGATGGGTATTTAACTCTTCATCAGTGTTCAATCCTTTTGGTATTTTTGTTTCAAGATCTAATATATCTCTAGATTATTTCTTTCTTAACTGTACTGGTCTGTTAGCATCCCTGTGATTAGATGACACCTGTTCCACAGTGAAGTAAGCAAGTGAAGAATTGTCAGAATTATGGTATTCTTGGAAATGTCTGGCAAACGGATAGTGGGGATCATTCGATGTGATTGCTCGCATATGTTCAAGCACTCTTTTCTTAACCATATGTTTGGTGCTCCCCAAAACCACTGTCAATGTCATTGCTGGGGATCATCTTAAGGCATTGTCTGCATCTCACACAACTGAAACAATACTCCCAATTAAACCTGAACTCTGTCTTTCACTCCTTCCACAGGTATCCTTACCATTGTCACCATGGAGAGGACACCAGAGATTGTCACTACCCCTCTGGATGAAGGCCCCAGTGAGGACAACTCCCCTAGATGTCTGGACACTGACAACGAACCTTGGGCATCTGGGGCAACTGATCAATCAACAACTGTCAGCTTCCCCCTGCCCACATCAACCCCTCCCAGCCCTGTTGCATCTACATTACAGGCTACCATCTACCCCCAAAACTGTGTCCCAAGGACTGTTTCATCTATTGTGTGCCCCACAGTACAGGTACCTGATTCTCACCTTGCCACCCCTGACAATGATTGACCTGCCACCACTGGGAGTGGGCTCTGTGCCAGGGGCTAAGGTGTGAGGGAGGGATGCTGTGGGCCAGAGAATGGGGGTCTCAAAGGGGCAATACTGACCAGAAAACCATATTCAAGTCTTGGGAGCCTACCAAAGTTCCTAAGGCATGATGGGTCAAGGTATCACTAAGTTGGGAGAAGTCCAAAAGCTGCAGAGGGACAGCCACCATGAAGTCATGCAGCAGTAGCAGGCACAGAATGCCCACTTGACTTCCATTGCAGGGGTTCTGAGGGACATGAATACCAGACTGAGTAGGTTTTGTACCCAACAACTGTCCCCTTCCACTGCCAATGAAACATCAGGGCCTCCTACTTCTGCCGCCGCAAGTAGAACGGATGCCCTGTCAGGGGAAGGACATTCCTCAAACACTCCACCCTCTGTAGCTGAAGAACCCCCCCTGCAAACGTGGCCAGCCAGATATCCAGCAGGAACAGATGCCAAGACCAAACCCACTGCCAGGAAGTAAACCTTTCCTGACTGTACCCTGTGTGTGCCACAGATACACCCTCTTGACTGTTCTGTAACCAATCTTCATTTTCCTATGGTACAAGGACACGGAGGTTGTGTATCCTGATGGTGAAACAACTACCCCCATAATTCCACCCACCATGACTGAACCCATCACTGTTATTTTGTGTGTTTCTTACGTAAATAGTCACGTCTGTTGTTTTTATTTCCACAATAAATCACACTTAAACACAGGTCCTGTGTATGCGTCATTTATCATCCATGTACAATAGTTATGCATGTCTAAATATGTCCCTCTATATTGTACACCCACTGTTATAGACATCAAGCGTGGACTCCATCAGCAGAAGACACATTACAATAGGATAGTAACAAGACAGATAAAAAAAAAGTTGCAAACAACAACTACACACAATCATTGGTAGATATGCAAACAGCACATAGAGCATGACTGAGAGTAGCATCAGGATGTTTGCTAAGGTGTCCCACAATGCTAAACCACAGGATACAGAAGTTATGGTCATGTTTATCTACCAACAAGGCAAGAGGCACACAGATTGGTCCTTCGTATGACCTGGTAAAGCCTTATCACATACACATACCATAGCTTCCAAATATTCATATCCCATGGTACAGACAGAGATCAGTACTAATGTTCCCAGTCCTGGAACCCTCCACTTACATTGGTCACATACCTGTGGGCTTGTCATTCACATAATTCAGTCCACAGTGACATACACATTAGTCTGCAAAGTAGGAATACAGTGACAGCTAGGTTCAAGGTAGATTACATATAACAGAAACCATTGAACTTGACGGCAAAACACTTTTCCACCCCAGTGTCCTGACAGTCTAACAATGTGTTTTATACTCCACATAATCAAGACTAATAGTACCTGGTTTCAGCCATGCCCACTTCTCCTGTCTGTCTGATATTCCCATCTGCTTCTGACACTGTCTGTCATTTGCCAAGGAGCCATACACGATCTAGGCAAATCTGTGACTGAAAGAGAAAAGTGATAGGACATAGCAGAATACACTCCTCAAATCAGAGAAGTCATATGCACAAGTGTCTCTTTGCATCTGCTATAAAAATACATGATACTGTAGACCACTCTGTCCTGTATACAAACTTTCAGTCTGCATGTACAATTCATTCATAGGCATTGGAGCTATCTACAACCCCACAGATGGTGCATGAAAGGAGGTGACATGCTACTCAGCTACTTCAGGTTACAAAATTATATCACTACATTATGTCAACTTCACATACCTTTCAGTGAGCTGAAGTACTGATTGATGAGATCTGCCCTAGAGTCTCCTGCTTCATCTTCCTCTGGCTCTTCATCACTTGGCAAATCTGCATTTCCACCCACGGGTTCTGCTGGCTCCCCCTCATCTGGTATAAATGGTATCTGTCATCTCAGGGCAAGATTGTGGACATGCAACAGGCAACTTTTATTTAACATACCTTGTTAGGTGAGCAGAGGAGGGCTCCTCTTGATATGTCCAAGCACTAAATCTTTCCTTCAGGAGCCCAAACGCCCGCTTAACTACACACCTTGTCCTCATGTGGGCCTTATTGTAGCAGAGTTCCCCTGGCGTGGTTGGGTACCTCACTGGTGTCAACAACCAAGGATGGTTTGGATAGCCAGAGACACCTGTGAACAATTTGGCAGAACAACACAAATATATATGTGGGACATGCAACATTGTAATGGCAGGAGACATACATTGCAAACACACATTTAAATTGTAACTTACCAACCAGCCAGGCCCTCTGTTTGTGGAGTCGTGTCATCAGCAGTGGGACATTGCTGTTCTGCATGATGAAGGAATCATGGACTGATCCATGATACTTAGCACTGACTGGTGAAATGTACTGGTCTGCCAGACACACCACTTGAACACTTATGGAGTGGTAGTTTTTCCTGTTCCTATACACCTGCTCATTGGCACTGGGGAAAACCATGGTTACATGGGTGCCATCTATGGCTCCAACCATATGTGGAATGTGTCCCATTGCATAAACCTCTACCTTCACATAGGCCAAATCCGCATGTTTTGGGAACCTGATGCAGCTTCCCAGGTGTTTCAACTATGCACACAGTACATCCTTAAAAAACAGACTGAACATGGGCTGAGACATCTCTGCAGTTAGGGTCACTGTATTCTGAAAGGACCCAGTGGCCAGGAAGTGTAGCACTGACAAGATTGAATGATGAGAGGTATGCTATAGGGATTGTGAAAGGCAGGCATCAGATCTGGCTCCAACTGATCACAAAGATCCATGGTAGTATGATGATTCAGCAGATATGTATGGATACAATGTCTCTTCTCCATGGTGTGCAGGTCTAGTTGTGGACGGTACACTGGTGGTTGTCTTCCTCTCCTCATGGCAGGGTAACTATGTGAAAATATGTAAACATAGTATTTGACATGCAGCATGCACACTTCATGTAAAGTTAAATAAGCAGCTCACACATATCTGTTTTCAAGGTCGGTTATAACCTCTGACATCTATAGTACAGCACATAGCTATTCACCTGATGACAACCTCCTTGGAGCACATTCACTCAACTAACTATTGAACTACACATACATCTTAATCTGTTACTGTATATGTTTGTAAGTCCCACCAACGTGACATATCTTACACATATTGTTGCACATTATCTACATTTTCAAACCTCATAGAAACCTCAGAGTAGGTATATATTGCTATCACCACATGTCGTCCAGTTACACAGCACTTACTGCACATATGCACAAATAGACAACTAAACATGAAGGCAGTGCTTACAGATACACTGTACAATATGGGGCATAGTTTATGACGCAGATCTAAAATAAAATCTTCCATACCTGAAATATGCTTAAAAGGGCAGACCCACTGTACTGGACATGTGGAAGTAACCTAAGTCTGCCGGCGGAAGTCATCATGGTGGTAGGCGGTCACAACAGAGGTGGAAATTGCCATTGGAACACATTGCTGCCTTTGACGGACTTGGGCCAACGGCGATGTCCGCCAGCCGTGAAGGTCATGTACATGACAGACGTGACCATCATCTTGTGCAGTATTGCTCACTTGACTCCTGACGCTACTATCAGCAAGACTTCCTCTACCTGACCTCATGTGTACTGCTTCTGGGAGCTATCATGCCACGTCCTGCAGGTGACAGGGCCCTAGCTTTCACCTTGGAATAGTTGGATAAGCTTGTGAAAGAGGTCCTATCCGTGTATGGACAACTATATGGTGCACCAGAGGAGCAGGTGAGTCCAATGCAAAACCATTGTGTGATCGGTGTGGTGTATGATGTTGTACCTGAAATGTAAAGTAGTGAAGGTGTTGATGCATGCAGATGCTAATTTGTAAATAAGTGTGAGCTGAGAGGATGGGAATATTTGCCTATTTGCTGTCACTGAAGTGTTCTGTCCACTACTATTGGTATGTTGCATGTGGATATGACTTTTTCCTTTTGCCTGTGTCATCCATGCAGGTCCACGCCCATCAGAAGAAGGGAATTTGGCGTGCCATCGCTAAACAAGTGCAGACCCTGGGGGTCCACAGGTGGCAGAGCGTCCACTGTAGAAAGTGGTAGGAAGACCTGAGACAATGGGCCCCGAAGACTGCAGCTGGGGATGTCCTCCGAATGAGGGAGGGGTGCCGGAAGAACCTTGACCACCCTAGTAGCTTGCACTTTGGCGGTGGCCTACCTTTAGGTGGATGGGCGATTGAGGGCAGCACAGCAGCCACAAGGGGGTAAGCACTGACTGAACCCATGTACATGCCCCGGCAAGTTCAGTGTATGATGTATAAGTATCTCATCTGTGACAATGTGGTAAGTCATAGAGGTAAAGTGTCACCTAGGTAGATATAGTATTCCAGCTGGCAACATAGAAACACAGATGTGGCCATTGTATAGTACATAGGGACATGTTCATAACCTATGTCAACCAAATAGTATGAATGCATGTGGAGATGCAGATGTGACTGTCATATGTGTAATTCTACTCAGCTATACATATGTGCAACCAGCTGTGCCATCCTACCCACCTAGTGTTCCCAAGTCATTTTACCCATTTGATCAGATGTATAGCTTTTCGGTCTCTGACCAGTCCTATTCTACTGGATGTTGCTCTATGTGTATCATTGGGTCTGACAGATGAGTAACAGGGCCAAGTAATCCTGTGTCCTGAAATCGATGGAAACATCATGTGAGGCTGTCATCTCTAGCAGGATTTAGCTATGTCAAACTCTCTACACACCCTATGAGGTTTGAGGTGGTATCCCCATTGTCAAGTCAGAATTATATATTGGGAAAGGTGACTTTGGATCAGGGTATATACCCTACATAGTGGAAATCATGTTGGTAATAATACATTGACATTTCAAGATATAACATTGACATGTGTACTAATACCTTTTAGTCTAATGTATATGATATTGAGAAGGTAAGTGGCTAGTTTGCTGATCCCTTAGCCCATGTATATTGTCCATGCTACATAGGGCAATACCATAACTATATGACTGCAACTAAAACTATTCCCTACCTACATCATGTGTCAATTGATAGTTTGTGTCTATTGTAATGTTGAAACCTCTTCTTTGCCAGACTTATCTTTGAAAATCTGAGGCTGTTAGGACAGTTTTAGTAATGGATCGGCTCATTTCTGCCTGACTTAGTGGTGTAGCAGGCATTCCATTTGACATATACATGTTGTTATTATGAGACATGCTGTCATTCATTCTGCTTGACTTGAGATGTATGTGTTATTCAGGGTTACCCTAGTAATTCGTTTTATAAGTGTTAGTTCTGGACTAAGGTAATAGGAATCAAGTCTGGACAGTTGTTAGTGATGTAGGTGTTTAGATGTTGACATGTAGAGGTTTCTAATCAGCATGTATGGTGGAATGTTATGAGCCCTTCATTCACATTGTTTGGTGTCCACTGTATTGGTGGTGTTACTATGCTCCCTGTGGTTGTCTGTGGATGCATCCTGTGTGCTAAGTAGGCCGCTATTGCAGGACACAGAATAGTTGTCTATGAGTCAATGAGTTGGATCAGTGGGTCCAGATAATCGTTATGAATCTTTTCATAGTAGTTAAATAATTGATTCAATGACATGCTTTGTCTTTTTGTGAGACACACTGTTTGGGTATGCCATATGTAGTGTCTTCATCGGATGTGTTTGACATTGTGTAAATTGTGAACATAATGATGTTAGGCAGGTGTTTGAAAAGCAACATTATGTGTTATATTTGAAGTGAGATGAGTTTACTTTCATGAAACATGACTACTGGTGATGGTCTGGGCAGGAGTAGAGTAGGGGGAGGCATGATATTGTGGTGTCAGTAAACTGCATTTCTTAAAATGATTTGTTGATAAACAGTAATGATCTGTATTGGGAGAGATTTTAGATGTAGCCAATTCATCCTGTGCATGATGCTTTTGAGTTACTAGTGAATTGATGGGATGGGGATGTAGTGATAAGATGGTTGGCTTATGTTGTGGTTGAGACTGTGGTCATATGGGACTGTTGGAAGTATCTACGTGTGACATGATGTAGGCTCTAAATGGTTTGTACCTGGGGCTTTATTTGACATAGATGTGTTGTTACTGTTTTGTATGTTGCAATATATCAGTCTGTTAAGAATGTGATGACCTCTCTCTCTATCTCTGTTCCTCTCTCTCTCGCTGTTTCTGTGCATTGGCAGGCAAAGGAGACGGGGCACAGCTGAGTGGGTAAGCTGCTTCCCACAGGACCTGCAGTACTGAGACCACTGACACTGAGGGGCCCAGTGTACCGGAGGGTGAGGGGAGTGCCATGGTACAGACAGGATCCACGTCTTCATTGTCGGAATCCTCCTCCAGTGGACACTCCTTGGCGGTGGTGTACCCATCTGGGACCACCCAGCACTATCTCAGTCCGCCACCCCCCTGACTACCATCGCCCTCCCTGTAACTTTCAACCCAACACAGTTGGCTGTGCCTGCTCACCCAAAGGGCGCTCCTTTGCTGCACACACTTTTCGCCCTGTCAGCCCTGCTCCCCTCACTGAGGAGACTATTGGCCTCCTGAAGCCCATTTCTGTGGGTCAGTCTCCATCATGAATGCCATCCAGGGACTTTCAACTCAGATACAACAGAGTAATGCATTCCTGGAGGCCATTCACAGTGCACTGGCTGGCCTACAGAGATCCGTTCAGGCTATGGCCTCCACACTGACAGCAGCCTGTCACCCTTTGTCTCCCGCCCCCACCCCCCCCCCCACCTTCCTCTTCCCAAACTAAAACTACTCTTCCCTGACCCAGTCAACGCACACATACAGACAGACATGCATCCACCTCAACATCCAAGGGTAGCTTAGACAAACACAAGTACCACAAGACACATCAACCGCATGCATACAAGCAACATAAACCTGCACACACAGCAACAACACTATCTTCCCTGACACCCCTACCACCCCCACCATCACTGACAGCACACCTGGCACTCCTGCAGACATTACACCAACATTTATAGATCTAACCACTTCACCAATCCTACCCACAGACAGCCCCACTGCAGACCCTCAGACATCGACCCCAGTCACCACACCTGCAGACATCACAATCACTGTCATTCCTACATGCAGCACATCCACCATACTTGCAGTCACCACCCCAACAGTCACCCACCATGGCATCCCCCAGCACCTCTACCCCCTCAGTCCTGTACACAAAAATGCCCTCACTCACCCACCTATAAGACACCCACCACCCACAAGCATACCTCCCACACACATGCACCCATGACAACCACACCAACATGTCATACAAACACCCCCTCACCCTCCACTTTCAAACACCCTTCTAATGACCATCCCTGTGTGTCTAATAAAGTGTCCCTTTCATGTTTTGACTTTTTACCTACTCCTCTTCCCCCCTTGCAACCCCCAAACACTCCGTTTCTATCCCCAGGCCACCTCCACCCCCAAAACCAACAACATGGTAGGAGCAAATCTTGGCAATCGTGCATCCTGAGGGCTGGACTCTGGTAAGTCACTTTCAGCAATTATCATCCCCTATACCTGCATGCCATCACATACCCCCACCCTCACCCTCACAACCATTACTTCTCAACTTCCCACATACCCCACCATCACATCTCACTCATCCCAATGCCAAGCCCTGCGTGCCATACCAATGCATGGACACCACTCACAGCCCTGCATGGACACCTATCACTAATGCATAAACACAAGAGAAAATCAGCTAGCCCACCACATACCAACTTACACAAGTGAAAGCTGCCAGGGCAAATACAGCCAAAGAGGGCAACCCACTGATGCACAATATGTCACACACAGAAACAATAACACTTAATTTACATCCCCACAGGTATCCCAGCCAATGTTACCAGAGAAGGGGTGCCAGCACTATCCAGTCCCCCAACTGAAGAGGCCCACAGTGATGACAGCAACTCTGGTCGCCTGAATCTGAATGACCAACCTGGCCCATCAGGGACCTCTGGACAGTTGGTTAGCCAGGCAGTCACACACCACCAAAGAGCCTCCCCCATATGAAAACAACACCACAACACCCACCCAGCGTACCCACACCTCTGTCCCCAGGATACCTCAATCAGTAGTGTGTCTACCACTACAGGGACCCCAGGGCACACCTCATACCCAAGACAATCGGGGACCTGGGGTCAGTGGCAGTGGGCACATGGTTCAGGGGACAGAGGCACAGGACAACAGGGAAACTTGGAAACTGGGAGGAGTGCTGTGCGCCAGGGGGAGGACAGGCCCAGGGAACTGACTCTTCAGGAGGCACTCACCGAGATCCTGGGAGCATACCAACATTCCCGGGATACAATGGTGCCAGATACTAGACAATGTGCAGGGGAACAGGCGGCTGCAGGAGGGACAGTACCAGGGGATCAGGGAGGACTTGCAGGCCATCAACACCACCCTGGCCTCCATTGCAGGGATGCTGCCAGACATGGCCAACATAATGAGGGAGGCAGTCTCACAACAGCGGTACCCTGTGACTAGCCAGACATCTTAACTGCCTTCCACCTCCGCTGCTGCTAGTGGACAGGAGGCCCCACCACAGGACCAACAGGCCACCAGCACCCCTCCCCCTGCAGAAGGAGAACCACCTTGCAAACGTTCACTGCGATCCAGGCAGAAGCCGGAGACTATTGCCAAGACTCACCAGGAAATGAGACTCTCCTGATTGTCACTCTTGTGTCCCACTCTGTCACCCTGTCCACCTTGAACTGCCATTGCTCCCCTTCCTATGTCCCCATGGACAATGTATCTGTGCTACAAATAGACTGCATGGACTTTCCTCCATCATCGCCCCATCCCCTTGCACTTGCCCCTCTTCTTCTAAGCACTTCAATAAACACACTTGGAAAAAAAACAAGTATGGAGTATGTTAAATTTTTTAAGTATGTATTCGCTTAACCAGGTTCAAACATTGCAATTCAACTCTACAGTAATTGTGCACAAAGGAAAGACTCGTATTTGGCTGCAGTGATCACACTAGGAGCCATAGTGGGGCACCAACATCTGTAAAATGAATTGCCAAAGGGTATAGTAAGTGGGCACAGAAGTGGGAAATAACAGCATGCCAGTACCAAAGATAAACAAATAATTAATAATGAAATGTAAAGTAACACTGTCTTACCTGTGTGTCATTGGAAGTATTGTCATATCACTGCTGTTCTGTTGTCCTCATCCTCTGCCTCCTCATCATCACAGTCCACAGGGTCCACTGCTGCCACACGGCCATCTCCAGCCTCCTCCTCATGCAGAAAAGGCACATGGCGTCTCAAGGCAAGGTTGTGCAACATGCATAATGCCACAATTATATAGCAGACCTTCTTGTGTGAGTAGCATGTGGATCCACCTGTCAGATGGAGGCACCGGAACCTGGCCTTCAGGAGGCCAAAGGTTCTTTCGATTATCCGTCTTGTTCGCCATGTGTCTCATTGTAATGTTCTTCTGCCCTTGTCCTGGCATTCCTCACAGGGGTCAGCAGTCACGATAGGTTGGGGGTAACCAGAGTCATCTGCAAATATTGAGGGACAACATTTAGCCACACACTATCCCATATGGCCAACACCATACCCATACACCAACACCTACTGGGTGGGAATCAGGGCTCACCTATTAGCCACACCCTGTGCCTCTGTAGCTGGACCATCACATTTGAGATGCTGCTATTCCTCAGGATAAAGGCATCATGCACCGACCCAGGATACCTAGCATTGACGTGGGAGATGTACTGGTTCGCCAAGCACACCATCTGTAAATTCATGAAGTGAAAACTCTTACGATTTCGGTATACCTGTTCATTGTGATGGGGGGCACAAATGCAATATGAGTTCCATCAATCGGCCCAATTATGTTGGGGATATGTCCTATTGCATAAAAGTCAGTCTTCACTGTGGCCAAATCCTCCAACTGGGGAAATACAGTGTAGCTGCACATGTGTTTAATCAGGGCAGACAACACTCTGGTCAGCACTATTGAGAACATTGGCTGTGACATTCCTGTGACATTCCTGCTGCCAAGCCCACTGTCACTTGGAAAGAATCAGTTGCCAGAAAATGGAGCACCGATAGAACTTGCACAAGAGATGGGGATCCCGGTGGGTTGACGGATAGCACATATCAGATCAGGCTCCAATTGAGCACACATCTCTGTGATTGTGGCCCTGTCAAGTCTATAGGTGAAGATGATGTGCCTTTCCTCCATTGTTGCCAAGACCACCAGGGGGCTGTACACAGGGGTATGTCTCCATCTCCTATTCATCCTCAGTGGTAGCAATCCATGGGGCAAAAGAGTGAGGAGCCGGTCACAAACCGAACATTGGAGCCACAACAGTACAATGCATAATGTCAATTTGTATTGGGTAAGTGGGATTTGTCCTGTATGTCCAAATTTTAACTGTGACTCAGTTATTATCCAGGGACTTCCCCCCCTGAAATGGTGTCTGCCTGTCCTGCATGGAGGAACAGATGGAAGTGAGGCAATTCCGCTGATGTGCGCCGTTACGGGAGGCGGCGTGCAACTCTTCATTGGTTAACATTGGGCCCTATGAGGTACAGTGGGCGTTGATGATGTATGCCGGCCATGACGGTATGCACCGCTGCGGACGTGACTGCCATTTTCTATCTGATTCCTCACTTGCTAACTGACCTTCAACAGGAGAGGACCTACACTGCATGTGCTGCTGTGACCTGTGTCTAGAACCTACTATTTCCCTGTGTGTATTACCTCTGCAGGTCAGCGCCCATCAAAAGAATGGTATATGGCATGCCATCGCCAAGGGCGTGTGGAGCCTGGGGGCCTACGGCAGGTGGAGTACCCACTGTCGGAAATGGTGGGAGAACCTGATACGCCGGGCACAGAAGATGGCGGAGGCCCAGCTGGAGATGGCTTCCCAACGAGGAAGGGGTGTCTGTCGAAACCTGACCCCCGATGGCCTGCATACTGGCGGTGGCCTATCCAGAGCTGGAAGGGCACTTGAGGGCATCACAGCAGCCGCAAAGGGGTGAGTACAGTGGCCATCATCACAACTTACACATGGTAGGATGGTATCCAGGTGGGGGATGTGTATCAGTGGGTGCCCCTAGCCCAGGCCTGACATTGCAGAGTAGGTCCCTTGGTGGCAAAGGTCCTGAAGGGATAATCATGCTACCTAGCTTGTAGGCATCCACAACTGGTCAGGGCTACGTGGGTCCCAGGTGTGTTGCATTTGGTGGTGTGTGCCCCTCCCCATGCCTTGGCGGCTTGCAAAATAACTGGTAGCGCAATGTATAGTGCGTATGGCTGTTCACTGTGTGTGAGTGGTGTGTACGCCAATGGTGGTGTTGGTGCAGCCACTGACCAGGTGTATTCTCTGTCTCTCCCCCCCTTTTTGTTTTGTCACCCTGACCTTATGTGCATTAGCATCATCTGGCGGAGGAGCAGAGACACCGGTGGCGTAGGGAGCTGCATCCCACAGGAACGAGGAGGCAGAGTCCACCGATGGTGAGGGCACCAGTGGGATGGAGGGAGAGGGGAACACCATGGATGAGACTGGAGGGAACAGTTCAGACTCTGATACCTCCTCTGATGGAAGCTCCCTGGTGGTGGGGGTCACCTCTGTGACCACCCCAGCTACAGGTAAAACCGCCACCCCCTGTACCAGCACCGCCCTCCCAGCAGCCCCTCAGCAAGTTGCCCGTGCCTGCTCACCCAGGAGGGTGGGCATCTCCTTCCTCCCAGGCACCTCAGGCCCTGCCCAGTTAGCCCTGCTTCCCTGAGTGAGGAGGCTATTGACCTCCTGAGATCCATCTCAGTAGGGCAGTCCACCATTGTGAATGCCATCCAGTGACTGGCAGCCTAAATGCAACAAACAAATGCATTTCTGGAGGTCATTCACACTGGCTTGGCGGCCCAACAGAGATCGATCCAGGCTCTGGCCTCCTCTCTGATGGCACCCATTGTCCCTGTTTCCACTCTCCGACTTCCTCTTCCCAATCCCATTCCCTTCAACCCCAACCTATCCCAAGCACACAGGAAGACGAGCATGCACACAAGACAACACAGAAGAATGGCACAGGCAAACACAAGCATGACACATCATCCCACAGGCCCTCACACAAACACCAACCAGATACAGACATACCAACATGCACAATTTCTACTGTCTCTCCTCCTCCTCCTCCACCTCCCTCCCAGTTGCGTCTACACTCACACCTCCATGCACTATATCCTCATCCAATACCAGCATCACCACCACACCTAGCAGAACACACACCTCACTGGCAGACACCTCCACAACAGCCATGAACACGTCCCCTGTGTCCTCTCCCACTGTGTCTGTCCTCCCCCCAAAGTACACAAACGCAAGCACTCAGACACCCAACAGCCATCCACCTCACACCAGCATCCAGCCCATGCACCCAAAATCAGCAGACTGACACCTCCTACAACCACTCCCTCGTCCTCCACTCCCAAACCTTCTCCCTCTTCCTGCCCCAATGTCCCTAAGAAGCTTTTCCTCTCCACCATTGACCTCTTCCCTACTCCTCCTTCACGCCTGGCCAGGGTACCTGTGCAGAGGGTGAAGGAGCCTGCACCAAGCAGCCTCAAGGAAAGGGTGCCAGCCCCAGCTGCTGCCCGAAAGGGTAAGGCCCCAGCTGCTGCCAGGAAGGGCAAGGAGCCAGCCCCAGCTGCTGCCAGGAAGGGCAAGGAGCCACCCCCAGCTGCTGCCCAAAAGGGCAAGGAGCCAGCCCCAGCAGCTACCAGAAAGGGCAAGGAGCCAGCCCCAGCTGCTGCCAGGAAGGGCAAGGAGCCAGCCCTAGCTGCTGCCAGAAAGGGCAGGGAGCCAGCCCCAGCTGCTACCAGCCACAGCTGCTACCCAAAAGGGCAAAGAGCCAGCCCAGCTGCTGCCAGGAAGGGCAAGGAGCCAGCCCCAGCTGCTGCCAGGAAGGGCAAGGAGCCAGGGGCAGGGACTCAGAAGGAGCCCCCACCACCAACCATGGTTGTGCAGCCATCCGAGGTTGCAGGGGATGGACAGGAGCTTCCCCCCAGCAGCAGCAGCAGCAGCACCACCACCAGTGGGCAGCCATCCGAGGCTGCAGGGGATGGGCAGGAGCTTCCCCCTACCAGCAGCAGCAGCAGCACCACCACCACCAGTGGGCAGCCATCTGCAGCTGCAGGGGATGAGCAGGAGCTTCCCTCCACCAGCGGCTGTAGCAACACCACTACCACCACTGAGCAGCCGTCACTGCCGACAGACGGTATGCAGTCCTGCCTCCATGGGCTGTTGTGCGGCCTGCCCCCGGCAAATTCAGTGGGTATGACACCCACCTAGGAGACTGTGACCTTGCACTCCCCAGGATCAAGAGCACAGGGCACGATGTCCCCTCCAGAACCAGTGGGTAAGACACCCACCGACCCCAGCCTCCCCAGGATCAGAGCACACTGCACGATGCCCCCTCCAGAGCATGTGGGCAAGTCACCCACCTGAGAGACTGTGGCCTTGCATTCCCCAGGACCAAGCACAGGGCATGTTGCCTCCTCCAGAGCATGAGGGCAAATAACACACTTGAGTGCCTGTGGCCTTGCTTAACCCAGGATCAAGAGCACAGGGCATGTTGCCCCCTCCAGAGTATGTGGGCATGTCACCCACCTGAGAGACTGTGGCCTTGCACTCCCCAGGACCAAGCACAGGGCATGTTGCCCCCTCCAGACCATGTGGGCAAATCACCACCTTGAGATACTGTGGCCTTGCACTCCCCAGGATCAAGAGCACAGGGCATGTTGTCTCCTCCAGAGCATGTGGGCAAGTCACCCACCAGAGAGACTGTGGCCTTGCACTCCCAGGACCAAGAACAGGGCATGTTGCCCCCTCCAGAGCATGTGGGCAAATCACTCACTTGAGAGACTGTGGCCTTGTACTCCCCAGGACCAAGCACAGGGCATCTTGCCCCTCCAGAACCAGTGGTCTTGTTCCATCTGCCGGCTGAGGTGCCCCCGTTCCCCATCCCCCTGAGGTGCCTATTTTCCAACTGATGCCCCTGCAGCATTCTCTCTGTGCTGGTGCAGGTGACACGTGGGGCCTTGGACTTTGGCCTGTGGCCCTGTGGCCCACGCACACTGAGGACTGGGCAGGGTCCCTTGAAATGTACATTTGTACATACCATTTAGATTGCATATTTCTTATTTCTACAGTGTTGATCTTATTACATTCACTTTGGTAAATTCATGTTGTCTGCATTTTTCATCCGAGGTACGGGGTACAAATGTTTTGGTAATGCAGCTGATTGTGTGTATAGTTTTGAGGCCGGGGTGTGTGTGTTGCGTGTGTGTGTCACTCTCTTTTCCTCCCTCCCTCCCTTGTGTGCTAGGTGGCTGTACTCACCGTCATTGTCTTTGCCATCGTTGGTGTTTTTGGTGGAGCAGCAAATAGAAGAGCATTGGGAAGACATGCAGCTCGGGCTCCATGGCGGCGTGGTTATTCCCTGTGTCTACAATGGTGAGTCCTTTCACTTCTGTGCAGTGTTTCTGCCAGGCTTTTGATGTCGTTGGTACTGCCCAAGAAAATGTAGCGGATTACAGGGTCGTAATACGGTGGGCGGGACATTGGTTTCAGCCTGGCTGTAGGCGGCTACCGCTGTGGTGGCTATTGTTTTTGCCCTGATGGTCGGTGTGGTAAAGTGGCTGTCTATAGAGTTATCACCACTATGGTCAGAATTTGGTGGTAATTACCATCACTTTATCACCGACCACCAGGGTTGTAATGAGGGTCTATATTTGCATTGAGGGGTCATGTGGCACCCCGCTGTCCCAGGGACCACCATCCCCGGGGCAAATGTTTACAAAAAGAGATGGGGTCCCCTGCACCACAGGTACAACTACCACTCCCTGTGGCTACGTTCTCATTGGAGGGGGCCCCCATCGTGGAGCCAAGGATGGCCCTGGTACCGCCACCCGAGGTCCGTTATGTTCCAAGGGTGCCAACCCCTGGGACATAGCTGTTTGCTGTGGCTAGGGTACAGCGCTGCAGCCAAGCCACAGCAAACACTTCACGTTTTGACAGTCGAACTTTAAATGCAGGTCCCGCTGTCAAAATCCAAAGTTTCATCTCTGTCCCCTGCACACAGATGAAATGCTTCAGTAAGCACGGAGCTGCTATCAAAGCACCTCCATGCTTGCTGAAGCATTGGCACTGCAAGGGAAGCCTTAAGGGTTCCCCCGCAGTGCCAGGTAGACCATAAGGTCTTTGTTTTAAAAATAAAATTAAGTAGGGACCACGGGGGAGACCTCAAGGGATTCCTCGTGGTTCCACATAGCCCGTAAAGGGCTTTGTAATAAAATTGAAATTGTAAAAAAATAAAAAGTAGGGACCGCGGGAGAACCCTTGAGGGCTCCCTCACAGTCCCACATAGCCCACAAAGGGCTAAAGAAAAAACATAGCTCAGTGTGAAGGTCACAGACCTTCACACTGAGTTATGGGGTTTCAAGTCTATCTGGACGCATTAACTTTTTCTTTTTTTTTAATAAAAAAAATATACTTTAAAAAAAATATTAAATGCATTTTTTGTTAAATTCGACAAAAATATCTAATTCTGAGTATATGAGATATTAAATCCTAAAAGAAAACTCTCTTTCTCTCTCACTTTCTTTCTGTCTCTCTTCTAATTTCTTCTACTCACACACCCACTTAGAAAGTTACTCACAGACCCACTCACACACCCACTCAAACACTCATGCACCCACTCACAGTCCCACTGACACTCTCATGCAACCACTCAGACCCACACACAGACTGACACACTCACTAAAACACTGATGTACGCATTCTTACACACAGAAAGACAATCTGACAGCCACTCTCACCCCCAGATACACCCTCTCACACCTATTTCCACACCCAGAGAAGCTGCAACTAACTCACACCATGCATGGTGTTTTGATTAAGTCCTGGCTCTTTGCACACACTACCTAGCTCTATTACTGGCCACATAGTTTATTAAGGTTTTTGGCTTGAACGCTCTGAGGCTGGCAAGAGCACTGACGGAGTGCTGAGAAGATGATCAAACAATAATTACCTAGACGAAGTGTGAATTGAAACAAGGTTTCCGTTAGTGACCCTGTGGCTGTGCAACGGTCCTTAATGGTAAAGAGGCCTAAGAGATGGTGCAAGCCTGACCTTGTCTGCCTTCTAGACGGAACACAAGCTCAGGACATGGCCTTCCTCTTGCGTGCTGATTGGTAGAGCAGCCCATGATTGCTGGATACTCGGGGGAGGTGTAGGCGTGGACAGGCTTCTCTCCAGGATGACTCAACTGACACCTGGGGACCTGGGTGCATGTGGGTAGTAACTCTCCTTTGGGTGCTGTGGGGATGAGCTTGGCAGAGTTGTCTACCTATAGAGGTCTGTGGTGGGAATCCTGGTCACTGGACCATGGCCCAGGTCTGGAAGAGGTCCAATGTGACAGAAAGCCCTCCTAAGTAGGAACACAAATTCAGTCAGCACAGTCTCGAGGAACTGAATTGCAGTGTCTCCCTGGGCCGGGTTGCAAGAGGCCCTTCCACCTGGGCTGTCTATGTCTGATCTCAGCATGTCTAGGTTTTGAAGGTTAGGAGAAGTACACCCTGGGCAGCAGGTCAACCTAAATAGGAAGAAGCTGAGACCTAGAAAAATCTCTAGTTCTTCTTAATGGAGCTGCTGTGCTGCTCAAAGCCCCTTGATGTTCAACCACAGTGATTTCATGTTGCATCATATGAGGGGACTAGAGGGGAGCTACCCCACCAGCTTGGGCTTCCATGCACATATCCCAGTGGTTGTTGTGTGAGTTGTTTTGTCGGTTGGGGGAACCTAGCTCTTGTCCAGCATAGTCTCCTCTAGGCCGGGGTTCTCAACCTGCCAAATTGGCTCAGGGCTGGCACCTAACCAGGTGACTTGACATGCAGGGGTAAGCCCTGGCTCCTGCTACATGTGGCAGGAGGCAGGTGGTGGAAATGCAGGAGGTGTGAACCTTCGTTATTATATTGTAATTGGTTGCCCAGTCCTGTGTGGTTAGGAAAGAGTTTGAAGTTGATGAGAATGTCATTGAATTTCACTCCACTACTTTGGTACATTGGGGCATCTCAATACAATTTACTGATATTCTGTTGTAAATGGATTCATGAGGGATAAATAGGGGTGGGGTTTGATGCAGATGGAGCTAGACACATTTTAGGGAGCTCCCAGCCCAACCCCACCATCCTGAGGCCTCCTGACTCCATTCTCTGCACTGGGCCCAACAAGATCACAGCAAGGTATTCCTATAATTCTGGAAAACCACTGCTGTCGCTGACACTGTGATTGCTGCCAACCTATTACACCATTTGCTCCAATCAACAAAAGGTATGTCCCTGCACAACATGGTTGCCTGCTTGTGTACTTAGCACAGGGTTGACTGGAGGTGAGACACACACTGGGGCGCACCCCCCCCCCCCAGTACCCCTCTCAGGGATGAATAACCCTTGGTCTCCTGGACAGAACAAATTGAGGACATCCTGTCACTGCCATATTTGAGTGAGCATGGCTATGGACTGCGGCACTACTCGGCCTCTGTGCTATTTGGACTTAGAGGAACTGTGGGCCTGTTGGGCCTTTCGAGGTGAGCCCAAGATTTTGGAGGTGGGGCAGAGCGGTGCTGAAAGTGACTGAGACCTGTACTCTGTTTTTAGGATTCGTTCCCTCTTCCTGCCATTGACTGGGCCTGGCACAAAGTAGCAGCTCCCACTTCGGCTGCCGGCCTGGGCCCAGCATGTGTGACAGTTTGTGGCGGTCAACCAGGACGTGGATGCATGGATCACAGGACGCAGTGGATGGCACTGTGGGGATGAGCTGAGCAACTAGGCTTACCAAAATTAGCACTGTGGTCCTACTTCCTATCCAGATGTGGAGGTAAGAGGTGTGCCCCCCAATCCAGTGGCCTTTTCGTTTCCTGTGGAGCCCCCTGCACCAGCAGCACTGGACACATGCATTCACCACACCACAGTGAACTCTAGATGAGCATAACCAGCAGGACCCTTGCTGTTCACATGCTCCAGTGTGACCTGGCTCTGTTGATTACCAGGTGGGGAAGGGGGTTGCCCCCCCGGATTTAGGTACAGCCTAGTGTGCAGGCTCACAGTGCTGCATTACGCCATGACTGCTATAGTGTTACGCTGCCTCTAGATGGATGTTCTTAAAATGTCCCCCCCTAAAAAAGTTCTGCAGGCTCCCATGCTGAGCACCTAGAGGGACTCCATTGGGCAGTGGGACTGGGGACACAGAATCGCACAGCCTTAAACCCCACCTCTGCCCCTGTTGCGACAGTTACACCAGCGATTATTGCAGGGCTTGGTGCATTGAACCATGGGCGTTGGGGCTGTGAACTTGCCTAACATGAGCTCTTGAAGCGGCCTTGGCGATGGATGTGGAAGTGTGGCGTACTACTGAGCAGCTGTAAGAAGAGCGAGCGGCACGCCTCCTCATCAGTGAACTGTTGATTTAACTGTAGAACCACTTGACATTGAGGCACCAAATAACGCATCCTAGTTGCTAGCACTACCTCCAAAGGGGTCCCTGTCAGGAGGCTTGGGGGTTACTGTAATACATGCCTTGGTTGTTCTGCATTTTGGAACTGGGTGACATTGGAGACTAGATGAACTTGCCTTATCCTGGGAACTGATTGAACTTTGGACCTCTGACTGCCCCAACACTCAACCTGGGGCACGAGCCTTGGCAACCCTGGAATGATAATCTGGAGGATTCTGTACCACTGGGAAGATTGGGGCACTTGCTCTCTGGGGGCACAGCACCCGCACTGCGACCTTGCCATAGTATGAGTCACTGAAGGAACTATCTGTTGCCACTTGGTGGGCATATACTGAAAAGTCTATGACTGCTGGCCCACCCCTTGTTCTGATACCCTAGGAAACTCCTCTGCACATTTGGCTATTTGCTCTAGAGCAATCCTTAGGAGAGGGCTGGCTGTTTCCAGATCAAACTCCTCAGTCTAAGCTGAGTGATCATCATCATGGGAAAAGCCTCCAAGAAAAAAGACCTGTCTGAGCCTTTCAGATACCAGGGTCCCATGATCTAGTGCATTCGACCCCTATTATGGACACCATAGGAGGTGACCATCCGGGACCCATGTTAGACATAATCCTTCAGGCCATTGCTGGCTCTAGGGAAGCCCTTGAAATGAAAATTGACACAATGGTGGCAGACATGGGACTACTGTGAGATGACGATTGGCTGAACGGGTCACCATCACTGAATGCACTGTAGACTAAATAACCCAGAGGTGACTTCAATACACACATGGTTGGCTTCCATGGAAGCATAGGTTAAGAACCTGGAACCCCGAGCTGAGGATGCTGAAAACAGGGGGAGGCAGAACAACAATAAAACCATTTGACTCCCATAGCGTATTGAAGGCTCCACCTTCAATATGATTGACACTTTGGAAAAATGGATAAGGTAGCCTTGCAGAGATTATCTCCTTTGTATGAGCTGAAAAGTGCTCACTATGTCCCTGCATGGCCCCTGCACCCACTGGGGCAGCGCCCTATCCAGTGGTGGTGAAACTCTTACTTTATCTTAACCATGACCATATTCTGAATCAAGCCGGAATGTGTGAGGGAATTCTAATCGACAACCACAATGTCATGTTTTTTCCTGATTTCATGAGGGAGGTTCAGAGGCAGAGAGCCTCATTCACTGACAGCAAGAAATGTCTTCATCACCTTGGTCTCAACAATGCCATGCTGATTCCTGCACCCATGAGGGGGACAGCAAATGATGAAGTGCACTTCTTTACAACACCTCAGGAGGTGTGGGACTGGTTAGATTACCTCCCTCAACATAGCTGGAGTGCCCAGCTGACACATGAACGACAAAGCCAACATTCACATTGGACACAGGCCAAAAGTGGTCAGGGAGCTGCTCCTTCCCAATCTCAAGTACAAATAAAATGCCTGCAAGTAGTGGAGGCGGTGGCTGCCATGAGCGGAAAGAGGGGCTCTGCTCCACTTTTGTCTTGATGGCAAAGAGAAACTAGAAGATTCTGACTTGGATGGGTCTTCTGTTTCCTCTCACAGCTCGGCTGACTCTATGCTCTAGATCACACCTGTCACTTCTGATGACATTTTTTGAAGGAACAATTTCTGCCTGCTATAGTTCATTAAGATTGGAGTGCTACTATCAAAGGTGTCTGAAATGCTACTGTAACCTTTCCTGCTTGCCTATTATCCTTGTATTCTTCTCACACAGCGCCGAGTGTGGGCATGTCTATAATTTGTGCTTCGTTTGGGTGGTGTGTGTTCGGCCAGGGAGCACTTACAGAGGTGACCCCCTGCTTATAGTTGCGCATGCTTTGCATGCCTGTATGTTTTTTGTTATTGTACTGATTTGGAAGGGGAGTAGCTTGCTTCTGATCCTAGGGATGGGATGTTGAGTTTGTTGTTTCTGTTTGCAGGAGGTTTGTTGGGTTGCCACTTCCTGCTGTTCCACACCATTGTGTGATAGGAGCTGGATCTACGTTGCATGGTTGGGAGTTGTCCTCTTTCCTGATACTCTACCCCAAGAAGTGTGACTGTTCCAATGGAATCCCCCCTAGCTTACAAATTCTTATCCTGGAATGTCCGGGGTTTTAACAGTATGTCCAAGCTAGTTAAGGTATACATGAACCTTAAAAGATGGGGTGAGCATACAGCATTACTTCAAGAAACCCACCTCACTGCTGCTGAGACTAGCACCTCATAAGAGGTGGAGGAGCCATATATATGAGAAATTACCTACCAGCCTTCACCAGGGTTTTTTTGATATGGGTGAGACCAGGGGTACTTTCCAAAAGACAATGGAACTCATAGACCAGGAGGGCAGATATGTGGTGGGTTTGTGGAGGCTGACGCGACACGACCTGGCCAAAGAGGGAGTATATGGCCCTAATACAGATCAGGGGAAATTCTTTGCTGAGCTCTCCAGAATGCTAGCCACATATTTATCACAACATATTTTATTAGGAGGGGATTTAATTTGTTTTGCTGATCCTGTCCTTGATCGGTCCCACCCACCGTCACAAGACTCCCCAATGTACCACGCAGCCTGCATTTTCACAGACTGGCAGAAGCAGACGTCTGGAGACACGATCATCCTATGATGCGACAACTCATTCTTTCGGGTATGCACAAACTTTATGTTTATCTTGATACCTTCCTCTGCATGCCAGCTATTCAGGGAGCAGTCCATAATGTTGAATACCTTTGTCGAACAACATCCGGCTATAATTTGGTGTTAAGCTACCTTAACTGGGAACATGAGCGCCCTTGTATATTGACTGGCACCTCCATGTTGAGACATTGTATGACCCAGTCTTTCAGCATTCCATTAGTGAAGCCATTACTAATTACTTTGCTAAGGCTACCAGGACAACTACTTAATTTCTAACTGAATGGGATGCTTTTAAGACGGTCATCAAGTACAGGTGCATTGCTGAAGTAGTGGGAGTGCAACATACACAATAGAGTGGGTTGAAAGTCAGGAATGTGTTCTGAGAGATCCTAAAAAACAGGAACCTGGTAATTCAGCACTTAAATGCCCGCTATTGGAGGCATGAGAACTGCTGGCAACCTGAGTTCAGAAGCTACGCTGCTTTGATTACAGGGAATATCCAACTTGTACCCATGCTGAGTGTGATAAAGCAGGAACCTTTCTAGCATGGCGTACTAACCCAGCTACTCAGGCTCCCTAATATTGGAACTGGAATCAGCTGCCACAGAATACCTTTATGTACAATGTGCTATTAATGCTAGGTTCCAAGAGTATTATATAACTCTAGATGCCCCACTGTCCTCAGTGCCACACCGAGCACTTGAGGATTTCCTCGCCCCTGTTGCTCTTCCTCAGGAAGCTGCAGAAGAACTGGGCGAAGCCATCACGATTCAAGAGGTTAGAGCTGTCATTATGACTATGGCATGTGATAAGGTACCAAGGGCAGATGGTTTGCCAGTTGAATTTTTCGCTCCCTATGGGGACCTTCTGGCACTGAAATTGGCAAATCTTGATACTGCTGTTCTTGACACAGGTCACCTCGCAGTCTTTACTTGTGAAGCATTAGTTGTTACACTCCTGAAACCTGAGTGCCACCCATACCATGCATATCACCCAGTGTCCATGCTCAATGTGGACAATAACATTCTTAGTCACATATTAGTGACTCTTTTCTTCCCCCACATGACCACACTGATCTACACTGATCAAACTGGTTTTATCCTAGGGTGTAACACCGCAATTAACATTCATAGGCTCCTCTCAGTCATGAATGATTGTGGCACTGACAAAAGAACACCTGCTGTTATGGTACTGGACCTAAATAAGGCCTTCGACAGTCTGAGCTGGGATTTCCTTTATCAGGTCATGATGCAGATGGGTCGGGACAGCAGATTCATTCACTGGACCAAACCCTTATACTTCAATCCCATCACTTGAGTACGCACTTGTGGGACCATATTGGACTAGTATTCTGTTGGTCAGGGAACCAGACAGAGATGCTCCCTTTCCCAAATGCTGTTTGCAATAGCGGTGGAATCACTGGCCTGCAGTGCGTGCACAGGTACACACTATAATGACAGTTTGTGGACATTCGCACTATGCGGTGTTGTGTGCAGAAAACATGTTACTTTTCCTCTGAGATGTAGACCTAGATCTATAATGGTCAAGACTGCTTTCATATGGCTGGGTCCTAACTGAGGTGGCGTGGTGGGCAAAAAAACAATGAATTAAACCCAGATGTCTGTGACTGGGGGTGAATGTTTACATTATTCAGCATTACATCCATCATCTGGTCTTTTTGCTTTTGCAATTTTAGATTCTCCTGGAGAAATAGATCTTTTGAAGCACTTTGGTGTGTTGTCAGGCCTCCACATTAAATGCCAAAAGTCCCACGTATTTCTGGTTGGCAGAGACACTATACTAGCCTGGGACCTGTGAAGCTTCACCTGGAATGCTACCTATATGGATTGTTTGCTTGTAAAAACATATCATGACCAATGGGAGCTATTAAATTGAAATATTGGGGTGGTGTTTAGAGCACTCTGATCCAGTGTAAATGTCTAGAATTCACTACTGTTATACATTGCAGGCAAGATAGCAGTGGCTAAGATGGTGGCACTGCAGCGGTTGCTTTATTTTTTTCTGTGTTGCCTTTGCTGGTACCTCGCCGTCTGTTCCGCAAAATGGACTCCATATTGGTGGAGCTACTCTGGGGCACAGGCAGACGAGGTGTGGCATTGACTAAATTACAGTGTCCTGTGAAGGAAGGGGGATTGGCATCCCCTGTCCTAGAGACGTATTACCTTGCAGTGCAACTGCAATCATGTAATCAATAGATTTATAGCAGACTACGCCCAGGAGATGGGGACACTGCTGCTCTCCCTGACCTTTGGGAGATTTCCTTTAGTCCTCCTGGTCCCCCGGCTATCTACCTGACGGCACTCTGGAAATGCTAGTGGTACAACAATACTGGCAACAATGCCTCCAGAGAACCCATGCCCGCCACTCTCCTGACTTGCTTTTAAAATGGCTGGAGCTGTTGGCCCATAGGGGAGCGTTGAGAGGTCTGATGGGGTGGACTGCCTATGGGGTTGCACGTGTTGGAGATCTGTACCAAGATGGCGCACTGCTCCCTTTTGAAGACTTCTTAGTGGAGATTGACATTCCTGATGGTCAATTCCTGCAACACCAGTCACTAGTCGCTACGATACAAACCAACTGGGGAACTAGGACTACCCCCAGGAGATGGGGACACTGCTGATCTCCCTGACCTTTGGGAGATTTCCTTAAGTCCTCCTGGTCCCCCGGCTGTGTCTACCTGACGGCACTCTGGAAATGCTTGTGGTACAACAATACTGACAACGATGCCTCCAGAGAACCCATGCCCCCTACTCTCCTGAGTTGCTTTTAAAATGGCTGGAGCTGTTGGCCCATGGGGGAGCGTTGAGAGGTCTGATGGGGTGGACTGCCTATGGGATTGCACATGTTGGAGATCTGTACCAAGATGGTGCACTGCTCCCTTTTGAAGACTTCTTAGTGGAGATTGACATTCCTGATGGTCAATTCCTGCAACACCAGTCACTAGTCGCTACGATACAAACCAACTGGGGAACAAGGAAACTGGAACCTGTGGTACACCAGGGCTGTCAGCAGCTCTGTACTTCAACGGGATGATTCAAGGCCATAACATGCTTGTACAAGGCCTTATGTGCCAGCGTTCTTACAGCTTTAACTGAACTAAAAGTTAAATGGGAAACTGACTTGACACAACAGATAACTGATGCGGATTGGGATAAGACCCTGGCAAATGTGCCCACTGTGACTCACAATGCTAGATTTAAATTGATAAACTTTTATTTACTACAAAGGCCTACCTAACACCTGATAAGAGTAATGGACTCTACCCCCTCGATGATAGCCATCTGCACTAGATCTGGTGAACTTGGGACTGACATTTTCCACTTGATGTGGGCATGCCCTTCCCTGGCTGGGTTCTGGGATGCGATAGTGCTTTGCATTAATGATGTTACCCTTCGGGTGATTTACTGTACACCATTCAATTGCCTCTTGAGAGGGTTCCCTCACCAAACTAAATGCAAAATGATCACCTGGTTTACTGACCTGGAATTGATCTTAACTTAATCATGCAAGGGAAGGCCACGGGGTTCGAGACTGACTAAATGGTGGGAGGAACTGATCAAATGGGCAGGTCTGGAGAGTGCTGTACTACTCCGTGCGTTGAAAAGGGAAAGAGGAACAAGGGATGGACCGCAAGCATGGGATCACCTGGTTGATACTCTCATGGCCCCAGATTCGGACACTGATACATTTGTGGACAAATCTACTGACTCCCTGTTATCCGGGAGGGATCAGGGGATGAACTAAATTTAATATTCACAAACTAGGGAGAACTACTTACTTAGACAGGTCATAAAGTAGTACAAGAGGTAGGTACAGAGGATCCTTTCATAGCTTGAAGTAACATAAAGGACATTTTGGCAGGGATGGATTTAGGGACCTCACAGGTGGGCTCCCTTTATGCTGGACAATGGCAGGTGGCCTCTATTGGGGAATGATCATTATGATTAACAATGTCATATGTTGCTGCATATTTGTACATTCCTTTATATTTGCCACCGTAATGTATGATTTGTGGTAAACTACTAAGAGGGGCCTCCATTGCACAGTGTTGTTTTGTTGAACTAAAACAATAGAATTTGTAGGTTCCAGATTTAATGTCCCCAGTACCATTTTGGGGGAGGCAACCAACTGACCCTTGGAGTCTCTGCTTTAGATTAGAGATGAATATCAACTTTTCCCAGGCCAGGCACGCAGAACAGGGTCGAAACTCGTCTAGCCCAAGGTGTAGCAGGTTCAGTTTCTCCAATGTCGCAGCCTCTTCTTGTGCATATCTAACAGCTGCAATGTGGTCTTCTTCTTGTCCTTGTTCCAAATCCAGTGAGTATTGAAGTCTCGGGTGCCAGGGGTGCCCATTATATCCCAGGAAAGTACCCAGATGGGAAAATTCATTCACTAACCAATGGGCTAGTAGGTTCCCTCCTGTCTGGTGACACAGTTCCAGTGATGTGTGGCATCTGGCTATCACAGAGTGCATATTGCATGCCACAAACAACATGGCTGAAGTCTTCCTTGAGGATAAGGACCTTGGTCGCCCAATTCTTGGGGCTGGCTACCATGGGCTACAAGCCAAAGGAAAACTGGTTCTGAAACAGGTTTTCCTTTCCATGGCCCTGGCTCTAACCTGTCCAGGGGATGCAAAAGGCTTCTTGTGCTGGAGTGTTGCAGCAGCAGCCCTTCAAAGGCAGCATCACCTTTGATGCCTGCCTTTTGGGGCTAACACCATTTTCAGCCCATCCTGTGGTAAGGGGTCACAACTACAATGTTTCAACAGCCTTTGTGACTGGCCTGGGAGCCATTCACACATCTTCCCAGCTGGACATAAACCTGTCTCAGTACTAGTGCCTCTTCAAAGTCACTGGATCAGCTGTGTCAAAGAGTAGCCTCTTCAAAGTCCTTGGACCACCTGCTTCAAAAAGTGGCCAGCATTACATTTTACATAAATGTTGACTTCACTATTGAGTCACATTTAAGCCCTCATTATAACCGTGCGGTAAATGCCTCCTACCGCTGTGTTGACGGCCCCAACATACTGTGACCACGGCGGTATTCCGCTACAGGTATTATGACCCACACTGAGAATTCCACCACTATACAGAAACCCACACAAGTCCGCCAGACCAAAGGTCAGTGATAAACTGGTGATAGCAAAACCCACACCATTACGCCAACAGGAATACGCCCACAGTATCACAACTCACGAATCAAAATAAAAAACACATTTACAAACACCACCACATAGGACAATTCAAACTACACACACCTGACTCATACACACACCACACCCACACACCACTATAAAACACACACACACACATTACCCACAACCCCTTACAGCTAAACAAAAAATGGCAAACAGAGAGAGACAAGCCAGTAGCACCCACTCAGAGGCACAGAACACCATCACTCATACACCATCCATGCACATCACAGCATACACCTCAACACATCACCCCACACATCCTCACACATATCACTCACACCAGATCCATGGCACCCCAAAGACACCCCAGGTTTTCTGAGGAGGAGCTAAGGGTCATGGTGGAGGAAATCATCCGGGTAGAGCCACAGCTATTCGGATCACAGGTGCAGCAGATGTCCATTGCAAGGAAGATGGAGCTATGGCGGGGAATAGTGGACAGGGTCAACGCCGTGGACAGCACCCAAGAACAAGGGATGACATCAGGAAGAGGTGGAACGACCTACGGGGGAAGGTGCGTTCTGTGGTTGCAAGACACCAGGTAGCAGTACAGAGGACTGGCAGCGAACCCCCACTTCCTCCCCCACAACTAACAACATGGGAGGGGCAAGTCTTGTCAATAATTCATCCTGAGGGTCTCGCAGGAGTAGCAGGAGGACTGGACTCTGGTAAGTCAAATCTTTACTACTATATCCCCCACCCAACCTGCATGCCATCACAAACTCCTGCCCCTACTGTCACCCCCATCATTCTATCACCTCAAATATACCCCACCAACACAACCCACCCATCCCAATACCAAGCCCTGCGTGTAACACCAATGCATGGACCCCCAAAACAGACCTGTATGGACCCCCACCACCACAGCATGCCCAGTAGAGAGACTCACCCAGCCCACAAATTCACCACTCACACAAGGCCAAGCTGACAGGGAAATCACAAACATACAGGGAAACACACCCGTGCACAAGATGGCACACGCAGATACAATAACACTGACCCAATAACAGGACCCATACTCAACATCACCGGAGAGGAGGTGCCAGCTACATCCAGTCCCCCCCTGAAGAGGTCCACAGTGACGACAGCAGCTCTGCACGCTAGATCAGGATGACCAACCTGGCACATCAGGGAACTCTGGACAGTAGGTTCCCCTGCCACAGTCCCAACCCACCACAGACCCTCTCCCCTCAGGAAACACCACCACAGCACCCACTCAGCGGATCCATGCCACTGCCCCCAGGACATGTCAATCAGCAGTGTGTCCATCACTACAGGGACCCCAGGCAACCCCACAAACCCAGGATGATCAGGGACCTGGGGTCAGTGGGCAAACGGTTCAGGTGACAGAGGCACAGGACAACTAGGAAGCTGGGAGGACTGCTGTGCGACAGGGGGAGGACAGGCCCAGGGAACCCCCTCTCCACGAGGCACTCTCAAACATCCTGGGAGCACACCACCATTCCCAGGAGACGATGGGCTAGATACTGGCCAAGTTGCAGGAGACCCAGCGGCTGCAGGACGGACAGTACCTGGGGATCAGGGATGACCTCAAAAACATTTACACCATCCTGGTCACCATAGCAGGGGTGCTGGCTGACATGGGCAACACAATGAGGGGGGTAGTGGCACAAAAATGGGTCCCTGACACTAGCTGCACCGAAGAACAGCCCTCCATCTCCGCCGGCGCTATTGGACAGAAGGGCCCCGCCACAGGAACAACAGGCCATCAGCACCCCACCACGTGAAGAAGGAGAACCACCACGCAAACGGTTCCTGCGATCCAGGCAGAAGCCAGAGAACATTGCCAAGACCCCGCCAGGAAATAGAACTCTCCTGGTTGTCACCCTTCTGTCCCACTCTGTCACCCTGTCCACCTTGAACTGCCACTACTCCCCTTCCTATGCCCCATTGATCAATGCACCTGTGATACCAAGACACTGGACTCTACCCTGAACTTTCCCCCACCATCAGCCCAGCCCATTGCACATCCCCATATACTTCTCAGCATTGAAATAAACACCCTTTGAACAAATACTAATCTGGAGTCTGTCAAATGATTCACATTTGTATTAGTACAACATAACCAAAGCATTGCAACTCAAATGTACAGTGAAATTTACTTAGGAATGACCTTTGGTGGGCAGCAGTACACAGGAGCAAGAGTGGGTACAGTCAGTGGCCATAGACATAGGGAAACAGGCTGCCATGTACAATGTCCAACAGAAAACTGAAATGTAAAGTGAAGTTACGGTCTCTTACCTGTGTGTCACTGGAAGTACTGCTGAATTATATTGCTTCTGTTGTCAACATCTTCTTCCTCTGCCTCCTCTTCCTCACTGTCCACAGGCTCCACTGCTGCAACAAGACCATCTCCGGACACATCCTCCTGCAGAAAAGGCACCTGGTGTCTCAAGGCCAGGTTGTGCAACATGCAACATGTAACGATGAGCTGGCACATCTTCTTGGGTGAGTAGTACAGGGATCCACCTGTCAGATGGAGGCACCGGAACCTGGCCTTCAGGAGGCCGAAGGTCCTTTGAATAATCCTCCTTGTACGCCCATGTGCCTCATTGTAACATGCATCTGCCCTTGTCCTGGCATTCCTTACCAGGGTCAGTAGCCATGAGAGGTTGGGGTAACCTGAGTCGCCTGCAAATATCGAGGGACAACTGTTAGACACACACTAACCCTTAGGGACAACCCCATACCCAGACACCTACTCATACTGTGTGGGGACCTTGGGCTCATCTATTAGCCACACACAGTGCCTCTGAAGTTGGCCCATCACATATGGGATTCTGCTATTCCTCAAGATAAAGGCGTCATTCACAGAGCCAGGATATTTGGCATTCACATGGAAGATGTACTGGTCCGCCAAACACATCATCTGCACATTCAGAGAGTGATAGCTTTTTCTGTTCCTGAAAAATTGTTCATTTCTCCGGGGAGGGGACAAATGCCACATGTGTACCATCAGTGGCACCAATGATGTTGGGGATAGGACCCAGGGCATAAAAGTCAGCTTTCACTATGGCCAAATCCTCCACCTGGGGGGACACGATGTAGCTGCTGACAACACTCTGGTCAACACATTGGAGAACATTGGCTGGGACATCCCTGATGCCATGGCCACTGTTGTTTGGAAGGAACCACTTGCCAGGAAATGGAGCACTGACAGGACCTGCACTTGAGGGGGGACACCTGTGGGCTGGCAGATAGATGCTATTAGGTCTGGCTCCAATTGGGCACACAGTTCTTGGATTGTGGCCCGATCAAGTCTGTATGTTATGATAATGTGTCTGTCCTCCATTGTCGCGAGGTCCACTACAGGTCTGTACACCAGAGGATGTCGCCATCTCATATTCAGCATCCTGGGTTGAAGCCTATGGAATTAAACGGTGAGGAGAGGGTCATATTCACACATCTATTGCACTAATGATGATTTGTTAACTTTACAGAAACAAGATGTGAATCCGACAATCAGTTGCTGTGCCAATGTCTGCTGTGATACAGTTAGGTGCCATGCCCTGTGCCCCCCTGAAATGGCGGCTGCCTGACCTGTGAGGATGGACAAGTGGAAATGAGGTAATTGTGCTGGCGTTGTGCGCCGTCGTGGTAGGCGGTCGAAGAGCGCCGTGCAACTTCGCATTGGTTATCATTGGGCCCTATGGGTTCCAGGAGCCAATGACAATGTACGCCGGCGGTGACTGTACGCACCACCGCTGATGTCACCGCCATTTTCTATCTGTTCACTCACTAGCTACCTGACTTTTAACAGGAGAGGACCTACACTGCAAGTGCTGCTGTGACCTGTGTCTGGAAGTGACAATGGATCATGTGTCTGGGGAAAGGGCCCCTGCCTTCACTGCAGAGGAGTTGAAGAAACTGGTGGATGGGGTCCTACCCCAGTATACGTTACTCTACTGTCCTCCAGACAAACAGGTGGGTACACTGTGAGCATGAGGCGTGGGCCATGGATGTATGGAGTGCTGTGAATGTAAGCCACATGTGGGGGGGCAGAGACGTCCTGGCCAGAGTGCTGCATGTAAGGTGGTCAATGTATGTGCATCAGGGGATGGGAGGGATATGATGGGCCATTACTCTGACGGTCCGGACGGTTGAATAATTCCCTTTTCTGCTGTCTTTTCTATGCAGGTCAGTGGTCACCAGAAAAAGGGTATTTGGCGTGCCATCGCCAAGGAGGTAAGGACCCTGGGGGTCTTTGACAGGTGGAACACCCACTGCCGCAAGAGGTGGGAGGACCTGCGCTGCTGGGCAAAGAAGATGGCAGAGGCCCAGCTGGGGCTGGCCTACCAACGAGGAAGGGGTGCCCGTCGTACCATGACCCCCCTGATGTTCCGCATCCTGGAGGTGGCCTATTCGGAGTTGGATGGGTGCTTGAAGGCATCACAGTAGCCACAAGTGGGTGAGTACAGATTCTGAATCCTGACTTTGTGCACGTTAAGAGGTACCTGGGTGGGGGATGTGGGCTGATGGTGCCCCTAAGCCAGGGCGAAGATGACAGGGTAGGTCCCTTGTTGGGAAGGCTCAGAAGCACTCCTAACCCAATAGTGTTGGTGGCCATCTACTATTGGGCAGGTTCATGTGGGTTTCAGGTGTGCAGCTAATGGCATTAGGCATTATACCCCATGGACTGGTGACTATCTAAGTAAATGGTTGGGCATGGCCTAGTGGATAGGGCTGCTCCGTGTGTGTTGTGTACGCCAACGGTAGTGGTGTTGCTGGCATTGACCAAGTGTATCCTCTGTCTCCCCTCCTTTTTGTTTTCTCACCCTGTCCTTGTGTGCATTAGCATCATCTGACGGAGGAGCAGAGGCACCGGTGACGCAGGGAGCTGCATCCCACATGGGCCCCGGAGGCCGAATCCCCAGAGGGTGAGGGCACCAGTGGGACGGATGACGAGGGGAGCACCACGACAGGGACAGGAAGGGAGACCACAGACAGTGACTCCTCCACCGATGGAAGCTCCCTGGCGTTGGCAGACAGCTCTGTGGCCACCCCAACAACAGGTACAGCGCCACTCCCCCTACCAGCACCGCCCTCCAAGCAGCCCCTCAGCGTGTTTCCCGTGCCCGCTCACGCAGGAGGGTGGGCATCTCCTTCACCCCAGGCATCTCAGGCCCTGCCCCAGTCAGCCCTTCTACCCTCAGTGAGGAGGCTATTGACCTCCTGAGATCCCTCACTGTTGGGAAGTCAACCATTCTGAATGCCATCCAGGGTGTCGAGAGGCATTTGCAGCAAACAAATGCATACCTGGAGGGCATTCACTCTGGCGTGGCAGCCCAACAGAGAGCATTTCAGGCTTTGGCCTCCGCACTGACGGCAGCTATTGTTCTTGTCTCTAGCCTCCCTCCTCCAACTTCCTCTGCTCAGTCCCAATCCCCTCAACCCCAGCCTATCCCAAGCACACCTTCAGACCAGGATTCACACAAGTCAACACACAGAAGTGGCTCAGGCAAACACAAGCACCACACATCATCCCACAGGAACTCACACAAACACTCTCGCCCATGCAGACACACCAACATCCACTGCCTCCACTGTGTCCCCCTCCTCCTCGTCGTCCACCTCCCTCCCAGTATCGTCTCCACTCACACCTGCATGCACTACATCCTCATCCACTACCTCTATCACCAGCACGCCCATTACTACTCACCCCTCACTGGCAGTTACTACCTCCACATCCATGCACACGTCCCCAATGTCCTCTCCCACTGTGTCTGTGACCCCTCCTCCTAAAGCACACAAACGCAAGCACCCACCCACCCAACAGCCATCCACCTCACAACAGCATACAGCCCTTGCACCTTCACCCAAACTCAGCAGACAGACACCTCCTACAACCACTCCCTCTTCCTCCACTCCCAACCCCCCTCCCTCTTCCTGCCCCAGTGTGTCGAAAAAGCTTTTCCTGGCAAACATTGACCTCTTCTCTACCCCTCCTCCCCGTCCTTCCCCTCGGATCAGGGTGTCCAGAACCCAGGCCAGCACCTCAGCCACCAAGTTGGCGTCCGCTGTGGTACCTTCAACTCACAGAGGGTCAAAAGGGGCACCTATCAGCCCAGCCAGTGTGCCACCAACCCCGCAAAGAGCAAAACCATTCCGCCACCTGCCAAGGTGAAGAAGGGGACAGCATGCAGCAAGGGCAAGGAGCACGACCCACCCAGCAAGGCCTCCTCCAAAACACCAGCTGCCAGGGCCAAGGTCACAACAGCATCTGCCAAGGTGAGGAAGGGGCAGAAAACCCAAGGCAAGACACTTCAACCGTCGGAGGCTGCAGGTGAAGGCCTGGTGCCCACTAGGACAACCGCCAGCCCCGCCACCTGCACCGCAGCCAGCACCGCAAGCACCGCCACCTGCACCGCCGCTAGCACCACTACTGTCCGCAGCAGCATCCCCAGTGGCAGCCGTCCGAGGCTGCAGGAGAAGGGCCGGAGCCTCCTCCCACCACTGGCAGCACGGGCACCTGCACCACGGCCAGCACTACCACAAGCACCGCCAGCAGCACCACCAACAGCACCGCCGCAAGCACCGACACCTTCACCGCTGACAGTAGGACCACTACTAGCAGCAGCAGCCCCAGTGGGCAGCCGTCCGAGGCTGCAGGAGACGGGCTGGAGCCTCCCACAACCACTTAGCAGCACCCCCATCAGCCCAGGCACTACCACCAGTTTGCAGCCTCAGCCTCCGCAGGATGGAGTCTAGTGCTGCAAATCTCGTGCCTCAGACACCCAGGTGAGGGAATGTGAACTGCCACACCCCAAGTGCTGCATCACTGGGCACAAAGCCCCCTCCAGAACCAGTGGAAATATGTATCAACTCACCCCTATCCTTGGCAGGATGAAGCACACTGGGCACACTGGGAAATTAGCTGTTCATGGCAAATGCTCGAAATTAAAGGATGACTTGGGGCAAAGAAAAACAAAATGATGTGGTTAGCTCGAGAGGGACAGGCATATGAATTGCTGCAATACTTAAGACATCCACCTAAAATGTACTTAGGTGGAATTTGTTGTGCGCCGTCGTGGTAGGTGGTCGAAGACCACCACGCAACTTTGCATTGGTTTCATTGGGCCCTATGGGTTCCAGGAGCCAAGGACAATGTACGCTGGCGGTGACAGTACACAGCACAGCTGATGTCACTGCCATTTTCTATCTGTTCACTCACTTGCTACCTGACTTTTAACAGGAGAGGACCTACACTGCAAGTGCTGCTGTGACCTGTGTCTGGACGTGACAATGGCTCATGTGTCTGGGAAATGGCCCCTGCCTTCACTGCGGAGGAGTTGGAGAAACTGGTGGATGGGGTCCTACCCAGTTCACGTTACTCTACGGTCCTCCATACAAACAGGTGGGTACACTGTGAGCATGAGGTGTGGGCCATGAATGTATGGAGTGCTGTGAATGTAAGCCACATGTGGGGGGGCAGAGACGTCCTGGCCAGAGTGCTGCATGTAAGGTGGTCAATGTATGTGCGTCATGGGATGGGAGGGTTATGATGGGCCATTACTCTGACGGTCCGGACGGTTGAATAATTCCCTTTTATGCTGTCTTTTCCATGCAGGTCAGCGGCCACCAGAAAAAGGGTATTTGGCGTGCCATCGCCAAGGAGGTGCGGACCCTGGAGGTCTTTGACAGGCGGAGCACCCACTGCCGCAAGAGGTGGGAGGACCTGCGCTGCTGGGCAAAGAAGATGGCGGAGGCCCAGCTGGGGCTGGCCTCCCAATGAGGAAGGGGTGCCCGTCGTACCATGACCCCCCTGATGTTCTGCATCCTGGAGGTGTCCTATCCGGAGTTGGATGGGTGCTTGAAGGCATCACAGCAACCACAAGTGGGTGAGTACAGATTCTGAATCCTGACTTTGTGCACATTAAGAGGTACCTGGGTGGGGGATGTGGGCTGAGGGTGCCCCTTAACCAGGGGGAAGATGGCAGGGTATGTCCCTTGTTGGGCAGGCTCAGAAGCACTCCTACCCCAATAGTGTTGGTGGCCATCTACTACTGGGCAGGGTCATGTGGGTTTCAGGTGTGCAGCTAATGGCATTAGGCATTATGCCCCATGGGCTGGTGACTATCTCAGTAAATGGTTGGGCATGGTCTAGCGCATAGGGCTGCTCAGTGTGTATAGTGTACGCCAACGGTAGTGGTGTTGCTGGCATTGACCAAGTGTATCCTCTGTCTCCCCCCCTTTTTGTTTTGTCACCCTGTCCTTGTGTGCATTAGCTTCATCTGACAGAGGAGCAGAGGCACCGGCGACGCAGTGAGCTGCATCCCATATGGGCCCCGGAGGACAAATCAACAGAGGGTGAGGGCACCAGTGGGACAGAGGGCGAGGGGAGCACCACGACAGGGACAGGAAGGGAGACCACAGACAGCGACTCCTCCACCGATGGAAGCTCCCTGGCGGTGTTGGACAGCTCTGTGGTTACCCCAACAACAGGTACAGCGCCATCCCCCCTACCAGCACCACCCTCCAAGCAGCCCCTCAGACTGTATCCCGTGCCCGCTCACCCAGGAGGGTGGGCATCTCCATCGCCCCAGGCACCTCATGCCCTGTCCCAGTCAGCCCTGCCACCCTCAGTGAGGAGGCTATTGACCTCCTGAGATCCATCACTGTTGAGCAGTCAACCATTCTGAATGTCATCCAGGATGTCGAGAGGAATTTGCAGCAAACAAATGCATACCTGGAGGGAATTCACTCTGGCGTGGCTGCCCAACAGAGAGGATTTCAGGCTCTGGCCTCTGCACTGATGGCAGCCATTGTTCCTGTCTTTAGCCTCCCTCCTCCAACTTCCTCTACCCAGTCCCAATCCCCTCAACCCCAGCCTATCCCAAGCACTCCTTCAGACCAGCATTCACCCAAATTAACACACAGAAGTGGCTCAGGCAAACACAAGCACCACACATCATCCCACAGGCACTCACACAAACACTCTCGCCTATGCAGACACACCAACATCCACTGCCTCCACTGTGTTCCCCTCCTCCCTGTCGTCCACCTCCCTCCCAGTCTTGTCTCCACTCACACCTGCATGCACTACATCCTCATCCACTACCTCCAGCACGCCCATCGCTACTCACCCCTCACTGGCAGTCACTACCCCCACTTCCATGCACATGTCCCCTGTGTCCTCTCCCACTGTGTCTGTGAGCCCTCCTCCTAAAGTACACAAATGTAAGCACCCACCCACCCAACAGCCATCCACCTCACAACAGCATCCAGCCCATGCACCTTCACCCAAACTCAGCAGACAGACACCTTCTACAACCACTCCCTCTTCCTCCACTCCCAAACCCTCTCCCTCTTCCCGCCCCAATACGTCGAAAAAGCTTTTTATGGCAAACATTGACCTCTTCTCTACCCCATTCCCCCCGTCCTTCCCCTCGGGTCAGGGTGTCCAGAACCTCAGCCACCAAGTTGGCATCCGCTGTGGTACCTGCAACTCACAGAGGGTCAAAAGGGGCACCTATCAGCCCAGCCAGTGTGCCACCAACCCCGCAAAGAACAAAACCATTCCACCACCTGCCAAGGTGAAGAAGGCGACAGCATGCAGCAAGGTAAGGAGCATGACCCACTCAGCAAGGCCTCCTCCAAAACACCAACTGCCCGGGCCGAGGTCACAACAGCATCTGCCAAGGTGAGGAAGGGGCAGAAAACCCAAGGCAAGACACTTCAACCGTCGGAGGCAGCAGGTGAAGGCCTGTTGCCCACTAGGACAACCGCCAGCCCCGCCACCTGCACCGCGGCCAACACCGCCAGCACCCCTGCCGCAAGCACCGCCATAAGCATCGCCACCTGCACGGCCGCTAGCACCACTACTGTCAGCAGCAGCATCCCCAGTGGGCAGCCGTCCGAGGCTGCAGGAGAAGGGCTGGAGCCTCCCCCCACCACTGGCAGCACCTGCACCACGGCCAGCACTGCCACCAGCATCACCAGCAGCACTGCCAGCAGCACCGCCACAAGCACCGCCACCTACACCGCTGACAGTAGGACCACTACCAGCAGCAGCAGCCCCAGTGGGCAGCTGCCCGAGGCTGCAGGAGACGGGCTGGAGCCTCCCACCAACACTTAGCAGCACCCCCATCAGCCCCGGCACTACCACCAGTTTGCCGCCTTAGCCTCCGCAGGATGGAGTCTAGTCCTGCAAATCTCGTGCCTCAGACACCCATGTGAGGGAATGTGAACTGCCACACCCCAAGTGCTGCATCACTAGGCACAAAGCCCCCTCCAGAACCAGTGGAGATATGTATCCACTCACCCCTATCCTTGGCAGGATGAAGCACACTGGGCACAAAGCCCCCTCCAGAACCAGTGGAGATATGCATCCACTCACCCCTATGCTTGGCAGGAAGAAGCACACTGGGCACCAAGCCCCCTCCAGAACCAGTGGAGATATGCATCCACTCACCCCTATCCTGGCAGGATGAAGCACACTGGGCACAAAGCCCCCTCCAGAACCAGTGGGCAAACCACCCACTTGAGAGACTGTGGCTTTGCACTCCCCAGCACCAAGCAGTGGGCAAACCACCCACTTGAGAGACTGTGGCTTTGCACTCCCCAGGACCAAGCAGTGGGCAAACCACCCAATTGAGAGACTGTGGCCTTGCACTCGCCAGGACCAAGCAGTGGGAAAACCACCCACTTGAGAGACTGTGGCCTTGCACTCCCCAGGACCAAACAGTGGGCAAACCACCCACTTGAGAGACTGAGGTCAAGTGTGGGCTTGGCCCATGACTTTTGGCCTAGTGGCCCACAGACATTTGGAAAGGACAATGTACAGCCTTATGTACATATTGTATATTTTTGTAAATACTGTTTTTCTATTTGTTACATATATCTGCCTATTTCTAATATATCACTGTTTAACTTAATTCCTTTTGTCCTTGAGTTCTTCCAGGGGGTTACGGGTGTAAATGTAATGTTGTTGCATGTGTTGGTGTGTATGGTGTTGTGGGTGAGGGTGTGGGTGGGGGTGTTGCGTGTTGCGTGTGTGTCACTTTATTTTTCCTCCCCCCTCCCCTGTATACTAGGTCCAGTACTCACCGTGGTCGTCGCCGCGCCTTTGGTATTCTTGGTAGATGAGGAGGTAGACCAGCATGGGCCTGTAACTCAACTCCATGGCATCCTGGTTCTTGGTTGAGTGTCGAGAGGTGAGTTTCCCTTCAGTGTTCTGTTTCCGTCGTGCTTTTGATGGTGTTGGTACTGCCCCAGAAAAGCTGGCGGATTGGTCGGTTGTGATGGGGTGGGCGGTACATTGTCTTCTGTCTGTCTGTTGGCGGTGACCGCCGCTGTGTTTGTTGCTACCGCTGTGGCAGTCGAAATGTTAAAGTGGCTGTCTGTGATGGCAGTTTCTGCTGTGGTTGTGATCCCATTTTTGTTACCGTCGGCCTGTTGGCGGTATTACCGCCGCTTTAACACAGACCACCACGGTTGTAATGAGGGCCTTAATGTCTCCTTTAATTTGATACCTTACATGGCATAGATAGATAGCTTCTGTCAGGAGTTAGATGCATTGGAGTGCCAACTTTTAACTCAACAATTATCTTATAAGTCTACTTAATTGCCCTCAGCAAACACCAACAGTTTAGGGGTTTGCTGTATAGACATATCAAAAATATATTTACACCTTAACAATATACAGCTCCTTGCCATAGAGCTTCAATGGGCCTGCCTTAGTGGAGACTTATATCTATAGTTAAGGGACTGGTGCACTCTGACATTAGTGATAATGGCAAAGTTGTGTGTGCAGTACATACATAGCCTTGTCAGTCTGCAATGGCAGCGAAAAGTCATATTTTCACTTTGTTGCACACAGAGTGGTACAACCAGTGCTGCATTTCTTGTGCGGACAGCTTATGACTTTTCATGCCCTGGGCACCATATACTAAGGACTTATAAGTAAGTAAACTCATGCCAATTGGGGACCACCAACTAAACATACCATTTTGTAAAGGAAAGAACACTGTCACTGAAGTCTGGATAGCAGGCCTCAGTGCAATCCCAAAGTGAAAAAACAGCAGATAATAGTCCATAATGGGGCAAAAAAATGGTGGAACCCTGCAAAAAGCTTGTTTCTTACATAAATATTTGTTTTAATCAGTTTTCAGACAGGACAAGATTAATGTTAAAGTTATGTATGAAAAGTGCCTTAAGTTGATTGAAGTACCACTCCTTGTTGTAGCATCACAGCTGTCTTCTTAGTCTGAGTATTGTCGCTTATGCCCCACTGTAAGCATTGCTTTAACTATGAGAACTTCTGGCACTCTTATTATTATTATTTTTTGCAGACCCGAAATTAAGTTATTCACCTCCACTGAGGATTTCTGCATTAAAAGTCTTCATTTGTCAGTTTGGGGATTCATTGTCAATCACAGCATCATGCTAGGTCGTGTTCGGCTAGTTACTTACAGAGAGCTATTCCTGAGAGAAGAATTCAGCAAGGTTTGTGGAAATGGAGCCTGTGGGAACCGGGAATTACCTGGTGGCATGTTCCAAATGCAGTAGAAGTGCTGTGAAAAACTTCATTCTGAAAGTGCCATCGCCATATTTTTAAGATAAAAGTTTGCACAGAATGGGCACAATGATGTAATGTGTTGGGCGCAACCATACTGCTTTGGGATATCTTACATGTGGAACACTGTACTTTGCTACATCTTGTGCTAACTAAATTTACTGTGATGGTATCACACCCAGGTTATGCTAGGCAGAAACAGTATAACAGATCACATGGAAAGTCACTTTTCACCTGGCAACATTAGGAGTGGGATTTTCCACTTGTCCTAAAGTTCACATCTTGTTTCAGTCTTTCCAGCAATTGGAGACATCGTTTGAAGTAATATGTGAGACTTCCTAAGGACCCAGCCAAGTCCTTTGCTTCCCATGTCTCTTTCACTTTTCCCCAAGTGCCTGATGCATCAGCACAATATCGATCACTTTATTGGCAAGTCTGATTTGAGGAGACTGGAAGTCGAGCAGCCGTTCTAGTTTGTATATAATACATGCCCTCGATATTTAATGCATTAAAACAAGCAAATATGGTCTCAAATTGCCAAGCCAGTACTATGCGAAAACATCAGAAGCCCATCCTCCGTGAATAAATTAGAGGCATTTTATTGTCTAATATCTGAGAGGCAACTGAATCATGAGACATCCGTATGTAAGAGATAGGTCAAATCTTTCAAGGGAATTCATTGTCAGCCTATTGGACAATGCTTTTAACCCCATAGTGCCCGATGTTCGGCAAACTATCAAACGCTACCAAAAACCTTGTAGGTCTATGGCTGCCTGTGCAACATAACCCAGGCTCCCAGCGGCCTCCTTTTTAATAACCGCACTGCTGAAGCGGGAGCGTGAACACCGCTTGGCTTCGAGGAACAAGTTAACACATATCGTGCTGTCTATTGCGTGTCAGAGAATTTGTTTCTTCTTTAAGATGGTATTGAGAAATGCATATTTTGACAGATGAAAAACTTAACTCAAATGGCGAAAAATTCTATTATTTTATGAGGTAGCCGTCAAGCTTCACATTTTTGCACTGTGGAAGTCCCCTGTGCATAACTGTGCTCTTTGATGATCTCTAAGTAGACACAAGCACATGCTGGCCAGATGGAAACCTGGCTGCATCATTACAGTATATTGAAATAACCATACACCACCTGTTTGTGGCAGGGCTTCTGCCAAGTTTTCCCCATAAAACATTTGTTTCCCTAATGTTTTAGTTGGTCACCACAGAAGGACACTTCAAGTTAAACATTTGCCATGTGTGAAGTCGCTATGAAGGGAGTAAGAGCAGCTTGCTTGAATTACGCTCAATCATGCCATCGGACAGGAAAAATCCAATTGTTTATAATCCTCATACTCTTTTAACATTATTTAATGAAGCGCGTCATATTTTGCAAACAAGTCTCCCATTAAAATATGTCTTGACAGGACACATTATACGAGGTAACCTTGTTATTCTACCAACATTTAAATGTAAAATCGGAATGAGCACAGGCAGATATGTTAATCCAAAATTATGTATCTTTTGCTTCAGGTCAATTAAAATTAACCTAGTTTAGATTGCAAAGCCAGGTAATATAATTGGGTTTCGTACATGTGAGTTTGCCCTAGGTGTGAGATTTAAGTTGGATTTCGTTGCATGCATATGGAAGTTTCTAAAGTGTGTAATTCTAGCTTATAGTGAAGTCTAACTATCCACTTCCATGTACTGTATGTACGTTTATATAGGTGGATACAATCAAGGTAGGTTAATGTTTCTAGTAGGTAATTAGCTGTTCATGTCAAATGCTCGAAATTAAAGGATGACTTGGGGCAAAAAAAAAAATGATGTGGTTAGCTCGAGAGAGGCAGGCGTATGAATTGCTGCAATACTTAAGACATCCACCTAAAATGTACTTAGATGGAATTTGTTTTTGCAAGTTCTTATCAATTTGTAGCGCTAGATCTAAAATAAGCCTATATCACCACTTTCAATAAATTCATTGACTGCAGAAGGATAAAGGACTGAGCCAGACTTCCAATATTCAAACAGGAGGGATTGGATAAGAAAAACATTTTTTCTGGCGCAGCAACATCACATCAACACAACAATATTACAACAACACCAATAAAGCCAGTGCTTAATTTGTAGATAAAAAGGTGCCGGTGCTCAAAACCCTCCTCTTAAGCAAGCGGCTGCTGCAATTAAATGTGGGAACACAGAATACTGAGGCGGCATAATCCTGAAGCCACCTCGGGCCTCTTCAATCCATCGAAAGCCACTCCCTGTCCCTCCAGCTCAATAGAGCAGCTTTCTGCTTTCTCCTTTTGTGAAGCTTTTTCGTTTTTCTGTGTCTTTTGCTCGCAGCAAATGCTTAATTAAGGCAGAAGAATAAGCGCCGACCCTCAAAAATAAGTGCCGGTGCTCAGCACCGCAACAAGCACAAATTAAGCACTGAATAAAGCACAGCTACAACTCAAAATCACACAGCAATGCATCAGTAAAGCACCAAATATATACAGCACAACAGCATAAAATACACACAAAAAAAGAAATAAAACAACAACGACTGCACAATGACAACGCAAAACCACAATTATACAATATAGCAAATCACCACTACAAAACTGCATTACAAAACAACATGAAAATACACCAACACAAAACAATCAAAAATATCATAACTTTGTATAGTGTAGCGTTGGATCATGATGCTTTTGTATTCTGTTGTTCTTTCAATTGTTGACCTGAGGCGTTTTGTATTGTGGTTTTGCTTTTTCTTTTCTGTTATTGTGTTGTACTGTGTTTGTGTATTTGTCGTGAAACTCTGTTCTGTGCTTCTTTATTCAATTGTTAAAGTGTGTTACCTTGTTATTTTGTGTTATAACATTATATTGCTTTTGAGCTGCGTTGTTGAGTTTTTGTGTTGTGTTTTTAGGTTGAAATGTATTGTTCTTGTGGTGATTTGCTGTGTTTTGCTTTTGTGTTGCATTTTATCGTGGTAGTGATATGCTATGTTGTTTTCTGTGCTGTTGAGTTTTTATGCTGCAGTTATACTTTTAAGACAACAAATGCTGCCACGTTTCCCCCAAAAGCCTCACATTCTTTTGAAGTCCTAGTGGCAAACATCCATTTATCACAGTCCACGAGGGAATATATCCCACTGCTCCAGCGCATTAACTATTGAAAACACGAGTCAGCCTATGCCGAGGTCTTTACAGAGATTTTATCATTACCCGTCTAAAGTAGGCTGCAGAAGAGTAAACCACTTTTACAGCATGGTATTAACTGTTTGATGAAACATTCAAGCTCATAGGGACTACATAATTTTCAATACCTGAGGCGCTATTGTACATCTGAAAACCACAGAAAGGCGAAACACATTTTGCCACATTCAATTTTATATGTCAGAAAAAGATCCTGAACACAAATGCTTTTCTTGAACAGAAATTAATTTGTCAAATTTGAGTGTGAGCGTAAGCCTAAAATGGCCTTATAATACGTTTTCCATTTATCCATGGGTGCAATTTAATCCCAAAATAGCTTCACAAACTCTAGGGAGATTTCTGAGTTTTTTAAAGGTTTTAGCGTCTTCTATGTACTGCTGCTGGACCTGAGAACGTCTTTTCTATTTTTTTTAAAGCCAACCGGGTCTTCTTTGCACCACTTGTAAGGCACCCGAATTCTGAATGCTGCTCAGAGGAACACACTATTTTGGGCACTGTTTCTGCAGCTGTGTGACTCACAACCCACCTACTATAGACAAGGTCTCCTTGATCTGGACGTTCCAGTAGATAGAATTCACAAAAAAATCCAAATTCCCCAATCACATCACTTAACCTCATACCGGGGTGGTGATGCCTACTGCCCTGAGCTTGTGGGTGTCTATTTAAAACATCTTTAATATTTCACTGTGTGATTTCCGGCAGTGCTGCAAGAACTTGTTATACTAATTGTTTGACATTGTGTTACTGGTTGGCTGGGGTGTGACAATCCTTGTCAGGGTCAGGCACAAGCAAACCCCAAATTAGTCTGTGCTCTCCCCCTGGTAGCTTGGCACAGAGCGATCAGATTTAACTTAGAAGCAGTGTGTAAAGTATGTGTGCAGCACTTGAAACAGTGAAAGCACACACAAAAGATCCCACACTAGGTTTGAATAATAAGGCCAAATTTAATAATTAAAACCAACCTAAATGACAAAAATTCAATCAGGATAACTGGAGTTAGACATTTTTAAAGAATAAACTGCAATGTAGCATCTAAAAGAATGAAGTGGCAACCGTGAGAATCTGGTCATGCTGGATTGGGTCAAAGTTAAAAGTTCATGGAGACCATGATGAAGTGTGGGTCGGACATAGTTCAGATTAGTCCAGCTGAAGTTCTACTTTCTCAAGTTTTGTGTCAAGAGTCCCGCTCACATTGGAGAAGGTTGCAGGGAGCAAGGAGGAGATTGTCACAGGTGGTAGTTGGTGTGGCGTGAAGAGCAGGCTGGGTGTTGAGGGCAAGTGGGCTGGAGCTTTGAGTTGGTTGTCCTGTGAGGGCTGTTGATACTCCTGTGTGAAGAGATGGGCAGGAAGCAGCTTGGGCTGTTTTTTGGAGTGACTGGGACGGTTCCAGTGCAAACAGGCCAGTTTGTGGACTCAAAAAGGCAAAAAGCTTGATTTCAAGAGTGGGAGAGCCACACCAAGGGTTTAGGACTCAATAGGCGATAAGGAACTCACTGAAAAAGTGTCCAGGAGATGTTGGTGAGCCATGTACGTCCCTGAGGTTCAGATCAGGAGGCCAGCAGACTAGCCTGTTGAGTCACTCTGAGGTCATGGGCTCAAGATGAAGTTGCAGGCCCAGTTATTCTTCCCCAGGCCAGAGGGCGGCAGGCAGCGAGTACAGCATGGCCGCAGTTCCTTTCGAGCAGTAGTCCAGCAGAGTAGCGTTCGTTATAGCAGCACAGCAGTCATTCTTCCTGGCAGAGTATCCACAGGTCCAAAAGTATACCAAAGATTTGGTATCTGAGGTCTTTCTTTTATACACAGTTGTGCCTTTGATGTGGGAAGAAGCTTCTAGAGGCATTTCTTTTTAAGTACACAAATGCCCTGTCTCCACACTAACTACAGTGTGTATGCAGCCCTTTCTGTGGAGGCAAGACAGTCTATTTAAATGTAAATCAGGCTGTGCCTAGCTCATTCCTCCTATCCTGCCAGTGATGTCCCATTCAGTCACACGTAAGCTCCCACTGAGTGTGGCTGTCTAGGAGAAATACACAAAGCCCAACTGTCATCTACACCCAGTCATGTGACCACAGACAGGCTGCAGACACCAAATGGCTAACACAAGAAAATGCCAACTTTTTAAAAGTTGCATTTCCAGAGTTCTACTTAAAATCCAACTTCACCATAAGTTATGATTTTAAATTGTGATGCCAGAGACATCAAACATGAACTGCTACCTCTTCCCATTTGGAAATTACAGTTATACAATTTAACAAGGCAACTATTATCCTAAAGGAGAGATAGGCCAGGCATTAGTGAAAAACAAATTTAAGAAGTGTTCACTACCAGGACACATAAAACTTAAAATTACATGTCCTACTTTTTAAGTACATTGTGCCCTGCCCTCTGAGCTGTCCAGGGCCTACACTGGGGGTGACTTATACATATTAAAAGGAAGGTTTATGCTTGGCAAAACGTTTTTTTTGCCAGGTCAAAATGGCAGTTTAAAACTGCACACACAGGGTCTGTGGTTGCAGGCTTGAGGCAAGTTTAAGGGGCTACTGAAGTGGGTAGCACAATCACAGCACCATGTCCATTTGTAGCATTTATTCACAGGGGCTGGGTACATATATGGGACATATAAGTAAATTCAAGATGTCAATTTGGTATAAACCAATCCTACCATGTTTTAAGGGGACAGCACAAGCACATTAGCACTGGTTAGCAGTTATAAAGTGCTAAGCCAAACAAAAATGAATTCAGCAAAAAATAGGAGGAGGAAGGTAAAAAGTTAGGGGGAAGGACAGAGCAAGAGAGCAATAGAAGATTAATAAATTAAGATAGACAGATGATGGGAGCGGGCCTGGTCTGAACTTATTTAGTCATATCTGAGATAGTGCATGCGCGATCACTTGGGAGGGGTATTATTTACAGTAAAGGGATTGAAGCTCAGCCATTGCTTACTTGGCTTCATTGTCACTCTTCTTTGCTGTCTTCTAATTGGCTAGCATGTGCTGTGTGTCACTTCCTTTTCTTATGTGGAGCATGGATTAAGCACAGATTGCTTACTCTTGATTAGTGTCCTTCCACCGATCACAGTGTTATTAAGGTACATGTTTCAGGGCACTCCTCTGTATCCAGTTCTTGTGATGCTTTCTCCATTTGGTCTGTTTTCAAACACAATTTTGGATATTGTTTACCTATGCCTGCATTATTTGGCTTACTAAATCTAAAATAAAATCACATTTTGTGTGAACTGGATTAAGTTGTTATAATGCATAAATGCCACACTAGCACATGTACATCTTCATACTGCTTGCAGCAGCACACCTGTTTTTGTAGCCTTTTAGCCATTTATTACCTTTATTCCCCATACCTTTGCATTGATTTTAAGTCTGGATCCTCATTTAATTTACTTACAGCCACAACTTTACTACTCTATGCCAGTTTATACTCCACTACTCCACTCTATGCCACTCTATGTCACTCTACTCTATGACACTCTACGCTACTCTATTTCACTACTTGGCACCCCACACTTGCTTAAACAGTTCTACTGTATGCCGCTCTACTATATGCCCCTCCACTCTACTCTATGCTGCTCTACTCTATGCCACTCCATTCTACTTTATGCATCTCTATTCTATGCAGCTCCTCTCTAGTCTATGCCACTTTATGCCACTTCACTCTATGTCTCTCTATGCCACTCCATTCCACACCATTCCACTCCACTCTGCTCTATGCCACTCCACTCCAATCCACTCCACTTTAGGCCACACTACTTTTCTCTCATCTATGCAACTTTCTTTTAAGCCACTCTACTGTACACCACTCTATTCTATGCCACTCAATGGTACATCACTAACTTTTAGCCATGCTGTTCAATAGCCACACTGCTGTACAACATGGCTACAAACATCAGCAAAGCCAATAGCTCTTGTTTAGGCAAGGCCTATTAACTTGGCCAATGCTTGCTATTAGGGCTGCTTTTGTTTTTCCGCCCTGCCCCCAAATAAAACAAGGTATAGTTTCTCTCTCTCTCTCCTTCTCTCTCAAACACACATGTAATACATAAAACACAATGTATTCTGTTTCATGCATACACACACACAAACCAGCAGCTGTCTGTCTGTCCTCTAATGTGTCATAACACATTGAATGAGCCCAGTGACATGGTGTGCCAAGCATAGCTTTGTCCTAAATTACATTCACACTTTGTTCTTAAGGAAAATGTATGTCTTTAAATCTTTGCAAGTTTCTGAATTTGTGGGTACCCATACCATTGATAAAAATAAAAATAAAAGTAATCCCTGGTGTCTAGTGGGATTTCTGTCCCTGAGCGGGCAGATGGGTTAATTGCTCCCAGCTGCCCCTCCCCGGGACACAAAGACTGTTTTCCTACTTGGGGAAACAAGGCCATGCCCATGCTGGGCAGCCTGCACCGATACAAATAAAAAAGGTAATCTCCAGTGTCCAGTGGGCTTTTTGCCCCCCACCCCCCTGGGGCAGAAAGGGGTAATTGTCCCATCTGCCCCCTGGGGGGGCAGAAAGACTGTTTCCCTATTTTGGGGGGTGGGACATGGCCATGTCCATGCTCGGCAGCCCCCACCCCTATAAATAAAAAGAAAGCAATCCCTGGGGCCTAGTGATTTTTTGCCCCCCTTGGGGGCAGATCGAGCTAAAAATACGGCTGATCTACCCCCAGAGGGGGGACAGAAAATGGATATAATAATTCCTTATATAATGGGGAGGGACCCTTACGCAATGGGCCACCCCCCAACATATATTTGATTAAATCCCTGGTGTCTAGCATTATTCTGCCCCTCCATGGGGGCAGACTGGCCTAAAAAATAAGGCTAATCGGCCCCAGATGGGCAGAAAATGGCCAAAATAATTACCCCATAATGGGAAGCGGCCCCTCCCCAACATTTATTTTTTTAAAATCCCTGGTGTCTAGTGGTAAATAAGGCAAATCTGCCCTAGTTGTACAGAAAATGGGCAAAATTAATTCCCATATTTTGAGAGCTGTCCTTGCAAAAATAAATCCCTAGTGGTCTAGTGGTGTGGATCCCTGTTTGGGGGTCACCCTCCTTGGGCAATCCCCAAGCATGGATCCACTTAAGAAAGGTACCATTGGAAAGAGGCGATTCTCCCCTTTCCAATGATACCTCGCCTGTGTGCTTTGGTGCTCAGAGTGCTGAGATAGCCCAGTGAGCACCAAAGCAGTGAAAGTGAAATGAGCTGATCAGCTCAGTTCACTTTCACTTTCACTGTGTTGAAGTCAGCGCGCCATGCTCACAATAGTCATTACACTGGAAAAAATATGCATTGGGCTGCTGGGGAAGCCTGTCCCAGGTCTTGAGGCAAAAAAAAAACACAAAAGGAAATCATTTCGTGGTCATGTGAACAGTTTCATCCTCAGCACATAACCACTGTGGCTGAGGATGGAACCGTTCCATCCTCAGCACCCAGCTGGTTTAAGTCTGCATTTATTTGTATGTGTTTAATTTTCTGGTGCAAATTCTGATTGACCAAATGCAATTTGTGCCTGTGAGCCTGCTGTTGTTTATATGTTTATATATTGTTCTGAACAAAAGACATTCTGCAAATTACAAATAAAATGCCACATCTACTCCAAAGACACAATAGAAAACAAAAGAAAGTACTCACCGCCTCCAACATACACTTGCAATTCTATTAAATGTTCTCTACTGCAGCTCAGAAGAGGTCCAAGAACTCACATTCTATCCACTCAGGCCAGCAGGAGTAGTTTGTAAGTGGTCCACCTTCATTTTACACTGTCATCCACTGAAGGAGACTTGGGGCCCCACAAGCTGGTGCAGTGCATCGTCTCTGTTTTATTTGCAATTATCCTTGTTACTGGTATCAGCTGGAGCTCTAAAAACAATATGTATTAATATTGTTAGTATTATTATTATTAGCAGTAGTAGTAGTATCATCTTTACTTTTATTTATTGCTGCATTTGCAAGTTGTATATAAAACCTTTCATACAATTAAACCCTTAGCTGCTGGACTTTCCCTCCCCAGTGCTGCACCTTTGTTGGCTAATTGGGATAGTTCGTGCTTAGGGCTCTATAACCTTTTTTCCACATAAGGAATACACACCAAATTTGCATCATTTTTTCCCAGAATGCTGAAAATTGTAAAGGTACCCTAGATTCTCTTGGAGGGGACTGAGAAAATATGCAAAATATAGCAAAAGTTTGAGTTTTTGAGAAAAACAGGGAAAAAGTGTTCCAGATAAAAGTGTCTGTTTTTTCCCCCTAAAAATGGAATCCATAAATGTTTTGCTGTACTAAAGCCACAATCTTGCCAGCTTTCAGGAACATGCAGGTCTGAATTCAAAATCCTAATTTTGTATCACAGTTTTGCATTTTCTTAAAGAGGTAGCCTATTTTCTCTATCTTTTGTGCACTCAACCATGGGTGATCCAGAAAAGCTTTAGATTTCTGAAAAGTAGATAAACTGCTGGTTAAGCAAGAGGCCATATGTATAAATCCTTCAAGGTTTTGCCTGTTAACTGTAAAGTATTTTTAATATCCACAAACGTCCTACCACCCAGCTTCACCCCACTTGTCCCAATAAAAACACTACCCCACTGGTGTGTCTAGGCCTAGTGACCACGACAGCAATGGATCACACAAGGGTCAACTGTAGTCCTTACTTGAGGAATACTGTTGTCCCTATGGTGATCCATTCTTGACGAGGGCACTAGGCTCAGGCATCCAAGTGGGATAGCGTTTTTTATCAGGAAAAGTGGTGGAATGCTGGGTGGTAGGAATTTTGTGGATCCCTGCACATTCCTGCAGTTTACATCACAGAAATGCAAGGACAATTGTGTTTTTCAATCAATGTATCACCTTTGCAGGGTATTCTGGGTAAAAAAGCTTTTGGGAATCCATGCAAGCCACACCTCCCTGGACTCCCCCAGGTGTCTAACTTTCAGAAATGTTGGGGTTTGGTAGGTTTCTCTAGATGGCCGTCAAGCATTGAACCAAAAATGCAGACACCCTCTTACAAAAACAGGTTATTTTGTGACAGATAATTTTGATGTCTCCACAATATGTTTTGTGCCTTTCCCTATCGCAGGTGCTTGGTCCACCCACACAAGTGAGGCACTGTATTTTTTGGGAGACTTGGGTGCATGCTGGGTGGTCAGAAATTTGTGGCTGTATGCAGATTCCAGGACTTTTCCTCGCAAAAATGGAAGGAACTTGTGTTTTTTAGGCAAAGTTTGAGATTTGCAGGGGATTCTGGGTACAAAAAACTGGTGTGAGTCACACAAGTCATGCACCCCTGGACTCCCCTAGTTTTCTAGTTTTCAAAAATGTACAGGCTTGCATAGGTGCTACCTAAGCTAGGGCCCAAAACCCATAGCTACCCAGAATGACAAAAAAGAAAACAAGGAGTTCTTAGTAAGAGCCATCTTACCGCCACAGATATAAATCTGCTACTAATTTGTTAAAGTTAATCCACCTCTCACAATCTTTGGTTTTAGCACCTCCAGAAATTCTTGTTTCAAAGCATAAATAATTTTCAAGGTATCTGAATACTGAAACCAAGCCTTCTGAAGGTGAGCCAAAAAGTCTCTTCACAGGACCATCCCATGATCCATTCACATGCCAATCACACACAACACACAAGACTTTCTTACCGCCAGCCACGGGCCCAATCCATCCAGTCAGTGTGCTCATATCAACTTAATGCCGCCATGCAAGTGACTAGCACATTTATACACCACAGGACAGAATAAGTTTGACTACATTTTACCACCTGTCAAGTAACTGCCTTCTTCTTCCTGATCATTACCAAATGCATACCTAGTGAACATTTACTAATGGCTCCATGACAGCCACAGGAGGCTCAGGAGGGCATGTCTTTATGCACCTTAAGTGCTATGCTAAATCCAACTCCATCCAGTTTGTGGATGTAAGTTCGGGGTGTCCGGTGTGCCGCAAAGGCAAATTCCTCAAACTGAGTGAGCATATCTACCTTTGACACTAAGGTAAACATGCTGTTAAACTTTCCAAAGTTCCCTAAAGACAAAGTTGTGAACTATGAAAAGCTATACCTTTCTGACACACTGGGTAGCCCATGAGAATGTAACATATGCCTCATCCACCACTATGTGCAGTGCTGTGACTGTAATGCAGTTGTCATATCAGCAAACTGAACATCTACTAAGTTCTGACAGAGGATATACATGGCAAGCAGGTTAAGTATTGACCCATACATACCATAGTAATTTAGGATTGGAGCGAGAGTGGCACCAATGGGTTTATATCCATAGGTGAAATGAGGTCATGGAATGTGTATTGCCTTCTACCTTTACAATATCACTGGGAAAGCACACTTACTGTAAGCTTTTCTTACCCATTCATGTCTCTGTCCCCATCAGAGTTCTGAATAATCCTGTAAAATTGCCAAGTGAATCTATAATAATGCCTTCTGTCCCTAGCTACTTGAAGCTCAAGAAAACATGTCTTTTATGCGCCATCAGCGCACTTATGGCAACCGCCTACTTCTTCCTGAACATTACCAAATACCTGCCAAGTGAACCTTTACTAATGGTTCCATGACAGCCACAGGAGGCTCAGGAAGGCATGTCTTTTAAGCACCTTAAGTGCACTCACTATGCTAGATCCAATACCATCCAGTTTGTGGATGCAAGTTTGGATTGTCCGAGTGTGCCCCAAAGGCTCATTCCTCGAACTGAGTGAGCATTTCTACCTTTGACACTAAGGTAAACATGATGTTAAACTTTCCAAAGTTCCCTAAAGACAAACTCATGACCTATGAAGAGCTGTAGTTTTTGACACTCAGGGTAGCCCATGAGAACGTAACATGTGCCTCATCCACCATTATGTGCAGTGCTGTGATTGAAATGCAGTCATATCAGCAAATTGAACATCTACTAAGTTCTGACAGAGGAGGCTACGTTTTGACCCATACAGGCCATAGTAATTCAGGATTGGGGCGAGGGTGGCACCAATGGGTTTATATTCATAGGTGAAATGAGGTCATGGAATGTGTATCGCCTTCTACCTTTGCAATATCACTGGGAAAGCACACTAACCGTAAGCTTTTCTTACCCATTCATGTCTCTGTCCTCATCAGAGTTCTGAATAAGCCTGTATAATTGCCAAGTGAATCTAAAGTAATGTCTTCTGTCCCTAGCTACTTGAAGCTCAAGAAAACGTGTCTTTTGTGCACCATCAGCGCACTTATGGGAACCGCTTCCTGCTTCCTGAACATTACTAAATGCATGCCTAGTGAACCTTTACTAATGGCTTCATGACAGCCACAGGAGGCTCAGGAAGACATGTCTTTCATGCGCCTTGAGTGCACTTACAGTGCTAAATCCAACTCCATCCAGTTTGTGGATGCAAGTTGAGGGTGTCCGAGTATGCCCCGGAGGTTCATTCCCCGAACTGAGTGAGCATATCTACCTTTGACACTAAGGTAAACATGCTGTTAAACTTTCCAAAGTTCCCTAAAGACAAAGTTGTGAACTATGAAAAGCTATACCTTTCTGACACACTGGGTAGCCCATGAGAATGTAACATATGCCTCATCCACCATTATGTGCAGTGCTGTGACTGTAATGCAGTTGTCATTTCAGCAAACTGAACATCTACTGAGTTCTGACAGAGGATATACATGGCAAGCAGGTTAAGTATTGACCCATACATGCCATAGTAATTCAGGATTGGAGCGAGAGTGGCACCAATGGGTTTATATCCATAGGTGAAATGAGGTCATGGAATGTGTATTGCCTTCTACCTTTACAATATCACTGGGAAAGCACACTTACTGCAAGATTTTCTTACCCATTCATGTCTCTGTCCCCATCAGAGTTCTGAATAATCCTGTAAAATTGCCAAGTGAATTTATAATAATGCCTTCTGTCCCTAGCTACTTGAAGCTCAAGAAAACATGTCTTTTATGCGCCATCAGCGCACTTATGGTAACCGCCTCCTTCTTCCTGAACATTACCAAATACGTGCCTAGTGAACCTGTACTAATGGCTCCATGACAGCCACAGGAGGCTCAGGAAGGCATGTCTTTCAAGCACCTTAAGTGCACTCACTATGCTAGAACCAACTCCATCCAGTTTGTGGATGCAAGTTGGGGGTGTCCGAGTATGCCCCGGAGGTCCATTCCTCGAACGGAGTCAGCATATCTACAGTTGAAACTAAGCCAAACATGCTGTGGATTACTGCTTCAGTTCCCTAGAGTAATATGCCCAACAAGTGTCCTGTGGGACTCATTCAGTGGCACTTCTACCTTTGCTTTGACAGTGTGAAAACTCAATTACTAACTTGTATCATACCAAATGTTCTTGAAGAACGGTAAAGGACACAATATTTTCCATGATGGTTGTTTTCACATCTTATACTAAAGATGTAAGATGTGAAAGCAACCATCATACAAAACATTGTCCCTCATTATGACATTGGCAGTAAATACCGAATACCACTGCGGTGACTGCCACCAGCATACCGCCGCGGAGGCGAACATCCGTCCGCCACATTATGACACAAACACACACTGACCGAAAACAGCCACAACCACAAATCCGCCAGACCCACTGAATGTGATAAACTGACAGAATTACCACCCATACCGTTATGCCACCAAAACAACGCCATATATCTTGACCCACAAATCACCACAGCAGACATTCCATGGCAGTAAACCATTGGCGATGAACACTGCTGCAGCGGATATGGCCACCCAAATACAAAACAAGACAACATTGGCCAGAACAAAAATCCTGCACCTGACACAAATACACACACCCCAAACACACACCAACAGCACTATAAAATACACACCCACACTACCCACAATCCTTTGCAAACACGAGAAGACCGCAACAGCTAGCCATGCAAATCACAGACAACTTCACACACACACCACAACTACCCATTCATCCGTCACGCACCACATACCCCATACCCCACCACATTACTTATCAACCTCTGCACAACACGCACATCACACAACACCAATGTCAACACAAAGGCACTCCCTTTTCACCGATGAGGAGTTGCAGGTCATGGTGGAGGAAATAGGCAGGGTAGAGCCACAGCTGTTGGGAGCACAGGTACAGCAGATATCCATTGCCAGAAAGATGGAGCTATGGTGGAGGATCGTGGACAGGGTGAATGCTGTGGGACAACATCCACGCACAAGGGACGGCATCAGGAAGAGGTGGAATGACCTACAGGGGAAGGTGTGTTCCATAGCAGCAAGGCACCAGCTCGCTATCCAGAGGACTGGCTGTGGGCCCCACCTCCTCCTCCACAGCTGACAGCATGGGAGGAGCAAGTCTTGGCAACCCTGCATCCTGAGGGGCTCACTGGAGTTGCCGGAGGACTGGACACTGGTGAGTCGACATTTACTACCTATCATCCCCCCATACCTGCATGCCATCTCAACGCCACCCAGACTCCCACCACCCTACTCCATCCCAGACAGTGCGCCACCACAATCAACAAACCTAAATGCCATACCCACTGCATACACAGCCCTTCCAGGCCTGCATGTACACCCACCACCAATGCTTGCACAGCATGGAAAACTAACAATCTCACAATCCTTCACAATACACAAACAAAGGTGGCAGGGCAACAGAAATAATATAGGGGAATCTAGGGATGCAGAGTATGTCACAGACATGTAACATAATACACCAGTTACACCCCACAGGTGCCCCAGCCAATCTCAATGGTGAGGAGGTGCCATGGCTACCTAGTCCCCCATCAGAAAATGCCCCCAGTGATGACAGCAACTCTGGAGTACTGGATCTGGATGAACTCCCTGGCCCATCAGGGACCACTGGTCAGTCGGCTACCCCAGCCCACACCCAGTCCTCCACCGAGCCTCCCCCTTCAGTATCCAACACCACAGCAGCCACCCAACATCCCAAGACCTCTGTCCCTAGGACACGTCAATTAGCAGTGTTCCCACCTGTACAGGGACCCCATTCCATACCTCACAGGCAAGACAATGAGGGTCCAGGAGTCAGTTGTAGTGGGCACACCGTTCAGGGGACACAGGCACAGGAGGGCAGCGACAGGTGAGGACAACTGTGCAGCAGGGGGAGGACTGGCCCAGGGAACTGACTGCCCAGTAGACACTCACTAATGTCCTGGGGCATATCAACAATCCCTGGGCAAGATAGGTTAGGTGATAAATATCATGCAGGAGAACCAGCGGCTGCAGGGGGAACACCACCAGGAGATCAAGCAAGAACTGCAGGCCCTGAACACCACCACCATGGTCTCCATTACAGGGTTGCTGGGTGACATGGCCAACATCATGAGGGGCTATACAGCACACCAGCGGGTCCCTTCAACTAGCAAGTGTCCTGACCAGCCCTCCACATCTGCTGCAGCTAGTGGACAGGAGGCCCTGCCGCAGGACCCACAGGCTACCAGTATCCCCCACAGAAGATGAACCACCCCACAAACGGTCCCTTTGACCCAGACAGACACCAGAGACACTTGCCAAGACAAAGACCATTGCCAGGAAATGAGGCCCTCCTGAATGTCCTCCTTGTGTTCCACTGTGTCACCGTGTCTACTTTGAACTGCCATTGCTTCCATTCCTATGGCCTCTTGGACATTGGACCTGTGCTACATACAGACTGCTCCACTACACTGAACTATTCCCAACCCTCACCCTACTCCACTGCACTTCCCATTGTATACCAATTTTCAATAAACACTCTTGGACACAACTTGAGTAATAGTGCTTTATCTACAGGTAATGTACAATGTGTAGAACTGTTTTGAACTGCATGATCCTGTGTAAATGTCCAGTAACATGACGCATCCTACAAATGTGTCTCAGCAGTCTGTACACATCACAGAAGTACACTGTTGTAACCCCAGCAACATCTGCAATAAGGGAAGGCATAGGTGACAGTCAGGTGGGATGCAAAGGTAATGACTTGCATTATGCCACAGTCACACAACACAACACTAAAATATACAAATGCTCAGTTCAACAGTCTTACCTGAGTGTCATTTGAAGTACTGCAGGATCATATGGGACCTGTTGTCCACATCCTCCTCCTCACTGTCCTCAGTGTCCACTGCTGCCACAGCTGCATTGTCACCCCCCTCCTCCTGCAGATAGGGCACATGCCGTCCGAGGGTCAAATTGTGCAACATGCAGCACACAACAATTCTGTTGACCTTATCAGGGAAGTAGCACAGGGATCCACCTGTCACATGGAGGCACCTGAACCTAGCCTTCAGGAGACCGAAGGTCCTTTCCACAATCCTCCTGGTACAGTCATGAGCATCATTGTACCTATTTTCAGCCCCTGTTCTCGGATTCCTAACAAGGGTCAAGAGCCAGAACAGGTTTGGGTAGCCGGAATCACCTGCAAGAAGTAATGGACACACATTAGCCCTGCACAATGGCATGGGCTATGATTCCTGAAGGCATACACTGACATACATTGAGTGGGGACTCAGGCTCACCTACTAGCCATACTCTGAGCCTCTGTAGTTGTGCCATCAGCTGTGGGATGCTGCTATTCCTCAGGACATAAACATACAAAAATGGCAGGAAGGGATAAATACAAATATTACTTTGAAGAAATCAGTGATGAATCCTGATATCTGGGGACTATTTATTTCCCTTATTTATTTATAATCATTTTGTGAATAAAGGTAAGCAATGGTTATTCGGTAAACCTACATTCAACATTGACATAAAACAAAACATAAAAATGATTCCACATTCCATACATTTTTTGACAAAAGCAACTCATTGAGTTATAACAAATATCCAACCAGACAAAAAGGGTTTATGCCCCTCGTACATTCTTTATCTTGTGGTCACTATTAAGAAAATACAGTTGTGATCCACTGAGACACAATGGCTGAGGACTTAGACTGCACCCAGCTGTACAATACCTGTCTATTTTTTACAGACGGTATTATATGGTGCATATAACATTTTCTTAGTTCAATAATTTATTGGTCCTCAGTCTCGTATATATTGGGTCGACGCGTTTCGGCCTGTCCAAAATTGGCCTCATCAGGACTCGAGGAAGGCAACACCACCTCTACAATAATCAACAAACATAAACTTGCATCATTAAAAACGGTAATGAAGAGATTAAAGTATCTACATAATGTCAATCATTATCACCCCACACTTTGTGGATACCTTCGTGCAGTCAATAGTATAGTTAGCACCGCTAAGTGTCCAAATAGAGTGCTGTCAATTCTATTTGTATCAATACACATGTGGACCCTACTGTAACTCAGGGCCATACTATCTCTAATGGACAACAGTGTGTTAGTTCCCAAAAAGGAGCCCAGCTAAACACCACGCAGAGGGAGTCATATTTACCTCTAATTCTGATGGAAAGTGGAGTGTATACAAAAATCCACGTCTGTTATCTACAGTGTACCTGCACAACCAAGGATACCATGTAAGAGTAAAGTAACTTCCACTAATAAACAAATGTCTATATATGGCATTTGAAAAGAGACCTGCATCAATTCTTACTTTGTTTTCTTATGTTTTCAAAGGCAAAGAAAGGTCATCTTCAATTGAACTCGTTCGCTTTTTCTGCCGTGATTTAGAGAAGTCTATAAAGAGAAACAACGCTATCTATAGTTGCCTTCTAAAGATATCCCGAAGTGCAAAAGCATCTAGTCGGCAACGCAAGGTGTCAGCTTTTACCTTACTCCCCGGGACGGGAAAGCGCTCATCTCATTTCCTCGGCGCCGGGTGCACAACAAATCTCCTCGCGTGTGCTGGAGAACAGCCGCGGTAGACGACAGGCGCGTTCGGTTAAAGAACAGAAGTGTATTCGAAACACTAGCCCGCATCGGTCATCTCGACTAAGTAAAAACCGGCGGCCATCTTGGAAAACCGGATCTTACCGATCCCAACTAAAGATAAAGGCTGCTGTGTTTATTTGAGTTTCATAAAGCCGAGTATTGGCTCAGGGCTTTAAATATTTAAATACACCAAGAGAAAGAGACTCAGGGGCATGTGAGGTGAGTGCCTCCATTCTTTTACCCAAAATCTCCATCAAGTAATGATTCTAGTTAGCC